>NC_053156.1:63224203-63560141 GCF_016835505.1 Polypterus senegalus
AGTCCGTTTATAGTGCCAGCTATAATAGTGAGGATAATGTAAATAGTAAGGTGGAAAGATTTAATACTAAAGTGAGAGCTGCTGTTGACATAGTTGCACCTGAAAAGACAGTGAAAAAATCTTCTAGCATTGTTATACCATGGAAGACCCAAAGAGTGTCTGATTTAAAGAGAACATGCCATAGGGCTGAGCGTAAATGGAGGAAGAGTAAACTTACTATCCACCACGAAATATTAAAAGTCAAAATAACAGAATACAATAACACTGTCCGTCTTGAGAGACGCTGCTATTTCTCAAGATTATAAATAACAATGCTAGTAATCCCAGAGTCTTATTTTCAACAATTGATCGCCTACTAAACCCAGGTAGCTCAAAGGAATGCCTCCAAAGTCTTCCAGTGAAACCTGTGAGGCTATCGCTGTATTTTCAATCAAAAATTAATGATATTAGAAATAACATAGTATATCTCCCCAACACTAAGGATCCCCCTAAACCCCAGCATCCTGTTATAAACAAATTAAACTCTTCCACTAGGATAGATTTACCTGATTTACAAAAAAAAAATCTCTCAATTAAAATCCTCCACCTGCAACCAACAAGGTTTTTTAAAGAAGTATCAGGCGTGCTAATTGATAATGTTCTTGACATAGTAAATTCGTCACTAGATACTGGGGTCTTCCCAGACTGTCTTAAGACTGCTGTAGTTAAACCCCTACTTAAGAAACATAATCTTGACCCTCGCTCTTGAAAATTTTAGACCCATCTCTAACCTGCCTTTCTTAAGTAAAGTTCTGGAGAAGGCAGTCATTATGCAGTTAAATGACCACCTCAATAAACATGCTATTCTTGATAAATTTCAGTCGGTTTTAGAACAAATCACAGCACAGAAACTGCACTCGTTAAAGTAGTAAATGATTTGCGAGTAAATGCAGACAGAGGCCATTTATCTGTTCTCATCCTCTTAGATCTGAGTGCTGCATTTGACACCATTGATCACAATATTCTTAGAAATCGCCTTAGTCAATGGGTGGGCCTCTCTGGCAGTGTCTTAAATTGGTTTGAATCCTACCTGACAGGGAGAAAATATTTTGTTAGTTGTGGGAATTACAACTCGAAGACACATGATATCCAATATGGTGTTCCACAAGGCTCTATCCTGGGTCCGCTGTTAATTCTCAATCTACATGCTTCCGTTAGGTCAGATTATCTCAGGGCACAACGTGAGCTACCACAGCTATGCTGATGACACACAGCTGTACTTATCAATAGCACCTGATGACACCGATTCTATTGATTCACTAACACAATGTCTGACTTGTATCTCAGAATGGATGAATAGTAACTTTCTCAAGTTAAATAAAGAGAAACTGAAATTTTAGTGATCAGCAATAATGGATACAATGAGGCTATTAGAAATAAACTGGATACATTAGGATTAAAAGTCAAGACGGAGGTAAAAAGCTTAGGGGTGATTGTTGACTGTAATCTGAATTTTAAATCACATATTAATCAGATCATTAGGACAGCATTTTTTCACTTAAGAAACATAAGTAAAGTTAGACCTCTTATATCACTGAAAGATGCTGAGAAATTAGTTCACGCTTTTGTTTTCATTCGACTAGATTACTGTAACGCACTCCTCTCAGGACTACCCAAAAAGACATAAATCATTTGCAACTAGTGCAGAATGCAGCTGCTAGAATCCTAACTAGGAAAAGAAAATCGAACACATTTCTCCAGTTTTGATGTCACTACACTGGTTACCTGTGTCATTCAGGATTGACTTTAAAATTCTGCTTATGGTTTATAAAGCCTTAAATAATCTCGCCCCATCTTATATATCGGAATGTCTGACACCTTATATTCCAAATCGTAACCTCAGATCCTCAAATGAGTGTCTCCTTAGAATTCCAAGAACAAAACTTAAAAGAAGTGGTGAGGCGGCCTTCTGCTGTTATGCACCTAAAATCTGGAATAGCCTGCCAATAGGAATTCGCCAGGCTGATACAGTAGAGCAGTTTAAAACACTGCTGAAAACACATTACTTTAACATGGCCTTTCTATAACTTCAATTTAACTTAATCCTGATACTCTGTATGTTCAATTCATCATAATAACTATTCATGGTGGCTCTAAAATCCATACTGACCCCTACTCTCTTTTCTGTTTCTTTTTCCGGTTTCTTTGTGGTGGTGGCCTGCGCCACCTCCACCTACTCAAAGCTTCATGATGCTCCAACAATGATGGATGGATTAAAAGGCAGAAGTCTACGTGACCATCATCATCATCAAGCCCTTCCGTGAGAATCCAAAATCCAAAGAGGACTTTCATTTATGTTAGGTAGAATGCCCAGAGGGGACTGGGCGGTCTCATGGTCTGGAATCCCTACAGATTTTATTTTTCTCCAGCCGTCTGGAGTTTTTGTTTTTCTGTCCCCTGGCCATTGAACCTTACTCTTATTCGATGTTAATTAATGTTGATTTATTTTGTTTTTTTATTGTATCTTTTATTTTTCTATTCTTTATTATGTAAAGCACTTCGAGCTACTGTTTGTATGAAAATGTGCTATATAAATAAATGTTGTTGTTGTTCTTGTTAACAAGTTGAATTTAAACTATGAGAGACAACCTGAGTCCCAGCACATAAGACAACTACTGTACCTGTGAATTTAAAAGCAACCCCAGGGCAAAACTGGATGTTAGTACAGATGGATGTGGATTAAAGAATTGTCCCAGGACTGTAACTCAGACTGGTCCACTTAAACAATTCACTACATGTACACTTCACATTACTTAATGCTTTGTAAGTAAGGAGTTATCGTGTACTCACTTACATAAGGGCACACACTATGCAGAAGCTGCACTGTCCCCATGACTCTCTCTGACACTTCTGCAGCTGCTTTGTCTTCCTGCTTCCCTGTAGACATTAAAAGAAATGAACAATATTTGAGGGTGTAATATGTACAAAGTTACATTTTAGTCATAAACTGCTTGCTAACTATTCTTAACACCACTCCACATGCATAATGTTTGAAAACTTGAATGCTTGTAAATAAAGCATGAAATTATTTATATCTTTGGCTGCATGAAACTAGAAGTACATTCAAAAGAGGCCTGCTAACTATGTTGTGGTTAACACCATGTTGCTATCATTTCAGGGTAGCACCGCTGTTTCTGCTTAATAAATCATTTTAAAGGTCTATTAATTTGAGCGTCCCGATGAACTGCCTTGGCTTGTGCAGCATGGTAAGCGGTCATGTTGAAAAGGATGCTAAGTTGACCACTTCTACACTCTGACACGGCTGCCATACCCCCCTCTCATAAATCGATAGGTTTCCTAACAGCAAGGCCCACCAGGAATAATCTCAGTAGTCTTTATAGTCAGTCGATCTTTGGTTGGAAGTTAGTAGTGCTTGTTGCTGAACCACTCATCAATCAATCAATCAATCAATCAATCAATCAATTCTTGTAGATCAACCTAACCAGAAAAAAAGGGACAGATACAACAGTGATAGCGATCTGATGGGGTATTCCAGCAGAAAACACTGCATGGATCCAAAGTTAATTAAGTAAAAGTTAAAAATTTGTTTGACAGGGGTGGTGGACGCCAGCAGCAGTGCTGGCTGTGCTTTGCCCAGCGCCCCACTCTAATGATGAGGCCAGGCTTTTTAACAACATTCTAGTGTTTCTTAATATCAAGCCCCACATGGATAACTTATATGGAATGCAGTGTTTAAGTTTAAAAACGGCATATCTTGATTGTGTACATCTTGTCGCCTCCACATATTATTCAGCTAAATGGTTAAGCACATCAGGGACACTGGAGCGCAAAAACAGCAAGAAGAAGCTCTCTTGACTTAAACTTTTGTTCTGCTCACTCACTTATTTCTTTCTTGCCAACTATAGCAGTAGGTTGTCGTACTTGTTAGCCATTACGGATGCAATGAAAAGTCAAGCAGAATAACATATTTTATTGGCTAACTGAACAATTACAATATGCAAGCTTTCGAGGCAGCTAAGGTCTCTTCTTCAGGCAAGATTTTGCCTTAGCTGTCTCGAAAGCTTGTATATTGTATCTGTTCAGTAACCAATAAAATATGACATTTTGCTGGACTTCTTATTTCTAGCCAACTGACGACTATACACCTAGTCAAAGGTGCAATGACAAAAGTGTATACGAAGAAGAGCGAAGTAACGAGGTGGAGAGAGACGGATCGTCCGCTGAAGAGAGCGATCGCGCAAATAACACAAAACAGTGCGACTGTTGTAAAAATGAGAAATGGATGAACGTACAGCAAGTTATAATGCTGACAGTGCCAGTAGTCCATCACAAGTTACCAGTACTGATCCGCATTGGGCCCAAAATCATACGCTCACCCCGATGTAATAATTATCGATTACACTCTCAGTCCTTGAAATTAGTGTGCGTTGTGCGTCATGCGCATTATTATCGCAGGGTTGCTCGCGATCTCATTTTTTTTCTTTTGCTGAAATGGCATCCCGCTCGTTAATGGGTGTTGTAGTGAGCTTTGTTATTTTATTATTTTTAAAGAAAGTACGTACTATCGAGAACATTTATACATTTATCATGGGCCCTTAGCCTGCAATTGCTCCGTCATGGGTATGTCGTTAATCCGCATCCAGCCCTGCAAGCAGATCCTCTAAATTGCAGGAGAAACTTGGGGATTGGTGGCTGGATTGGCAATGCAGTCACTGTTAAAAAACCTGTCACAGTGTTCCATTCCATTTGAACTAGTGTGGTACTGAGGTGTCAACCGTTGCACGATTGCTCTGGTGTCCTAATACTGTATGAGATCGTGAGGTGGTTGTATCAGTGTATGTTCTCAGCCGTACCCCTGGACGATACAGTCGTATCACACACATCTTCGTAATGGGCAAGAAACGTAAATTATTTTTTACAAATTACAAAAAAAGCACATATTTTCCCGCAAACTAGTTAAACATTATTTTAACAAAAACAGTGACAACTGAGTAATTAACTATAGCGTTACTTTGTATTACACGATATGCATGGAGTAATAACTCATAGTTACATTGTTATACAGGTTATTGCACAATAATTACAGGGTAATTGTGGACACTTAATATAAAGTGTTACCTTTCTGTCTGCCAATAATCTACAAACGTTGATCTTAAAAGAAAACTGAAACAGACAGCTGTGCTTAATATTATGTTCTTGAAGTGAGATGGCATAAAAATCACTAGAATAGTCCAGGGGATGTCACGTGGACAGCAATGAATAGGTAAATTCATTTAAAATACAATGGAGCGATAAAAGGAGTCCTGTGTGTACAGCATGAAAAGTTTTTGTGGTGCGCCCTTGACCCGACCCTTCACTCTTCCATCGGAAAAGCCAAAAACAACACCTGCCTTATTCTTTTATGCAAATTAGCGGTTCCCGCTGCGGCTTGCCAGCTGTTCCGACGTCACAGTTGTGATTCAGGGGATCTGGCCGTCCACAATAATGACAAATGAGGAAGCGAGCAATTTTACGTATATCCTACTTTATTCAGATACTCTCTAATGTGTGAAAAGTGTATTCCACGTAAACTACGCACACCTTTTCTCTTTTCCCCAGACGCGGAGATCCATAGTGTGAAAAGCAGCACGCGATTGAGTCACAGAATAGACCGTCGCAGTCCCCTTCTATGCCCCCTTGTATAGCCTTAACTCATCATACACTTCCATCACTTTTTATGACGAATAACAGGTGACAGTTGCGTGCCAATAGGGTGAAATGTATATTGCGAACTGACTAAAAAGAGAGAACTGGACAAGTGTAATATCAATGAATCCAAATAAATAAATAAATGATAAAAAGGGTGCATGTCCTTATAGCTGGCATTTACTTTTTCCATTTATCTGAGTGTTTGTTTCTGTTCCTGTGCAGTTTATGTTGTACTTTTCATGAAGGGCATAATCCCTTTATCTTTACCACTGTAATATGATCTCTTCACTTTTAACTTATTAAGGGCATACTTGAATTGGAACAAGAAAAAAGGAAAAAAAAAGTCAGATGTTTTTTGCTGAGCTTTTAACCTTCAATTATATCCCACTTTCAGTGTTGGATTATAAGCCATGTGATTGTAGATTCAAATCCCACCACTGACACTGTGTGACCCTGAGCAAGTCACTTCACCCACCTGTGCTCCAACTGGAAAAACAAAACAAATGTAACAATTGCATTGCAGATGTTGTAAATTGCTTTGGATTAAAGCATTGGCCAAACAAATTACTAATATTACTTTACTTGTTGTACCATATAAGCATTAAATATGCACACAAATAAATAAAAAGTACAACATAGCTAGTTAGCTAGATAGCAGGCAGTTTATTCTGTCTTTTACAGAAATTCAATAAATAACTATTTTTATTAGGAAAGAAACTAAAAAAAAAAACAAAACAAACAAACTTCTGACTTGGCTAAAGATGTAAAAAGCAGTCCCAGTCATGCTCAAGCATTATGAAGAAGTATTGCTGTTGGTATAAAGGAGCCCCAGTAGCATTTCTTGACACACTACTGCTGAATAATTCATTGGCTGAAAGTCCTCAGTGTTAGTATGCAGCGTTGTTCATAATAACACCCAGTTTTGTTTGAATTCTCTCCATTGCTATGACCTCCAGGGGTTCCAGAGTGCATCTCATAACTGACCCTGCCCTTTTAATTACCTTCTTAATTCGGTGGGACTCTCTTGAAGTGATCTTACCAACAAAACATAAAAAAATCACATTGGCCATCACAGAGTTGTAGAAGATGTGAAGAATGTCATTACATATAATAAAGGAGCTCAGTCTCTTAAGATAAAAAGAGTCTCATCTGCCTTTCACTGTATTAAGAGACCAGTCCATCCTGTCATTAATTTTGTCCCCCAAGTACTTGTAGCAGTGTACCATCTCCACATCCATAGTGACCAGACATAGAGGCTCTTTGGCACGGTGAAAGTTAATAATCAGGTCTTTGGTTTCACTGATGCTAAGTTGCAGATAACTCTTTTTGCACCAAGAAACAAAGTTCTCCCTCTGACTCTTATGCTATGTCTCATTTCCCTTAATAATACAACCGATAAATGTGGAATCATCTGAGCATTTCTGCAATTGCCATGACCTAATGTTATATTTACTGTCCAAGGTAAGGGTGAACCGAAAGGCTGTTCCTTGTGGTGCTGCAGTTTTGCCAACATCCAACTCACAGACACTGTCCTTTAGTCTCACAAACTTTGATCAGCCCGACAGATTTTCCATTATCCAGAACACCATAGGCTCATCCACCATTAAGACTTAAAAACTGACCCAATATGATTAGAAATAGTTATGTTTTAAACAGACTAATATAAAGTGGTGTCACTTCAACTAGAGAGCAAAACTCTTTATTCGAGCAAACCTAATCATACTTCCATTTTTATGTCTGCTTCACTGAATTATTGGTATGGTGGGTCAGAGCATATGAGGACAACATCAGATGTAAGCAGGTAGCAAATGTGTTTGGAGTGCCAGTCTATCAGATGGCATGTGCATGTATAAAGGGAATGTAGAGGTACCAATAAACCTAACACACACACACACACACACACATTAGCTTGAGCTCCAGTGTGGCTGGGATAGGCTTCACCACAACCCAAAATTGGATTAAGAAGGTTTGAGAACGTTACATTGGTCTTCAGTCACAGATACAGTTCCAATGCGCTTTATAAGTAAAGGATTATATCATTATTTTTTTACATGTATTAATTAAAAATAACAGATAATAAGCGGATTGCCTTTATGAATGACAAATGAGTTCTCATTCAGCAACTCTTATACACAGTAGGCCAGATTATTGTGAACAATATTTAATGCTTTGCTACTGCAACAAAGGGTAAAGTAAGATACATAAAATACTACAACAAATGCTAAGTATTGATTAACCACAAAATATATACCAACCATATGAGTTAGTGGATTACCAATTAGACCGATAACACATTCAACTCATTGTGAAGTAATTGTCTTCTTTTTTGAATTTTTAAAGTGTTCCTTATGTTATCCATGCAATTTCCGCTATGAACAATCTTTCTGTGTTAACTGGAAATGTCCATTGATTTACCAATTAGACAAAAGAAAACTGGTGCAGCTCAACTTAAAATTTCAGACAGATTCCTGATCCCCTTACTAGCTTTATCTACAAATGCCTTACATCACATGGAGTCCATTCAGTTTCCTTCTGGACTTTCTTCTGTGAAGATTCCCTGTGAAGGCATCAGGTTCCATTCTCTACTCCCTGTCTAAGGTCATTATATTCAGTTGTTTCTCCAGTATAGAATGGGCCAGTGTAAATAAATATGGGCCAGTATGACTCACTATGGACTGGTATCCTATCTGTGGTTTATTATTATAATTAACTAGGGGGCTTCACCCCCTGCTCGCTTCGCTTGCAAACCCCCCAGCCTGCGCTACGTGCCAGCCACTTTATGTCTCTGTCGCTCACGTATGTGGATTTCACTTTCACCAAACAACAAATCTATTAATTCTTGAGGATACGCCTCTTCATTGGGAAGAAACACTACTTTTCCCTGATGGCAACACGAATTAGACGATCTACAAGCCTCCGACTTAAAGTTTAAATCCGAAAAAATATATTTGATCTCTTTTCGCTTTTCTGTTATTTCACTGAGTAATAAATTCCATTTGTTTGTGCTAATGTGATCTTTACTATCATTTTCTTGAGACTTTAGTACTTTTAGTACTTTCATTATCTCTAACCTGCTCTGCAAGTGTACCGCCCAACGTTTTTAACTTGTTTACGATGTTCTACTTTGTCATCTACTCTTTGGCGTGGTTAAACCTCTTGGCACAAAGTCTTGTCTTGCCGGACATTAAAGTATCTCTCTGAAAAAGTCACATCTCCTCCCACAATTTTTTTATATAATAGAGAGATTTATCTACAATAATCAGTCCAGCATTGGATTGGAAAAATGCAGTTTAAGGCGATGAATGAAAGGATGGATCTTTGAAATATAGCCTGTATCCTGCATTTCTACTTCTTATTTGTGAATCAAACTCTATTTAAGAATCAACTGTTTCAATCTTTTACAGAATATGATACTAGAAAAAAACTCTCTCAAAGTGTGAAGGAAGGCACACATTCAAAGCCACTTACTTACTTACCTAAGTGTTGCCAAAAGAGCAGGACAGACAGGCACTTCAGTGGTGTAACTCTGCAGTGGTTTTATCAAATGAAATCACAGGCCCGTCCAAAAAGATTATTTTATAGAACAGCAGTGAATGAATGATAAAATTAAATTTCTTCAAGGAATATTTCATCCACACGATTCACAACATATATTGCCATTTTCTTCCATCTAGGGCAGTATAAGATAGCACAATAGCAATGCACAGCTACACTCCATTTAACATTATTGTAAAGGTGATATAGAGCTCCCAGGCTGGCTCTCTGTCCTCTGGAGGCCTAAGTTCCATTACTTTGATTTTTTCTGATGTGTCCAATAATAGGGCCGGGTTTGAGAAGGAGAGCGGATCTGGGGGAGGCTTCTCCTTTTTGTTGTTTTCTTTTGTATTATTTTTTACATATAATCAAACATTGTTAGAAATTGGTCACTTTTATCATGCTATCTTTTTTACATATAGTAAAAGGTAATCATAAAAAATAGGTTCTCTCTATTAATATTTATAACACATATTGTATCTTGATTATCCTTTACTGAAATGCGTGTCAAATTATACAATGTGTGCTTTTAACTTTCTTTTGAAACGCAACTAATGTACCTTATGGTTTAGTGAATTTAGAAATAACTCTGATAATAATTTTATACTTTCATGATCTGAACACACCCTTAGTTTTTTTTCCCTAATCCTTTTTAAGTGTAACCGATTTTACACTAATAATGAAAGGTGAGATTCGGTCTTTCATTTTGGACAGCTGAGAAGCAGTGCTGTCACACATTTCCAAAAAGGATATTGAAATGTCACACAGTTCTTGAATGGTCAATCATTGTTGATTTCTCATTCCTCTTTATACAATACAATACAATTTATTTTTGTATAGCCCAAAATTACACAAAAAGTGCTGCAATGGGCTTTAACAGGCCCTGCCTCTTGACAGCCCCCCAGCTTTGAACCTCTAAGAAGACATGGAAAAACTCCCAAAAAAAAGCCCTTGTAGGGAAAAAAATGGAAGAAACCTTTGGAAAGGCAGTTCAAAGAGAGACCCTTTCCAGGTAGGTTGGGCGTTATATACTATATATATATATACTCAGCAAAAAAAGAAACGTCCCTTTTTCAGGACTGTGTATTTCAACAATAATGTTTTAAAAATCCAAATAACTTTACAGATCTTCATTGTAAAGGGTTTAAACAATGTTTTCCATACATGTTCAATTAACCATAATCAATTAATTAACATGCACCTGTGGAATGGTCGTTAAGACCTTAACAGCTTACAGAAAGTAGGCATTTAAGGTCACAGTTCTAAAAACGCAGGACACTAAAGAGACTTGTCTACCGACTGTGAAAAACACCCAAAGAAAGATGCCCAGGGTCCCTGCTCATCTGCGTGAACGTGCATTAGGCATGCTGCAGGGAGGCATGAGGACTGCTGATGTGGCTAGGGCAATAAATTGCCATGTCCGCACTGTGAGACGCCTAAGACAGCGCTACAGGGAGATAGGAAGGACAGCTGATCATCCTCGCAGTGGAAGATCACGTGTAACAACACCTGCACAGGATGGGTACATCCGAATATCACACCTGCGTGACAGGTACAGGATGACCACAACAACTGCCCGAGTCACACCAGGAACACACAATCCCTCCATCAGTGCTCAGACTGTCCACAATAGGCTGAGAGAGGCTGGACTGAGGGCTTGTAGGCCTGTTGTAAGGCAGGTCCTTACCAGACATCACCAGCAACAACGCTGCCTATGGGCACAAACCCACCTTCGCTGCACCAGACAGGAGTGGCAAAAAGTGCTCTTCACTGATGAGCCACGGTTTTGTCTCACCAGGGGTGATGGACAGATTCGTGTTTATCGTCGAAGGAATTGAGCATGTCTGGGACCTGTTGGATCGCAGGGTGAGGGCTAGGGCCATTCCCCCCAGAAATGTCCAGGAACTTGCAGGTGCCTTAGTGGAAGAGTGGGGTAACATCTCACAGCAAGAACTGACAAATCTGGTCCAGTCCATGAGGAGGAGATGCACTGCAGTACTTCAAGCAGCTGGTGGCCACACCAGATACTGACTGGTACTTTTGATTTTGAGCCTCCCTTCATTCAGGGACACATTGTGAAACATTTTTAGTTTATGTCTGATGGTGTTGACTCTTTTAGTGTTCATACAAATATTTACACATTAAGTTTACTGAAAGTAAAAATAGTTAAAAGTCAAAGGACATTTCTTTTTTTGCTGAGTATATATATATATATATATATATATATATATATATATATATATATATATATATATATATATATATATACACCCAGAAGGAAAGTGAAGAGAAAAAAAGTGAAGGACTGAGAATTACTCCTCCGTTTTAGACATCAAATCATTTAAGTGATATCCTTAGAAAGGGATAACAAAAATCTAGGATATGAGAATGACCTGACATGGCAGATATAAAGCACTAACAAGCCATGAAATATTTTCTAATTTGGCAACTGGGTTGGAACAAAAACCTGCAGCCACAGCAGCCCTCCAGGACTGACTTTGACCACCCCTGAACTAAACTGTCTAAAATTCTTTTCAAACTTTTTGAAGACAAAGTCTTTCATTTCCAGTTCAGCAACTTGTAAAATCCCAACGGCTTGGGGATATTTGCATTTTAAAACAATGCTTGTCACTAACTCATCTCTTTCTTCCAGATAAATATATGAAGTACAAGCAGGTTGGAGACCATTTCACCCATGCAGTCCTAACCACTGAAGTGCCAGTTTCTGGCTGTCAAAGAAGCACAAGAGGAAGAAAAGTGAAACTTCTGAATGTAAAATGATTGATGTAAATTCTGTAGTTTATTTCTTTTTAGATCTTCTTCTGCATTTTTTTCTGGTGGCTGGTAGGCCAACCTTTCATTTTTATATTAATGTGATATAAATCATATATTTTTAAAATTAAATTGGCACTGATTTTAAAAATTACAGTACAATACCTGAATTGCAAGTCCTGTCAGACTTAAAAGCCAACATCTCTTACTCGATACATTTTCTATTAATGATTGTTCATTTTACATCTTTAAGAATTTTTACATAATCATTTAACTGCTTTGCTTACATGTGACCGACATTTAATTGAATGTAATCTTTAATTAGCTTAAGTGTATAACACTGTTACTTTGTCATCAAAAGCAAAGCATTATATGTAATACACAGCAGCAGCTGCCCTCCAAGATTTCTTCAGGCAGCCTTCCATACAACACAACTCCATTTGTCCATCCATCCTTCCTTTAACTTTCCTAGCCCTCCTCCTCCTTAACAAGATTCCAGACTGACAGCATTGGAAGCAGGCAGTAATGAGGCACACACTCACTAATGCAGGGCCAGTTTAGAGATGTCACTCAGTTAAATACAAGAAAACTGGAAATTGTGGATAAAACCATCACAGACAATGAAACACAGCAGCTTTCTACAATAAGAATAATAAACTATTAATACACAATATAATATTCAAGATTTAGCAGTAGACCCGGGTTCGCTTCCTGGGTCTTCCCTGCGTGGAGTTTGCATGTTCTCCCCGTGTCTGCGTGGGTTTCCTCCGGGTACTCCAGTTTCCTCCCACAGTCCAAAGACCCACAGTCCCAGGTGTGTGTGCTTAGTGTATGTATGTGTGTGTATGCCCTGCGGTGGGCTGGCACCCTGCCCAGGGTTTGTTTCCTGCCTTGAGGCCTGTGTTGGCTGGGATTGGCTCCAGCAGACCCCCGTGATTCTGTAGTTAGGATATAGCAGTTTGGATAATGGATGGATGGATGGATTTAGCAGTATCCCTAAACCTACTAGAATTTCAAATGCTTATAGCTATATATATAGGGATAAAAGAGTTCTCAAATAGTTTGCCTTGAACCATGGATCATAAATCCAAAAGCCTGACATAATAAACTAAACTTAAGAAGCAGAAAATGGCTACTGCCAAGAAACTCTTGTCCCAGCTATAAGAGCCATGAGGGTTCAAAGGTCCTCCTCAGCACTAAACAGAGCGGTTTTCTAATTTAAATTGAGCATTTGTTAAAACTTTGCAGTTAATTTTGGATATACGTGTAATTTTATTTGCTTAGGAAATGCTTTCCCAAACCCAAGCAGCTTACAAAAGAGAACAACATAATCGAGTAAATAACAGTAGGAGGACTGTTTGTGAACAAATGTTACAGGAGATGAAAAAATTATGAGCACATGGTGATGATCTTACATTTAGGCTGCATTAGCATAATATAAAACCACTTTACATTTCCGGAATAAGACCTAATGAAATTACATTAATAAAAATGTATTTTTTAAAAGAATTTGAACACGTTGTTAAAGAAACAAGGGATGTGCGTTCTTGCATGCATTTGCCTGACGTGACCTTAACTGAAAAACAGATATCTAAAACTAATAGTTAGAGCGAGGGAAATTCTTTATATATTTGTATGTAAATATTATGCTTTTATGAATTTGTATATATACTTATTAGGATAACTGTCATTTGGTGTGTACATATATATATATATATATATATATATATATATATATATATATATATATATATATAAATCCGTCCCTTTGCCACAGATTTACTAAATAATTGATATGGAAATAAAAAAGAAAGATAAATAATTGTTTTCGTATTATTTCTCTTTCCATTTAAAAACACAAGCATACAATTCAACAACTTCTTTTACTTTAAAATTAAGAAGTTTTTAACGAGCCTAATGAGATTTCTGTTGTTGCAGTCGTCTAATCTGCGGAGTCTTCCGTTTAAATGAGGAAGTCGAATTTGGAAATGCACGTAACTTGACCAGGTGTCTCCTCCTTTTTAATACCACAAATATTAATAATGAAACCAAAATCGCCTCGAGTGTCTCTGCTATGTACCTCTCAGGTATCTGCAACTCCTGGGGAAGTCCCTTTAGCTCACCTTGCTGGTGACTCAACACTCAAAGTAAAATATAAAAAAACTCCCAACGCGATGTCCCGGAGATCACTAGCATCCTCTGCTCCACAACAAAGTAACGAGATAAACAAACAAGCAAAGGAGCCACAATGCCTGGAGCTCATCTTGCCGTTTTGTGTGTGCTGCTGCTAGCGTTGCGAAATGCCTGCGGGAGTCCGCTTCCCGACTGGAACCACTGCCGCGAGTCTTCGAGGAACTTAAACGATATCGTTAACAGTATGATCGCCCAGGTAATCACAGATGGGAACTTCGGTCGAGAAACTTTCGCTCTTTCGCACAAATATGAAATTGTTATATATTCTCTTTATGGTTAGGATTTTGTTTTAAGATTTAACCCATTCGGAATAGAAAACAAAATCCAACTGTAATAAATCAATTTAGAGTACCTTAATTCATTGTGTATCGTTCATGGTAAAACGCGCTATTTAATCATAATTTATGGGTCGGTAAAAATGAAACTGAACAAAACAGATATATAAAGCATATCTAGCTGTTGAGGTTAAAAAATTCATATCATTAGATTTCGAAGCGTTCTTAAAGACACCTCGATGTTGTTTTGGCATGCGACGTTCATGGGAATGATACAATGTGTAAAATATACAAATGTCAGACCGTGCAAATGCCGGCTCAAACTAATTAGAAAGATAACGGTAAAATGTTTTATTTATAAAGGCTTAGAAACACTATGAATTAGGTCAACTTTTGTGGAGACCCGTTTCACATTTCTTTCTTTTTTCCAGATGCAGGATGTTAAAGTAAAGGTTATCATGATGGATGGTGTTCCTTATATCGAATCTGCAGACAGGTGTGATCCTGCTGGCCTTCGATCGAACTCTAAGGTAAGTGTACGATGGCAGGCGAATTTTCCTTTACAGTACTGACAAAAATCCAGAAAACGCTAAATTTGATCGTGTTTATTCTTGTTCAGTTTCTAAATTTTGTACTAGAAATATGCCTCTGGCCATGCAAAATGCTTAAGGCAGCTTAAGGTAAACCGTTTCGCGGCTCTTAAAATGCTTTGCCTCTGACTGTGCTATTTTAGGTCAAACCCCTTTTAGCTCCATTTACTAAATCCCTGGGCAATTAAGATGATAGACAATTAGTCACAAGTCACTCAATACGACTCGTTAAAAAAAACAGTGTGGTGGATTAGTAAAGGTGGGGTTCTGAGGGTGATGGTTTTAAAATCTTTTTTAATAATAATAATAATTTGAATGTTCTTTTTAAGCCTTTATATGCAGGATTCATATGTAAGTTTCTGTCAATGGCATTTTCATTTGATAGCCACGATTTAGCCAGCTCTCTGATTTACCCTGAATCTTGCTTGCACCGTGTCCCAGTTAAACGTGTGTCTGGTTGAATTGGTATATCAGAGACCTTGTGTCCTTCCTTCTGACAAATTTGTAATGTTCTTATACGTCTCCCTTTGTGGATTTCTATGCAAACCGTATCAGAGACCTTCTCTCTCTCTCTCAATATATATTTCATCCTATTGTAAAAAAAAATAAATAAATAAAATTACTGTGATATTCCTAATAATCATCAGAGGCAAACGTAGCTATGCTGCTCGATAGATAGATAGATAGATAGATAGATAGATAGATAGATAGATAGATAGATAGATAGATTTATATAATGTATATATGTAAGCGTACTGAGAGTTGTTCGCTACAAAAAAGTCATATTCAAGTAAATTGTGATTTCTGTCGTTTGGCATCGAGTATACTCACTGTATTAAAAATTGACATCTCGCGGTTTCTCAGCTTCAGCGTACACATATTATAAGTCATCCCTCTCAATGTGGCATTACGATAAAATCATTCATGTCTATGTCACATTCTTGAGTAAATCCTCAACCTTGATGTTAAATATAAACGTCTGCTTTATAGCGCTAGTATAAATAAAATATTATTTTTGAATAATTTCTTGAATGGAATGTTTAATTTTTTGCTGCATCCAATAAATTAATTGATCAGACAGTTACACATGTGTTTTTCCCCCCCCTCTCTCTCTCTCTCTCTCTCATATATATATATATATATATATATATATATATATATATATATATATATATATATATATATATATATATATATATATATATATATATATATATATATATATGCAGCTGGAGATCCACAAAAGGAAAAAATGAATCACGTATCATAAAGTAGTTTTTATTCCTGAACTTTCAGCCCCTGCCAGGGGCCTTCATCAGAACATAATGCTTAGACTTACAAAAATCAAAGGCATTATATAGCAAAAATGACGTGGAGGTATTATAATAGCCAGCTTTCGATGAAAGTTCGTTGAAAGAAGACATTCTTTCATTCTTTATCTTAAACGTCAGCACGACAAATCTTGATCAGAGATTCGGGGAGCGCTATTTTATTATGCCTTAGTTGGACGTGTTTGGGACTTTTTTTTTTTGTTTGTTTAAATTAATGTAAGACGACAATGAGAAGGTGCACAATATACAACAAAACATATAAAAAATCGTGCCAGTCCAATAAAATTAATGTTAGTGGAGTCTGTCGAGAATGCCATTTTTACTGGTTCAGGATGCTGCAGCGTTTATCAACGTCAGAGGCTGCGATTTTATGCAACCCTTTAACACCGGTCAGTACGGTCGGAAATTATTTTTAAATGATCATATCCCGTTCTATTTTGTTCTTTTTTCGTACGTTTAAGGAGGTTTTGTGATCCATGGTTTTGAGTTTAAGTATTTCTTGAACGGTTCAAACTTTCATTTTTTAAGACCAGCACATTGTGTATGTGTATTTGCTTGTTTGGAAGTAGTGGTCATTATAGTAGGAGATACTGACATTTCCATGAAGGTGGTGCAATTGTCAGCCATAGGCTTTTCTGTTATTTACATAAGAACATAAGAAATTTGACAAACGAGTGGAGGCCAATCAGCCCGTCAGGGTCGTTTAACACTAGAATTACCAGAGCCTACAAAAAAACTCGTAGATCCGTCTCACCTTAAATCGCTTCTCATCTCATCGTCAGCGTCTTTTGTCCTTTAAATGTGTTGATAAGCAGCAAGCAGTCTGCTATCACATCCCCCACCGGCACACAGTTTTCTCAGCTCAAGTCTGTTTACCTGCGCGTCAGTTGCTTGGAGTTGTATAGAGTGAGAAGTCAAGCAAAATCACACCTTTTATAAATACTATGTCATTTAATGTGTGTTCCGTATCTACAGCGATCTACTGTATGTACACACATCGTTAAAAAAGAAATGTTTTTCATGTTTTAGTAATAATTGACAAAATGTAGACATGAAGTTTATAATGTGTGAAACCTGAAGTCCGAATATCACATTAAACACTTTCACAAAAGGTACAAATATAACAGAACAAGTGCACTTTTATTCAAAAATATAACTGCAGAAAAACAACACGCGTTAGGGTGCGACATTGACATGCATTTATTACGACTGCTTCGGTGGCGCAACGGTATCAGCTGTTGACTGGTTATCGAAGCTTTACGGGTTCGATTCTGGATGAGTCTATTTTGAGAAGTGAACTGCTCTTATTTTTAGTATTTTAGAATAAAAACATACATTTGACTTCAGTCTGTAACAGCCGGTGTAAATGTACGTTACTCTTAATAGCAAAGAGCTAACTTTCCCAATTTCGCAAAGGCTTCCGTTTCAACTACATGTCTCGGTCGTTTGTTTCAGATTTTCACAACTGAAATGCTTATAGCTTCCGTCCTAAATGTATTTTCCCCCGTGACAGAAGCAACAGTAAAATCAGTAATATAATGAACATAAACATTGTTGCAAAAGGGAGTATTGTAACAACAACGATGAACAATTATTTTTATGGAAAGTAAAATTAACGATTAAAAGGTTTATAGTATATAGTTTTCTGGTATATGACAAGTAATGACATATATACCTACGGAATACCTGACATTGTGTTCCTTAGTGAGACGTTACAATTATAATGCACATTCGCAAACGCATGGTTGACCGTCTTGTACTCTCATTTCATTTCCAGCTCTGTCTCTCGAAGATTTCAGCAATTTTGCAGACATACATTGGCTTGTTTGAGAAGATGGGCGGTTCCTGTGACTGGGATAATAGTGACCTTAAAGAAGAAATGTTATACCTGCAGAAGCATTTGAAGGTAGGTTGTTAAACCGTGATTGTAAATGCTGGTAATCAAGTGAGGTTAAATGTGGCTGCAGGATTCAATTAGATGATAGACTGCTATCTTCATTTTATGAGTCCTTAATTTTTACTGTACCAGATTTTTCGACTTCGCCATTTCAAGAAAGTACCGAAGTGGCTGTATCTGTTTGAATCTGATGCATGGTTGTTAGAATACCTAATTTTAACATAATAGTCCAGGCTCACAGGGAGCCCAAGCCTATCCAGGCAGCACTGGGCACAGGCAGGAAAGAGCCCTGAACAAAGCGCCAGATAATCACTTATACAGTCAGTTTGGACTCGCCATTAAACATGAACTATGCCATTGTGGACGTAGGAGGACAATACACATAAACACAACAAGAACTTGCAAGCTCCTCATAACTTTAGGACCTGGTGTTTATTTAATGAAGCGGCGAAGCTAACCACAGCGTTTACAGTCTTTTTAGCCGCCAGACATATTTGCCAACCAACAATAATACAAAAAGCAAATGATGTACTAATGTGAGTTAAAACACACGGCGCAATGCGCATTTACCAGTGTCGCTAATTTTCCATGCCTTCATTCAAATCTACACATTATAATATTATGACCGAGTCATAGTGGGCTACTAGTACATTTTGCTCCTGTATCCTTCTTAAACCAGTTTTAAACACCTCAGAAATCCACTGCTTTGATTAATTATTTATGAACACATACATTTTGATGGGGTTGATGACATACGGTGGGCGCAGATGGTAGCGATTGCTATTCGCTGTTGCCTCCCATCTCGTGAACAGGCAGTTTCACTGTCAAGCCTGAGACCGTCCCTGCTTTGCGTGCCAGCTCCTCAGAAAAGTGCTAACTACTGACTATGGTCTCACGCCACCCTGTATTGAAGAAGCGAACTCGATTTTTTAAAATGAACACTAGAAAACATTCTAGTTCGATTTTGAAAAAGAATTTAAAGTGAATGTTCACCGTCCTTTATTGTATTATAAACAAATATAACCTATAAACAGCTTACGTTAATTTTCGTAATTTTAAAATATCTTCGTTAAGAGTTTGTATGGTTATCTTCTTCTTCTTTCTCATCGGTAAAGAAATGACAGTCTATATAGTATCGCCTGTTATTACAGTAAAAGCACTTGGCAGGAACATTTACTGAAAATCCTTCACCTCACCCATTTGTCATAGTCATCCATGTTTTGCCAAACGATTAATCGACAGTTTATCTTTCGCTTGAAGTCAACTGATGTGGTCACAAGGAATGAATGGAAAACGACTGGACTAATCATCTGACTGTCCCGTTGTTTCCTTATCATTACATTCACCAAAAACTCCCTCGCTAACTCGTGCTTTATTTTACGTAAAAGGCAGATTGTTGTGTATTTATTACCCAACTGAAATACGTTATAAAGTATTGTGAAAAATTCTCTAAGGATTGTTTTATTTGTGTTGCCTTTTAATGTACCGTTGTGCAGTGTCGAAAGTTCCGCTGCGAGGCGCTATGTAAAATAAACAAGTATTGGCTGAAAGTCTTACTTCCAGCTGGGCTTTGAGTCCTTATAGGCTCTTTATCTGTTTTTGCATTTACTAGTTGTACACGTGGACTTATCACTTTTAAAAATAAAGGTGCCATCGGATAATTTCTGTGTATGTTTTAAGTTTCTTTGAGTTTAAGTTACTTCAAAAAGCGCTTAAGGCTGGTTGTTGCTTGGTATTTCGGTATGCAGGTGGACAACAGTACGTGTTGGCATTTTCAACACTAAAATGAAGCTTACGCTTGATCATGCGTACCTTACCGGTCTGAACAGTTGTTCGTTTGAATAGCAGTTGATCATAGCAGTTAGTGCTCATAAGAGATGACAGATTTTTTTTTTTAAGATAAAATGAAGGTCTGGGAAACAATGATCTGGTCTGGACCAGAAAACATACTAGTGGTGTTTTCAGAAACAAACAACAACAATTAGGGGTTCTCAAACTTAAAGAGTAAGTCATTTACAATTAAGGTAAAATATATCTTTGGCATTAAGAATAACTTGTAACTAATTAAGAAAGTAGCTTGAACGAAAACCCGCAGCCACGTGGGCCCTCGAAGATCTGAGTTTGACACCTGTGAATTATAAGTAGAATGTTGATCTTTTTATGATCAACCACATCTCATCTCAGACTCAACCTTAACAATTCATTTAAGGTTTACCGCAAACGTTTGTCATATAATATGGATAAAACACAATATAAAACGTTACTACAAATAGCATAACCATAAAAACGATAAAGCTATTTAGTTTATAACTTTTTCCCCCCATTTGGACGGTTTTCTTTGAAACACAATCCAGATTGAACAGAAAGACGTACTGCGAGATGAACGCTGAAATCCAGGTAGACAAAGAAATTGCTATTCCATAGTGGTTCACGTGATAATGTATATAAAAGATACAGAGGTTGATATCATTGATGATATTCCAATTTTGATGATGCTTGAGTTTTAAGGGGCACTTATCAAACCGTTCATCGCATGGCCTGATGGGAACTGTAGTACCCATGTCGGCATTGGCGCAAAATTGTGGATAAAATGAATACATGGGGACCTGGGGGTTTTACATTGATATATAACAAGTGTAAATCAAAAAGTAAACACAGTTTTAAAAATTACGCAGCGGATAGGAGCTGCCAGTGGCATATGGGTAGTTCGAACATGTTGGGCAGCGCGTTGTCATTTCAATTCTAGTTAAAGCCAAAGTGAAATGAACGTGGATGCTCCGCTTGTTGAACAACAGTGTGCAGTGATATTTCTTTGGGAAGTGGGAGTGAAACGTACTTAAATTCACCAAAGGATGTTGGCACATTATCGAAGTGAAATAGCATGACTCAACAAAATGTTTATGAATGGGTAGAATGGTTTAAAGTGGGAAGAACAAGTATAACCGTCGAAGCTCAGTCTGGGTGAACATCATCATCACGCACACAAGCCCACAATCGGCATGACAAATGCACTCTTCAGAGAAAACGTTGAATCTACACATGCCACAGTGCATGATGACTTGGGGTCTGTAAAGATTCAGCAAGATGAATATGCAAAAAGCTTACTGATCTTTAACACCCTATGGTGAATCTCAGCAGGTTTCACTTCCTTTTCTGTTGTGTGACAAATGATACCAGCTTGACTGCAAGGGTGAGGCACACCAGTAATAAAAACGTTCTACTGTACTTGCAGAAGGATTTCCTTTTATTTCTAAAACATACATATAAGGTTACATAAAAGTAAAGTTCCATGTCAAAATAAAGTAATGCATCAATGGACTGTCATGTTCAAATCACTATCTGCATGGAGTCTGCATGTTCCCCTTGTTTCTCTAAAGTATTCCAGTTCACTCCCACAATCCAAAAGAAGTGTGTGTTAAATTTACTGGAGACTCTGGTTTGGTGTGAATGTGTGATGGGCTGAGATCTCAAACTGGGTTGATTCCTGCCTTGCAGAAGCAGGTTTGATAACAGACAGATGAATGGATGGAAACTTTTGCTGCTCAGATTTCATCAGATTGAAGAGATGAAAAACTGACAGTCCATCACAACACACAGCCAAATACTGCAGGTCTCTTCATTCAGATCAATCAATCAATCAATCAATCAATCATTCAATCAATCAATCAATCATGCCTATTTTATACTTGCCTCTTTCTTTGTGCTACTTGGAGGTGACAATTTCAGCAGTCATATTTAATTCATCTGTTTAACTGAACCAGTTTCTTTTTATTTTTTGTCAGTGCTTGGCACATGGAGCTATTCTAGGTCATTTTCTTAATATATCCTTGTTTAGACATCTTAAATTGAATTACTTTTATTTCTCTGTCTTTTTATAGGCTCGTGGCATCAATGAGTCTGGGAAAAAAATGGGTGCGGTGCAAGCGTGGATGTGCCACAGTTTACCACAAGCACTCCTTCAAAGGCTCACGTCCTTCTCATCAATTGTCGCCCGTGTTTTTGCTCCTGGAGACCCTGCCAAGCATACAGAGGATGACAACAGCTTTTTAGGATGTGGTTTACAGTGAGAAATTTCACAACCCACATAAAAGGTCACTTGGATCCTTATACACATGCCCACTTATAGTTTACTAAAGGAGACCACCCCCCCAACTTACCACAATTTTACAGACTTATCCTGATCTCTAAAACCTATTTAAAAAGCAAAGCCAGTTTAAAATCTACCTTTACCAGAAATCATGGACTCCAATACTTAATGCGTATGTTTTGTGGATAATCGTATGGGTATTCACACTCTGCACTGACCTACTAGCCGTCAGAGAGTTTAGAAAATTCTGAAAACAAAGTTATCTTTACTGCTTATGACAACATTCCTGAAAGGTTCTTTTATTTGCATCTTCTGTTCTCAAATGTAAGCACATTAGGGTGAAAATAAGAGACCCGTGGGAAGTGAGAAGTGTGAATTTTGCTGGTAACTAGCAGATCAAACACTAGATTAGGTTAAAAAGTTCTCAACATGATCTGCTCAGTCCAGGATATTGATGTGCAAATATGCTCTCAGGCCAAGATGAGTGTTCCACCTTGAGGATGATACCTCAAAACACTATAAGAAGTGTTGCTTTCCTAATGCTCATATCAGGCATGACTGTTGAAGTCAAAGAATGGATGTTGTGTTTAATAATCTCACCTTATTTTACATAGCTACTACTATTCACCAGTGTCGTCTGTTCTAAGGTGCTATGGTTGTCAGGTCTAATTTACAGTATGGTAAGTAGGCATAAGTAGAAGGTTTTACAGTGGTAAACACTGCTTCCCCACCCCTCCAGGGACTTCAGTTAATTGTCACCAATCTAAACACTGTCTGAGTTTAGTTTGGATGTTTTACTTGTGTCATTCTATTATTCTCCCACAGTTTTGAATATTAAATTAATTGGTGTCTCTAAATTTTCCCAGTGTGAGTGTGTGAATGAGAGTGCCTTGCAATGGACTGCTTGGGGACAATCCTTGCCTTGTACAGAGTGCTGCCAGAAGAGGCCTTGACTAGCTGCAACCTTAAAATGGTAACGTAGGGCATTGAAAAGTATAAGGAGAGAATGCCTTTATAAAGTATCTCCTTGTGTTCATTTTAGATGAAGCAATACTTGTATACACCAATTGAGAACAGATACATTGTGCCATTTCATTTTATATTATTAAGTTTATGTATTTAGTTTTATTTATGGAATAACTTCATCTTTAAATATTTAAATTATATATTTATTATTTATTAAATTATAAATAAAATATGTTCTTATTGCAGTGTCATTTACTTAAAACAGTTATTTATGAAGTAAAAGTAAAATTTTCATGAAGTTTTATTTGTTCTGTTTTGTTAATAAAGGTGTATTTGGATTAATACGTTTTTTGAGTAACATTTATTTCCATGCATAAACATCATCTATTTAAAAGTGCTTAATTTGGATTTTTCCAAATCTTTTTCTTCTTCTTTGTACCATGAAACATTATGCAATTTTTACTTTTGAACAATATTCTATTTTGTAAAACTATAATTCTTCATATCCTTCAACAATAAAGTAATTACTAGAATAAAAAATGCAGCTGGCTCCATTGTTATTCGCCTTCCACACTTAAAAATAAAGGTGCCAGAGTGGTACTTCAGAGTGCTGCCATAAAGTAATGATTTGGTTCCCAAAAGACCTATCCTCATGAAGGTTCCAGAGAGAACCTTTATTTATGTAGATCCATAACAGGCTTCATACAGTAAATAGCCATGAACAGATGGTAACAGATTTGTGAAATACCAATGGCTGACGACTTCCAAAGGATTCTTGCTGCATATGTACTGTACTGTATGTCAGTGGTTCTCAAACTGTGGGGCGGGCCCCCCTAGGGGTGCGCAAAGTAACAAAAAAGGGGGGAGTGAAGATGTGGAAAAAAGAAAACAAGAATCAAAAATATGAAAAATACATCAATTGAAACCAAAACAAATTAACTTAAACTACATTCTGATACTAGAAAATCTAGAGTTAGATAAATGTCGATAAAAGTTAAGTAGGTATAATAAAATATGCATCTATGATATATCATTAATTAAAAAAGAACAAATTGGTATTAGCAGGCTCCTTTAAAAAAAAACGTTAGGGGTAAGCGATTAAAACTGTTATGAAAACTCGGGTCACAAATACTTAAAGGTTGAGAAACACTGCTGTATGAAACACAGGCTCAGCTCGGGTTTTCTTAGTCTGTTAGTGTTCTGCTAGGTAGCATCCCATGCATTAAAGATTTTTGGTTTTTTTTCTACATATTAGGAAGGTTTTCAAAGCACAAAGAACCAACTTTATATACAAAAAGCCCATCCCAGAATGAAATGGTGCTTTGTCAAGTAATGGTGCCATGAAGAACCTTATAGTTCCATTAAAGAACTGTTATTTTTAAGAATGGTCTTAGTTTAAACTTTATAGAAGTAACTTCATTAGAAACTCTATCGGCAATGTTTTTACAATATGATTCTGCATATTTTGCAGCTGTAGACAATGTTTTGGTTAAATATTCTTTGCAAAGTTGCTCAGGTTTCACCCAATTGTTTATGCACATATATGTCATTCAGTCCCAGCTTGGGAGCTTTGGGTATGTCAGCGCAAACAATTTCAAACTAGTTCAGGGTCACTGGGAGCTGGAAACGTCCATGGCAGTGCAGGGGTTAAGACCCTATTCAAGGCTCCAGTACATCACAGGGCCCACTCATGCAGGGACCCCCGACACCAGCCATAACTGACTTGCAGACCAACAAGTGCAGATACAGCATTATTCATCCAAATGCCGATGTTTCTTTGTATTGATCTCAAGCAAAATGTATAATAATGTCATTAAATTAGGTGCCACATTAGATACTAACATATTTACACAACCATCATTCGCATTGAGATTAGCATGCTATGCAGGAAGAGCTACCAATTGGGAAAAGCACAGTAGTTGGCAGTACATTATTTATAGGCAATGATAAAAGACAAACAAAATAAAATCTTGAGATAACAAGCATGGCAACAACACATTATCATTTGGCATGCCAGCACAAAGTCACAGTCACTTAAACTGAGAGTGTTCTCCATGAAGTCGAGCAATGCTTGCATGTAGCTGATCCACAAAGTTAAGCACTGCAGCTGCAGAAACGAACAACCTTTGCTGCAAACATTTGACCGCCCATGTAGAGCTACAAACGACACCATTTCACATGGTCTGGAGATCAAGGACAATAAAACTTATACTATAAAGAATATATCTGCAAACCTTGCAGCAGTCCTCCTGTATTTCTATTTCGCATTTGGAAATTTGGACAATTAATGAAAGGGATTGAATTGCAAGTAACATTAGAGACATTATTTGAAAATGTTCATAAGCTTTACCTGGCTAATGAGGACATTTCTCACTTTCTGTGTTCTTTTTTTGTATAGCTGAAGGGGAGTCTGTGATGCAGCCATTTCTTTGCAGTATATTTTCAGAATTATTTGGCAAATTTGCAAAGCTTTGTAAGCACTTCAAGGTTCGTTTTATGTCCAAGAATTTAAATTTTTTATTATATTGCACAAGAGAAAATCTGGAAGAAATATTTCATATACTTTTAGTCATTATATTGGATAAAGTTCATATCCTTAAATCAAAATGGATCAAGGATGTTCTGTCTTTCAGAACCTTTGAGGTGGATTTCAAATGTTATTTAAAGGCTGTAACAGTTTTGAAAAATGCTGAAGTAAATACAACTTTTGAATCAAGTAAATAATATATTTTGGTTAAATAATGTTTATTTTTGTTACCTCCATATAAAATTAATGTAGGTCTTTTATTTTGTAAAATTCCTAATTGTACTCCTTTTGTTTGGAGACATTTATGTGAAGCTATGCAAAATTTCTTATAATTAATAAAAATAATAACCAAAAAATTATAGCGAGCAACATTACCTTTATTTAATACACTAACTCATATATAATTGAACAAAGTAGTTTAAGATCAGTAAAATAGTCATTGCAGTGCATACAAAAAATAAACAAAAATAAAAAAAAACAAGACTCTCAAACTAATAAATTACAGTACTGTATATAAACAAATTTAAGCACAAAGTAATGGGTATCAGTTTATAAACCTCAATCCATATCATCATATCATATCATATTAGAAAGTTTTTAAAATACAAAGAACCTGTTCCAGAATAAAATGGTGCATTGCCAAGCACTGAAACTATGAAGAGCCACACGACCCAGTAAAGAATCATGAAGTGCCATCAAAGGTCCTAATAAAAATCCTGCTACAGATCTTAGATTATATAAGAACATATGCACTCATCCTGATAATTCTAGCTTTAGGGTATATGCTATAGATGTGTTGAAACAGTGTGATCGAGTGACGCTGCAGTCAGCGTCCATAAAGTGATTCATCAGTGTCCCAGTTTGAGGATGTGAAAAGGGGATGGATGTTATTTACTGTACTTCAGAACATATTAAGGACTAAACATTTTTATAAAAAAAATACAAGAACATTATCACAGGCTTCAGGCCTGTTTTCAGATTTACGGAGGCCAATGATAACATTTAAATCCTTTTAGCACAAGTTAAGAATGTTGGAGTGTTTTGCCAAGGGAGAATTTTTTCCGGCCTGCTACAATACCCTTCTCAGAACTTCAGAAGATTACTTGAGTGTGTAAACACAGATTTTTAAGAAACCAGCTTTCTGCCTTAACTGGGTTACTCACCTTACTCTGGTTTTTGTAAACACACTCAGTGTCAACTCACTTAAATGATAAAATACACACCGAAGCATCTCTGAATTACTCTGTTACTCAGGGTTCTCCAACTCCAGTCCTGGAGAGCTACTGTGACTGCAAGTTGTCATTCTAACTCTTTTCTTTTCAGTTTTTGCTGCTAGTTAACTATTTCCCTTTATTTTAATTGACACTCTTGAGACTCTGACCACTGAATTGATTCTTTTTTCCTTAAACGGCACCTAAGCATAAATTTGATGTGAAGTGAGCCAACAGATGACCAACTAAGTTGGGGCCTCAAACTCCAACCAACTTCAGGTCATTCAGTTACTTAATTTAAAGCCAATTCTCAATGCTAATTAAATCTATTATTTAATTCCATGGCGCTCATTCTGCCAAGGCAGACATTTTCAAAACTGCTGATTTTCTTTTTTAAGAGTGCTGTCAAGATGTTTTGTGCACTTGAGCACACCAACATTACTGAGGCTTTCACCTTTCTTTATTTTCAGTTACTGTGTGATGGACGCAGGTTGTTGTTTATGTGTTGGTACATTTGGTGCCTTAATATTGTTTGGTTGTTAATTAAGAGAAAAATAAATAATTAAGGGTCCTGAGTCTTAAGATTTGCATCAATTAAAATTAAGGCAAAGAGTTAATTAGCAGCAAAATCTGGTCACTAATTAAGAAAAGGGTTTGAATGAAAACCTGCAGCCACCGTAGCTCTCCAGGACTGGAGTTCAAGACCCCTGCTCTAACTGAAGTTGTTAGACCACTCCCCAGAGGTGGAGATTACAACAATCTCCTGTTAAAATGAGATGTATACTGGGTCTACAAATTGGGAACAGTTACTCCAGGTGGGCTCAATGAGCTGTTTGAACTGAGTTGGTACCATTGATCTTCAGTAAGAGTAAGCACAGCTCTTGTAATTCTCCATTACTGGAGTTAGAAAGTCTTCTTGTTTTCCTGTACTGTTCTGTTGTTAACATTTGTTGTTTTCCTGTTTAGTCAGATCTTGTATGTGTAGGTGAGTTATATTAAGCGGGCTGGTTGGCGTACTTTGGCTGGTGACCACGGTACCTTGTTACTTTCTAAACTTGTATTACAGTACTTTAATTACACTAGTATATTAAATTCTACAGAATATTATAAAAGAATAGTACTGTCTTGATGTTGATTACATGCAGCTATATCCCAAACTGGATTAAAGTCTTTTATGGCCCTGATGACTGCATACTTCCCATAATGCTCTGGGTATCATAACATTTGTGTAATGTTTTTGTATAGTGCTCCTAACTGAGCGGGGGCTAAGAATGCTGTAACAAGTTCAAAGATAAAATGTAATCACAAATTTTACAGATTACTAATTACATAATGCGCACACACAAGGAGTGACCCGACATTTGCGCGATAGACATATGAGCGCCGACAAAATAGAGCCCATTAAAACGTGGCGTCAAAATCGCGCCGACAAAATAGCGAAAGTTTCATTAAATATGAATTACTAGTTTAAAGCATATATAATAATGTTTATTTTAGAAGTCAATATTATGAGACACGGCACGCAGATAGTCCTTAAGATCACGCCCTGCATATGTAGGAAGAATTGCAGCAAGACGTCTTGATAGTTGAGCGTATTTAGACTTGCTGGTTGCCTGACTGCTGGTAATTCCGCTTTGTATACGACGCGTTATGCCAACCCTCAACTGAGTTATTTGTTTGCGGCATGCCATAAGCACGGCACGCAGATAGTCCTTAAGATCACGCCCTGTATATGCAGGAAGAATTGCAGCAAGACGTCTTGATAGTTGAGCATATTTAGACTTGCTGGCTGCCTGACTGCTGGTAATTCCGCTTTGTATACGATTGCGTCTCAATCGACCAACGTAATTGTCCTCCCAGTAATCATAAACATTCTGGAGATTGTCGGGTCTACTCTCACTCAGTTCATCGAAAGCGGACCCAACATCTTCCGGAGGAACAAAACTCGGTGCAATTAGCATCTTTGAATACAGTTATAACCTAGCACATAAAGTGTACATAATGTGCACGTATGCGTCCCACTCTCTTGGCCTCGCTCGCGTTTTTGTCGTGGCGATTTTGTCGGCGTGCATTTGTCGAAAACCAGTTAGCGAGTTTGTCGGCACTCAATTGTCCGTCGCGGTTTTGTTGGGGCTCATATGTCTATCGCGCTTTTGTCGGTGAACCACACAAGGTACATATATCTTTAGAGATACAGTGGAACCTCGGTTCACGAACGTCTCTGAACATGTACACATCGGGTTACGACCAAAAAGTTCGCCAAACTTTTGAATCTGCTCACGACCACACACTCCGGTGACGAACAAGCCATTTTCTTTTCCGGTTTGTACACGCCAATGATTTCTGCATGTGTTCAGTCTCTCCCTGTGCATTTGCTGTGAACTCTTTGTACTCTGTTTCGTTTCCCTTCCGGTTTGTACGTGCTGGTGATTTATGCACATCTTCAGTTTCTCCCTGTACAGTACATTGTTCTCGGTCAGACGTGCATCGCGCACAGGGACTTAACCTCAAAACTGTAATCTCCTCTTTACCCAGTTCCTCCTCACTTCCTTCATGCCAGAACTCTACGTACGCAAGGTTAGTTTTCTTGGTTGTTTATACTTAGTGTTTGTATAAATTAAGGAATTTTTAAATGTTCATTTTTTTCCCTGTGCTTAAAACTCATTAAAAAAAGTGTTTACAGCGATCAGTTCGTAAGGCTATAGCGTGAACTCTTGCAATGTTAGTTTTCTCTGTTCAAGGTTTTCTCAGTGTTATTCAATGTTTTTACATTTAGTTTACAATTACACTGTGCATTCTATTCTAATTAACTATTTTTGTGCTTAAAAATCTTTAAAAAATATATATTTACATCCAGCTTGTACAGTCCGGAACGGATTAATTGTATTTACAATCCTATAGGGAAATTACTTCAGGTCACGACCAAATCGGGTTGCGACCAGAGTTTTGGAATGAATTACGGTTGTGTCCCGAGGTTCCACTGTATTGTAAAAAAAATGTTCCAAACTGATTAACATAAATGGAACCTAACAACATCTGTCCAATAAATTAAGATCTTGAACTTAACTTTCCCAGTTGGCAGCAGAGGACAGGAAAGCACAGTCTCAAGTGTGCAGCATCCTTGGAGAAAATAAACTCCCTCTTATAACAAAGTCAGAGTTCTGGAGACCTTTGGAAAACTGTCCAGCCACCCCCTCCTGGCATTCTACAGTAGACTCTGTCCTGGGCCATCTACAATGATGACAGAACCTTTACATTCATTGATTTGCAAATACTTCACAAGATGCCCAGAGGGAAAAAAACAAAAACTTGGTCAAAAATAGACAGTTTATTGCCAAGTAATCAAAAATATCACTGGGTCAAAATAAAATTAAAATTGAAAATAAAAATGAGAAAATCATTGGAAATGTGTCAGAACCAGAGATCAATAACAACAACAACAAAATGGATCAGGACTGTAAGTCATTATTTTATTATTTACTTTAAAGGTGGACTTTCACTATAATGCACTGCCATCTTTTACACTGAAATGGGCAAAAACATGGTTACAGCCAGAACAAAGGAAGAACAAAATACCAACCACTGTGAGATTTCAAAACACCATCATGAAACAATAAAAAATAATAAGACAATTGCTAAAAGTTATGAAAAAACAAATAAATACAGAATAACCCAACACGTCTCATTCACATATTTTGATATCTGAAATCATCCACCCACTTCTCCATTTCCTTGTCCCATAAACACTTGATACATGATGGAAACCAATCACACACATGCACATAGCCAAGCTGAACTAGTTAAATTAAGATGCACATCTCTGGGAGAAACTAGAGTGACTGATTTAAAACAAACTGTACAGACATTGGGAGAATGTGTAAGTTCTCAACAGATGGGATCTGAACCTATAGCATTCTGAAACACACCAACCACTACACCATCATGCTCTCTCAGTTTGATCACATATTTGTTCAAACAATATTACACTTTTAGTATTGTTTCATTCATTTTCCACTTCAATCAGGTGAACAAATAAAACATTGAAATAGAGAACTACTTTATGTGGCCTTACACTTGAAGAAAACATCAGTTCTGTTATTAGCTGGAGATTCATCTCCAATTTTAATAAACTTGGAGGGTCTAAACTTCCATTTAGTGAATTCAGTCCGAATTTCGGTTTCCTATCTTTAGCTCTCACATTACTGCACCCAAAGTCTGGTTTCTTCTTTCTCTGACATAGAAATATAGCACAGTTAAGGTGGTTTGCAAGTGTATAGAATACAGAAAAAAACAAGTTCATTGGGGCCTAGGGATGCTCATCTTACAACAGACTAATTGGCAACACTAAGTTGGCCAAATGTGAGTGTGATGGACTAGCGCTCTGCCTTAGGTTGGCTCCCACCTTATGCCAAATAGACTTTTTCCCCCATCAACCCGGAATTTGGATTAAGTAGGCTAGAAAGTAAATGGATGGTAATGACAGCTTCAGTGCTCAAGGTGTTGAAATTGCACTCTTTCAACTTTAAATTTGATAGCAATAATCTTAATTGGTAGTAGTGAGCATGATTATTTTAATTAAGTATATAAAGTACAATAATTGTTTCTGTGATGTAAGCCAAATGGCAAATGGGGATGGATGGATGGATACTTATTAAATTATGCTTGCAGACTGAGAGGTCAGAAGACATATAAACTCCATAACCCTACAATTTAAGACTTTTATGTTTCACTGCCTCCATAAAACATGGAATGAAGGCTTCCATTGGTTTCCCCCCTCTCCTTCTTTGGCATAAAATCTTGAATTACTTCATTCCCATTTCTCTTTCAAAAGTGATTAATTCTTGTTTTTTTACTTTATACTTCAGTCACAAGACACAGTTCCCTCCTGCTGCTGTTGGTGTCCTTCTGCATCCCTCAGCTTTTAGTTGATCTTAAATGAATGGGTCTCCCAGAGCAGCTCACACTTTCGACATTCCCTCCCAGACTTTAATCACTCTTTGCAGAGATGGCCAAGCATCTTTGTTTCACTTCTCTAATTATCAAACATCAAAATTGCTCCATGTCTTGTGGCATTTGACTTGTTTTTTTAAACAAATCCAGTCACAGTCAAGTAACACATGGAGCTATAGGGGTGGTGTTTGTTTAGGCAAATGAGTTGTCAAATCACAGCCATTGCTTTTTTATCTTCAAACATCAGTCACATTATAAAGGAATGCTGGCTCTCTACACACAGGTTCAAGCTCATGTTTATTGTCGTGTAGCTCATTATACATTACGTACACGTGTGGCGTATGGTGTATTATGTACACCATAATACAATAGATTTGTTACTTACTGTACATGTCTCTACAGAACAGTAACAGAATAACAACAACAAAGACACACACACACAAAGTATGCATAGCATGCAATTTACATTTACACAATGATATACAGTGGATTCAGAAAGTGTTTAGATCTCCCTCACTTTTTCACTGTTTCCTGTGTTTCAGCCTTGTGCTCAAATCATTTCAATTAATTTTTCCCCACATCAAGCAACACCCAATTATCTAGAAAGACAAGGCAAAAACAGAATTACAGAAGTTTTTGCAAATTCATTAAAATGAAAAATGGAAATATCACATTGATATGAGTATTTAGACTATTTAATACAATACAATACAATACAATACAGTTTATTTTTGTATAGCCCAAAATCACACAGGAAGTGCCGCAATGGGCTTTAACAGGCCCTGCCTCTTGACAGCCCCCCAGCCTTGACTCTCTGAGAAGACAAGGAAAAACTCCCAATAAAACCTTGTAGGGAAAATGGAAGAAACCTCGGGAAAGGCAGTTCAAAGAGAGACCCCTTTCCAGGTAGGTTGGGCGTGCAGTGGGTGTCAAAAGTAGGGGGTCAATACAATACAATATACAGAACAGAACAATTCCTTAAGACAGCATAATAATAAAAATTTTAGAAGTACGGTTTAACAGTAGATGATATGACATAATTAGGTTTGGATATTTTTAGAGTCCTGGAGACCTCATCCATCTAGCTGCCTCCCCATTTGGCCATGCCACGGCTGAAACGTTGATCCGATGAAAGGACCCCTCTTTCCCATGATTCCTGTGATCCTCCATCAGGGATGACTTTACCATAGGCAGGCAAACAACTTGGCAGGTGGGCCGTGGCACCAATGGCCACATTTGGGTACCGAGAAAAGAAACAGAATAGGTGAGGGTTAGTATTCAAATATAATTGGACAGCTATTTTGTTAATGTTATTCAGGTCTCTTCGGAGATGATTGATTGGGCTCAAGTCTTGATTCTGGCTGGGCCATTTGAGGACATTTGTGGAGTTGTCCCTAAGCCACTCATGTGTTGTCTTTGCTTTATGCTTAGGGTTATTGTCATGTTGGAAGGTGAACCTTTTGCACAGTCTGAGGTCCAGAACACCCCAGAGCAGGTTTTCATTAAGAATATCTCTGTACTTTGTTCTGTTTCAGCATTCCCTTAATCCTAACTAGTGTCCCAGTCCCTGCTACTGAAAAACAACCCCACAGCATGATGCTGCCAACATGATGATTCGCCATTGGAATAGTATTTTGTAGTGTTGCCTGGTTTCCCGATGTGACTCTTAGAATTGTGGCCAAACAGTTCCATTTTGGTTTCATCAGACCAGAGGAAGGGACAGGCTTAGGTGTCCAAAAAACAAAAGTGAGGTCACACATCATTGGCCCTTGATTCTTCAGATCTGCAGAGAGAATGAACCAAGAGGCTGTAGAAGTCACTCGAGGTGGAATTGCAAGTTGACAGGCCCTGAAGGTGTGTCCAAAGAATGTGTGTGTAATATATTATAATCTTAGATTCTGTGTTCTGTCTTCATTGCCTTCCATTCCCATGTTTAATGCAAAATCAATCATATATGCACTTGTTAATTCAATTAGAATTTTTGATTGACATGCACTTTTCTAATAAGTATGTTTATGATACCTTCCCATGGTAAATTAGTGCTGGTCATACCTCAGTGTTGTAGGTGGAAGCTTGTCGTACATCTAAAACCATTAATGCAGCCCATTTTTCAAAAAATGACTGCGCAGATATTATAACATGGCTGAAACCAAACCATCTCATCTCATTTTCTGAAACTGCTTTTCCTTGTGAGGGTCGTGGTGGTAGCAGGCCTGGCAGGTCAGCCCAGACTCACTGAAATGAAACCTCTGGTGTTTCAGTCATAGAAAGTGATGAGCGAAACAGTATGGTTTCATATCACATTCTTTTTTGTGAAGTTTCTGCTAAAATTAATTGTGTATGAGATGTTGCAATTGCAAAATGCAAATCACACTTAAATGAGATTTTATAGGCCTTTTTGAGTTTCTGGGACTGAAAAGCAAGGAATATCATTCTCAATGGCTATTACACAGCAGAAACTGCCTACACTTTCCTCACTTGCCCTTCAATGCTGACCTGATCTTCCACTGTTCTTTCAGTGTGGCTCCATGCACTTACATCTGGTTTGCACACTGCTTTCTTGCACATTTTTGCAACAGGTTAAGCGTTACACTACTGATATTGAGTTAGAGGTTAACACTATCTGTGCTCATCTTCTCTGACTTCATAAGGTGATCCAAGCAAGAACCCAGTCCAATGGATTTTTAGAACCAGAAAAGCACGTCCAAAATGCTCGCATATATAACTGCTATTCGGCCATGTTTCCCGTTTCATGGCTCTGTACAAGAATAAATTTTGCCATGCTGTTGTACGTGATGTGATAAATGAAACAAATGACACAGATTAAGAGTTGGGGAGCATCCCCGTATACTGGCTGCAGGATCCAGTCATTGGCAACCAGGTCAAAATTAAATGAAAATACACATTTGACAACAAAACATGGTGTTGCGGAGCTTTTATAGGGAAAAATCAATGAAAGGAGGAAATTGAAAGAACGGATGTAATGATGATTGGGGAAGGCCGGGGATGACATCAGAAACAGAGGATGGAACTGAAGTCATTAGGACACGACTGGAAGTGAGGTCATTCCATGGAGTCAGAAGGAAATTGTCTTCATCGTGCGGGTGCTGGTGGAGATCAGAGCGTTAAATGAAGTATGGGCTTTTTATTCTGGAGTTTTCTTGTAGATGCAAAGGACAGAAGAGTATTAATACTGTGTTCCTGATCCCCATTTCTCCGGCTGACTGTCCCCAAATCGTGAGTGTGTGACACGACCCCCCAAGCCCCCCAGCCTAGACCTGTCGGGTTGGCCATCCCAAACCGAGAGGTTGAAAACACAGGAAAGTACATCGGCATTGGCTTGGAGAGTACCATGACAATAAACGACCTTGAACCACACAACAGTTCGATTCCCTGTGTATGGCCATCCACTGGAGGGCTGTATGATCCGTAACTAAGGTGAACTCCAGTCCAAATAGATAGTACCTATTTAATCACCAGGGCCTCCCGTTCCACCGCCGCATACCTGGTCTCCTGGTCTAGCAGTTTCCGACTCAGGTACATCACGGGGTGTTCAGCACCATCGATACTTTGGCTCAGCACGGCACCAAGACCTGTCTCCGAAGCATAGGTCTAGAGAATAAAAGGAGCATTAAAATCAGGAGTCCTCAATATTGGTGCTGACATAAGGGCCTCTTTTAGGTCACAAAATGCAAGCTCAGCCTCTTTATCCCATACCACATTAAAAGGAGCCCTCTTCTTTGTACAACTGGTCAAGGGCGTAGCTCTCTCCAAGAAGCCAGGTACAAACTGGTGGTAGTAGCTTGATAAACCCAGGAAGGCTTATATCTGCCCCTTGGTGGTCAGTCAGGACCAGTTCAGAATGACATCAACTTTGGAACACTGTGATCTAATGGTTCCTCTGCCCACTAGGTAGCTCAAGTATCTGGCTTCGTTCAACCCGAAGAAGCATTTCTTTGCATTGATACGTAGACCAGAACAAGCTAGTGTCACCAAAATTGAGCAGACCTGCAACATGTGTTCTTCCCATGTGTCGGAATAGATGATAATGTCATCTAAGTAGGCGGCACTATATGAACTGTGGTGCTTTAACACTCTGTCCACCAAATGCTGGAAGGTTGCTGGTGTTCCGTGCAATCCAAATGGGAGAACCATGTATTGCCAGTGTCCACTAGGGGTGCTAAAGGAGGTTTTTTCTTTTGCAGAGTCCATTAAGAGAATTTGCCAGTATCCCTTCGCCATGTCAAGAGTAGTTATGTATTGTGTATTTCCCAGCCTCTCGAGGAGTTCATCTACTTGGGGCATAGGCTATGCATCAAACTTAGAGACCTGATTGAGACTATTTTTTTCTGAGAAAAGGATCAGGGTTGGTCAGGGAGGAGATCTGCCTCCCTCTCCCTGTGCGGTTTCAACAAGTTGAGGTGGTGTATACACCCCCTCAGACATAGGGAAAAATCAACGACAGGAGGAAATTGAAAAAACGGATATGATGATGATTGGGGAAGACCGGAGATGACGTCAGAAACAGTGGACGGAACTGAAGTTATTAGGATTAGGGCGGAACCAAAAGTGAGGTTATTCCATGGAGTCGGAAGGAAACTGTCTTCATCGTGTGGGTGCTAGTGAAGATCGGCGCGTTAAATGAGGTACAGGATTTTTATTTTGGCATTTTCCTGTAGATGCAAAGGAGAGAAGAGTATTAATACCATGTTCCTGATCCCCATTTCTCGTGCTTTCACATGCAATTGAGCCAGTTGACTATCCTTTAATCGCACGTGTGTGACAGTGATTAGAAAGAAACACCTCGTGTTTTGCAAATTTTGTGCAAAATGATTTTTCTTGTTACTAATTACAGATCTCTGCCTCCCAATCTGATATTAAAGTGAAGAAATAGCACATTGTGGGTGACAAAATACAGTTGTGGCAGGACATTATGGTAGGATGCTTGAATGTGATTATATTGCGCATACTGTATACTTGTGTTGTTTGTCTTTGTGATACTCCAGTCTGCCGCTGAGTTTAGATCAACATAGTTTATAGCAGTTGATTGTTTGTTTTCTCTTAATATGGTCTTATGTCTACTGCATCCACTGTGGTGTTAAAAGCCTTTAATGCACTTTTGGCTTGATGCATCTTTCTTAGGGTGCCTAAGCTTAATGTTGTTTTTAGTGGTTCATCAGTGCTACATAAGATGAGGGTGACTTAGATCCTAGCTAATGTGCAGCAGCTTGGAGGCTGTTCCTCTATGAAGGATTCTCTCTTTTTAAAGTGTTAAGAAAGTGCCACTGTAACCTAGGCGTCACGTGTTTACAACTGGCCACTAGAAGTTACCATATTGCAAATGTCCATACTGGAACATGTCATGGCGTGTCCCACCCACTCCATGACAAAACTCAATGTCCCCATGGGATTAATAAAATTGATCTAATCTTATTTCATTTAAAACACTTGGTGTAGTTGGCAGCCACAGGGGATGCACAAACCAGTGTGTGTCTTCGTGCAGGTCCCAAACCTGGACAAATGGGGAGGGTTATGTCAGGAAGGGCATCCGGTGTAAAATGTTGCCAGATCAACATGCGGACAAGATGATCCGCTGTGGCAACCCCTAACAGGAGCAGCAGAAGAAGAAGAAGAAGAAGAAGAAGAAGAAGAAGAAGGTGTAGCCGGGAGGATTTACAGGTCAGCAGGGGAAGTGTATTGGGCCTGTTGGTGTTATGCAGGGTGGGGATTGAGTTAAATGTCAGATGACATCACCAGGAAGCACATCACTTGCAGCAGTTTAGATGTTGTTCCTGTGCACGAAAGCATAGGAGTTTCTCCAGTCATACAAACTATTAAGGTGCAGCTGCAATACGTGCCTTAGTATTGTAAATTTCATGAATTTGTGGCTGGCCATCAACAGTTATCACAGAGTAAATGTCTGGAATAGAACAGATTGTGATGTGTCCTACGCACATTCATGAGAATACACTGCTCTTTGGTTAAATCTGGCGTGGAATTTGAACAAAAGGCCTCCTTTGTTTATATTTGTCGGCTCAGTCTACTATTTCACTGATTATTGTGTCAGCATTTACTCTTTTACTTTAAATCATGTTGACATCAAAATTGACGGAGTTAAATCATATTCTAGATTGTAAATTAATCTTAAAGTGTGTGTCCCACGGGAAATCCAGATTGGAGTACTCAGGTCAACTTTAGTAACTCCTTGCTGCTTATTGGCATTAAAATTCCCCTTTCCTGTACTATGGGTATTTTACTATAAGCGGTAACTTAAAAACGCGCTTGGAATTTTAATGCGCTGACCCTGTAGTAGCACCATTCCACCAAAATATCTTTGTGTTCATTCATAAATTAACTAACTGTAAGCTAGGAAGTGAGCGGATGCTCTTCGGAAGTCGGCAAGTTATCCTTTGTTTAGAAGAGGAAGTGCTTCATTTTACATCCGCAAATATTCCGCAGACGATCAGGACGGTGTGTGCGTACACGTGTAATAACAGGACTGCAGAACGGGGCCGTCCTTCTCGTCAGGTTCGTCACCAGCTCCGACATTCATAGGCTATTTTTGGGAAAATTACCGGAGCGTTAGGTGTATGTAGTCTGTGTCTTACATAACACAAATGTAATCTGAAATCCCCCAAGCCCCGACCTTGGACATCATGTTCTCCTTCCTGCAGCATGCGCTCTGTGGTGGTAGGCAGGCCTTCCCAGAACTGGAACTAGTCTCACTTACGTTGACGTAAGGATGGGTTGGATCCTGGGAACAGAAATATGAGGACTTCTACATCGCATGCTTCCCCCTGTAAAAACAAAAGCCTAACAGTCACATTCTAAAAATGTGCACTGCAGCTAAACGTATTCGGTACGTATGTTAATAGTAACAGTTATGATCCACCTGACTAAATCATCAAAATTTGGCTAAAACAGAACTAACGCGGCCCTCCCACCAATATCTAATTTAAATCCAAAGACACGCCCACCAGTCTTAGAGCCAAGTGCCTCTAAACATTCGCAATACCTTGTGCTTTGTAGCTGCTGTGTTTTTTGACAGCAGTGTTATTAACTCTTTATAAGAGTGGAAACAGCTAATTAAAATATCATCTGAGGATTCGCATGGATAGATATATGTAGATATATTTCCACACCATTACTGATGATTTGGGATTTTCAGCATTCTATAAATATGTGCTGAGACACAAATGATTACTTTTGGAAAAGAAAATTATAACAATTTGCGTGGGTTTTCTTCGGGCACTCAGGTCTTCCGCTCACCACCCCGAAATTGTGCTGTTTCGGTTAATGGTAGGTTACAAACTGGCCACTGTGCCCGGCGCCGACTCAGGCTTTCCGTCCAGAATTGCTGAACCGGAACTGGAATGAAAATGTAACGTTACCGGCGTGTTGTAGACTTGCAAATTACTCAATTATTTTTATTGACAAGTAATAAACATTGAGACTTACCGTAATTACTAATAGTAGTTATTAATTTAAATAAATGTTAAAGCAGATGCCGGTTTATGTACTTGTAAGTGGATCGTCATGTACTGATCACTTTATACGCAATTTGAATACAAACAGCTATTTTTGGTAAAATTGTAGACGTTGTGTGTGTTAATAGGCATGTGCTAACATACAGAGACTACTGGCTAAAACATAATATCTGACTGACTCAATGAGACAAATAATCAGATTAGTAATAAAAATATTTAATTCACAGTGTGCGCAAATACTGTTACTTGATTTGTAAGTTTTAAAAGTTTTAAATTTTAGTTTTTATCTAACTATCCCTTTTATTAGATCTATCTATCTATCTATCTATCTATCTATCTATCTATCTATCTATCTATCTATCTATCTATCTATCTAAAAAATTATTCTTTAGCTCAGCAGCACTCTTAAAAATACCGGTTCTTTAATGGCATTATATGGTTCTTTACTGCGTTATGTGTTTCATCTTAGAATTTTTTCTTGACAAAGCATTTTTTTTTCTGGGAAGTTTTCTTTGCATATGAAGTTATTTCTTTTTTTTTTAAAAAAAAAAACAAAAAACAAAACAAAACTTCCAAATATGCAGAAAATAAAACTTGAAATCTTTAATGTATGTATAGGCTACCTAAGAAAATCTAGACTTAAGCTGTATCATTGTATGCAGCAAGAGTCCTTTAAAAATCATGACCCATTGGTATTTCACAAATCTGTTTACTATTCATGGTTCTTTACTGTATGGAGCCTGTTATAGTTCTATATAAATAAAGGTTCTTTCTGGAGTCTTCATTTGGATGTGTCTTTAGGAAACCAAAAATGTTTCCTCAAAGGCATCGCTTTAAAGAACCACTCTGGCACCTTTATTTTTAAGTGTGAAGTAATGCTTATGAGAATCAATCTTTTCTATTCAATAATTTAAACTTTTCACAATTACTTAAAATTTGTTAAATAACATTGATTCTGGTGCAGGAGGTAAGCTTTTGAAACGTGCACATGATATGAAAATTAGAAGAATAGCAGGCACTGAAGAGACAACAAAAACAGTTCAAGAAGACTTGGGCAAGTTTCAGAACTGGATGAACACTTGGAAAATGCAGGTTAATGTAGAAAACTGCAAAGTGCTACATAGGGGATAAGGAAAGAGAGAGCAGTTGGGAGCATGCGCTGATTTTACTGCATGTTGCCACATCCACCACACAAAGAACCACCTGGACTTGGACCCGAATGCAGCTGTGCACCACACTGGAACAGTGCGAGTTTTTTTACAGTGGCTGGAGTGCCAATCCTACCACCAGCCCCCAAGTTTTTTCTGTAAGGTGGAGGACCTGCTCATGGGGCTGGACACAGATTAACGTCTTACCCAGGACAAAGCTGTTGCAGGTTAAGGGCCTTGCTCAAGGGCCCAACAGAGTAGAGTCCCTTCTAGCATTTATTGGATTCAAAGCAATTTGATAAAGAAACATCAGTTATAAATACAAAATGTGAGACAGTCTCCTAAAGAAAAGCAACCCCTGAAAAAGAATTAGGGGTTTATGTTGACACCACATTTTCATTTTGTAATCAATTTGCAGAAGCAATTAAAAAGGCAAATAAAATGTTAGGTTATATCATAAAAATTGTGGAATATAAATCAAGAAATGCTATACACAGACTATCCAATGCACTAGCAACACTGCATCTGGGGTGTTGTGTGCTACAAGAAAGACATAGCAGCATGTGAACCTCTGCATAGAAGAACAAGCAGACACATCCCAGAACTTAAGGACATGTTGTACTCCAGCAGACTCAAAAAATGTAAACCTGTTTAGTCTCGAGTAGAGAAGACACTCTGTGGGGATCCGATCCAGGTTTTCAAAATTCTCAAAGGCATTGATAAAGTAGATCCAGCAGAACATTTTCAGTTTAAGGGTAAATCACTCGAGGACAGCAGTGGACATTAAGGGGATGTGCATTTAGGGCTGAAGCCAGGAAGCACTTCGTTATGCAAATAGTTGGACTCTGGAACAACAAACTACAGAGACATGTAGTTGAAGCAGAAACCTTGACAACTTTTAAGAAGAATCTGGATGAGATACAGGAATAGCTTAGCTATTAGCTAAACAAGAAAATCTGATGGACTGAATGGGCTCCTCTTGTTTTTCAAGTTTCTTATGTCTTATATAAGAAAGACTGAACAGTCTTGCATGTCAAGCGAGTTTTCTTGATGTCATTAAAGACTTCACAAGAGCAAAAGCTAGGAGGTGAATTCTGCAAAAAATTGTTCAGTTAAGATATATTTTATTTACTTGATTAACATGGTGTTTAAAGGATATTTTGTTGCATTTGGTATGATACAAAATTCAAGCTAATAATCTTTTGTATTTAGTACAGTATTTGTTTTGCATTTCGTTTGAAATATTAAATAATCTCACATTGCCATTTTTTACATCTGTGGCAGAAATTGACATCTTAATTAAAGAAAGAAATGTATCCTCTAGTAGGACACGTTTGACAAAACCTGTTTAAGTCAGTAATCAGGAAGGATGAAGCCTCTCCACTGCGTCCTTTATTCGCTCTTACAGAGAATGCTGAAGAGGGAGCGCTCATCACAGCAGTCTGATACAGCATGGTCGGAAAGCCCAAAATGTACAGGTAGAGGGTTATATTTATAGACAATTGAATTTGCATATCAGTGCTGAATTAATGTTTACATATCATACTCTGTTTAAAAGACATGAGATGTTTTAGCATTGAGCACAACCAGCCTAAAATAAAACAATATCCTTGTTCTTCATATCTCTTGAATTCAGCTCTTATTCTGTTATGAAAACTGTATACGTACGTGCCAACTAGCAAGTCTTACTTGGTGCATAAAAGAACATTACATCAGCCAGTTTCTTGAACCATCCCCTGGAACATTCTGCTTATTTTCTTGACCATTTCAGCAGTCTCTTCATGACATTAGAAAAACAAGTGCTTATATATTTCAATGTGCACTGCAAACCAAAATAATGAACTACTGTTACCTCTACATTATTCTTTCACACATCACTCGTGAACAAGAGCCTGAGATACTACACCTCCACTAAGGGTAATAGTTCCCCTCTCATCTGGAGAAAGCAACCTACTCTTTTCCAGGAGAGAACCATGACTTTAGACTTGGAATTGCAGATCCTGCTGCTTCACACTTGGCAGCAGATCACTTGAATGCATAACAAAGGTCATAGTCAGATCCCCCAAGTAAATGAGAGAGAGAAGACAACATTATAGTCCACCCCAGTTTCATTCAAGGATTTCAACACATAGACACCATTTACACTTTCTTTTTTAAGTTGTATTTTTTGTCTCTTTTTTCTTATTATGTGCCACATGAAATCAACTCCAGCTTCCTTAAAACATGTGCCAGCCAGCTCTGTGGAGTCCTTCAGCACCTGTTCTACCTATACCTGAGTTTGGAGAAGGCTTTGCAGCTGTGGAAAACATCCAGTGTGTTCCCAGTGTCAAAGAAAGGGAATTCTAGTGATCCCAAAGACTTCAGAACAGGTGCTGTTACTTCATACATCATGGAGACCTTTTGAGAGGCTGGTCCTGAAACAGTTCCAACAACTGGTTTCAGAACATCTTGATCCTCTGCAATTTGCCTAACAAGTGCACATACTGTACATGCAGAGGATGCTCTGATCTACATGCTCCATAGAACCTATGCACACTTAGACAAAACCGGCTCCACCGTAAGTATAATGTTCTTTGATTTTTCCTGTGCCTTTAACGCCATTCTCCTCGTTGACTGGAGAAAAAGCTTAAAGCTGTTCATCTTGCTGCTTCCACAGTCTCCTGCATCATGGAGTAACTGACCAACAGACAGCAATTTCAGAGGCTGAGGATCTGTGTGTCACAAATGATGATGTGTATTACTGGGGCATCTCAGGGAACTGTCCTGTCTCCCTTGCTGTTTGGACTTCCAGTATAATACCAGTACTTGCCATCTACAGACATTCACAGATGGCTCCTCCATCATAAGCTGCATTAATAATGGAGAAGACTCAGAGTACAGAAGACTTGTAGCAGACTTGTATTGTGACGCAGGGAGGACCACTTCTGGTGTGCCATTGAACCTCTGAGACTAGTCACCATTCAAGAAGAGGATGTAGAAGTGGTGCAGTGCTACTGTACAAGAAGGGCCAGAGCAGACAGTACTAATTAAGGACACTCAGGTCTTTTGATGTATGCAGCAAGTTCATGAAAATGTTCTCTCAATCCATAGTAGTCAGTCAAGAGCCCCGTTTTGGGGGGGTGAGTACAGCGACCACCCCAGGCCCCGTGCCTAAGAGGGCCCCGCTTTTGAGGTCTGCGCGTCCAAATCGAGCGGATCTGTTAAGTTATATTCTCCAGTTATATTTTGATAAAGTCCGCATGTTACCTTGCAAAAATTTACCTGAATGCTGTAATGAGAAAATCTGGTGTTTGTTAACATTATTTTTTATTAAAGTCGCACACAAGTTTATACAGTCCACACATACCGGTAACAGCGTTTGACATAACCGGCCCCGCGTGGGGTTGGTCAGTCGTAGGTCCTGCACACCCCTAAGGCTGCCTCTGTGGCCAATATATTGACCTACACTGTGGTCTCCAGGGGAATTCACTAACCCTGGACACATTGGAAGCGGTTGTGGAAAAGAAAATGAAGTAAAATTGGAAGCTATAATGAAAAATCCCCTCCATCCACTCCAGGAGGCGCTCTCTTGGAACATGTTTAGCTACAGGCTTATTCCTCCATGGTGTGCCAATAATCGCCTCTGGGGGATTGCTATTAGACGATTCAGTACTTCCTTCCGACATCTAAAACTAAATGTTTATACTCTTTAAAGTCACTTGTATTTATTTTGCTACTTATGTGCAATATTAAAGATAGTATTTATCTATCTGTTGATTGATCGATTGCATTTTTTGTCCTGTGCCATCAATCCCTTTGGGATTAATTGATAGGATTCAAATCGCTGAATTACGTTACACGTAGACGTCTGAGGACTATTATTTTGATACATGATCTATTTACGATGATAGGAAGTTGAGTGTTCTCTAAAGGAAGTAAAACCTGTATCTTTTATTTTGACACGGTTCCTTTGCGATGGAGACAGGAAGTCGGTGTGTAGCGCAGCCAGGCTTGGTTCGGTTCAGTCTGCGACTGTAGCGGCTTGGAAGAAAAAAGACGTGCACAAAGTGTTGGAGTCGGCCCGGATTAGAGGGCGTGACCGCGGATACTTGGGTGAGTAAAGTATACAGCAGGAATACTGGGACGAAGTGTAGGCAGGAAGATTAGGACTTTTCCGGCGGCGAATCGGGAGGACCTTGGCGGAAAAGCATCTTGGGGAGGGCGAGACTCGACTAATTCATCATAAGTGGCGTTGTGCTGCAGGTTGAGAGGTGCAGGGTTGAGGTTTGCATCACTGTCGAAAACGTCACCGTCTTTGTTCGGGTTCCAATCCATTCCTGTGTGTGTGTGTGCTGCTGTTAGGGTACCAGAAAGTTTACCATCTCTGAAGCAGCACCTTGTAGTTTGACAAGATTTGCGGGATTTGAAGAATGTAAGCAGAGCTATTTATGCGGTATGTATGTGACATTGTTTTGGAATGTAGTTAAATTTGACGTTTTAAAGTATTTACAATCGTTTTGTTTTTCAAAACCGACAACGTTTAAGTACTGAGTGCTGAGTGGAGTAGTAGATCTGATCGAAATCTCAAGGTCCATTTTCTTGTCTTTTCCAGCACAATGAACGTCGGGGTGGCCCACAGTGAAGTGAACCCCAACACGAGGGTCATGAACAGCCGTGGGATCTGGCTGGCTTATCTTATATTTGTAAGTCTTCTACACTTGGTTCTTCTCAGCATTCCCTTCTTGAGCGTGCCACTGGTGTGGACTCTGACCAATGTCATTCACAACCTGGTAAGCAGTGTGATTTATGTTTTTAAAGTGTGTTCGCAGTATGTCTGAATACTATAGGCAGATTTCTTGGTGGTGGCAATGATACTGATGGGTTGAATTTGCAAGAATTTGTTGTGTAGGATCATCCAACGTTTTGCTTGACTGATAATGTGAATTTCCCCTTGGGATTAATAAAGTATCTATCTAATCTAATATACTGACTGCATCAGAAGCAATTGGACCTGGCCCATTGATTAAGACATTAAATTGTAAACCTCAAGCCTACAGCTCCAATCATCAGCGTGTTATCAGTATGGGACAGTCATATGTTGGAAATAATAGTATAAAAGAATGCAAAAATAATAAAGATTTTTTATTTGTTTAGAGTCTGCAGTCAGTTAATTTGTTTTGTCACTCCAGGTAATGTCATTATACTTTTTATTATGCTTGGACTCCTTGTTGAGCATGGGGGTAACCCCTGTTAGTAAATATTTTTATTAACACATTTCATTAAAATGTGTGAAGCGACTGGGTGGCAACACTGTGTTTCAAGACTGTCTTGCCCACTAAAGCTCATGGGCTTTACAATGTGGGTCTCAGGAGCTGGTGCGCAGCTTCCAAAGATAACTAATTTGTTTATCATCTTAAACTTAAAAGGAATGGACTTGTCTGAATTCATGCTATGTGTAAGAATATTACATCCTGGTGTTTGGACACTGCACTTCAGAGGCATACAGTCTGTTAAAAATGATTTGCCTGTGCTTAAGTACTAACCATTATCAAGAGTTTATTACTTGTGAAGCCCACATGTACAGTAGCTCCTACTACAGCCTTGTGTAAGAAAACTGCAGCAGTATTCACACACTACTCGTCCCAGATGAATCACACTTTACATTTGAGCAGACTATGACTTGCACACTTAAGTTAGCCTAATAAATAGTCAGTTGACAGTTTCACTGAATCACAGTGATGACGCCATACCAAGAAATGGCATGGATTTATGAAGAGTGATCAGGGAGCTTCAAACCTGTGCCTGTGTACTTAGGGCAGCACCTTCTTTGGTTTTAATGGTGTACCATCTCTTTGCATTGGTTTCAAAACGGTTACAGAGCTGTTTCAGGCAGCAACCTTTCCTGATCACCTAGAAAGTGTCTTTGAAGGTATTCTTTAAATCACACATTTTTAAATACTATATTTCATATAATGCATGTATTGCATGCTCATATTTAATATTTAAAAGTACATTTTTAGTTGTTTTATTAGACCATACTATATGACTATAGATTAAAATCCTTAAGCAGATTTGGTGATGGATTTAGTTTGATTTATGCTGTATATATACCTCTAAAACAATTTCTAAAGTTCATGGTAGGTTCTTTATCTGTCCATTCATCCATTTCTTCCAGTACAGGATTATGGGGAAGCCAAGGTCTTAAGGCAGCATCCAGGCACAAGGCAGGAAAGCACAGGCCTCTACACCACGCTGTTTAACATGCTTTTAGTCCGCAGAAGTGTATCAAGAAGTGCTAATGGGGCTTCATTATGCCTACAGCAGCACATTTCGATAATCCCTCACAGGGACTGCTGTCTTACTTTAGACAAGCCAGACGTTTCCTTCTTTTTTGAGATTCTTTTATGTGTATTTGAGAGAGTTTCTTTTTGTTTGTTACAATAATATTTCTTGAGCTTCTGGAAAAAGCTAAAGTTTTGCCCTTGGTACAAATAAAGTATAGTCTGTCTGATCAGCTGCCCTTGACAGTTCATTACGCCAACGCACATCCTTACTCAGGCAAGTTTGGAATCAGCACCCAACCCTCACATCTTGGCCAATTTGTTACGAAAACTGAGTAATGTGGAGGAAAACTCACACAGACACAGGGAGAATGATCAGGAGTGCAATTTAAATCCAGAATGCTAGGTGAAATAGAGGAGCTTTATTTACTGATGATGTTACTCACCCGTTTAATTTGAAATGTACTTTATAATGCTGTAAAGTTATGACTGGAAGGAAGGCTTTTTGTGTGAAAACTTTTGTTTTATCTGCTTAAATTAATAAGCACAATGTAATTTTGTGTTACTGTTATTTTATTTTTTTTTTGTTTGTCCCTTTGCACCATATGACTAGATCATGACATTGCATGACTCACAGCTGTCACCCAGTTAATGTGTAATGCGACATACAGTTGGGGCCAAACACCACACCACAGCAGGACTCAATTGTTCATGACCTCCTGCTGATATTGTATTTCTTGTGATACCATGATCATTTTACTGCTTTAGGTACACTGTAGTTGACCACTGGGATTTAGCGGTGTTAAATTTAAATGAAGTTATCCTTAGGTGACCAAAGCTGCATATATATTACACTTAATGGATCTGTGTTTTTACATTTTATTGATATACGTAAAAAGGTTGTGGAATAGGACTTACAATTATACCATATAGATAAGACAATTTCCAGGAACTGGTAGTCATTTTTTGTGTTCATGACAGACTGATGCAATATTCAGGCATTTTTTTGTTTCTAGTCACACCCTGAGATATTTTTCAAAACTTGGAGATATAGTTTAAAAGATTATCTTGCATGGTGTGATGCACAAAATGTTAAGGGATAAGTTCAGTATTTTTCAAGTCAGTTATGTCTTCACAATCATGGTAAATATTATCGTGGTGGAGGGGTTTGTGTGTTCCAATGATCCTAGGAGCTCTGTTGTCCGGGGCTTTATGCCCCTGGTAGGGCCACTCAAGGCAAACTGGTCCTAGGTGAGGGATGAGACAAAGAGCGGTTCAACAGATCTTCTATGATGAATAAAAATTTGGACTGTGTTTTCTCTCGCCCGGACGCAGGTCACCGGACCGGGGTCCTCCTCTGGAGCCAGGCCTGGAGGTTGGGCTCGATGGCGAACGTCTGGTGGCCGGCCCTGCACCCATGGGGCTCAGCCGGGCACAGCCTGAAGAGGCAACATGGGTCCCCCTTCACGTGGGCTCACCAGCTATGGGAGGGGTCAAGGAGGTTGGGTGCAGTGTGAGTTGGGTGGTGGCCGAAGGCGGTCCGATCCTCGGCTACAGAAGCTGGCTCTTGGGACGTGGAATGCCACCTCTCTGAAGGGGAAGGAGCCTGAGCTAGTGCATGAGGTCGAGAGGTTCTGGCTAGATATAGTTGGGCTAACCTCGATGCACAGCTTGGACTCTGGAACCAATCGCCTTGAGAGGGGCTGGACTCTCTACTACTCTGGAGTTGTCCCCGGTGAGAGGCACCGAGCGGGTGTGGGCATACTTATTGCCCCCCGACTTGGAGCCTGTACATTGGGGTTTACCCTGGGTGGCCTCCCTCCACCTTCGGGTGGGGGCACAAGTCCTGACTGTTGTTTGTGCGTATGCGCCAAACAGCGGTTTGGAGTACCCACCCTTTTTGGAGTCCCTGGAGGGGGTGCTAGAGGGCATACCCTCTGGGGACTCCCTTGTACTGCTGGGAGACTTCAGTGCTCATGTGGGCAATGACATTGAGACCTGGAAGGGCATGAGTGGGAGGAATGGCCCCCCCGATCTGAACCCGAGCTGTGTTTTGTTATTGGACTTCTGTGCTCATCATGGATTGTCCATAACGAACACCATGTTCAAGCATAGGGGTGTTCATATGTGCACTTGGCACCAGGACACACTAGGCCTCAGTTGGATGATCAACTTTGTGGTTGTGTCGTCTGATTGCGGCCACATGTCTTGGACACTCGGGTGAAGAGGGGAGCGGAGCTGTCAACTGATCACCACCTGGTGGTGAGTAGGCTTCGATGGTGGGGGAGGATGCCGGTTAGGACTGGTAGGCCCAAATGTGTTGTGAGGATCTGCTGGGAATGTCTGGCAGAGTTCCCTGTCAGAAGCATCTTCAACTGACACCTCCAGCAAAACTTTGCCCTTTGTCACCGATTCTGTTAATAACTTTTATGGACAGAATTTCTAGGCGCAGCCAGGGTGTTGAGGGGGTCCGGTTTTGTGGCCTCAGGATTGGGTCACTGCTTTGTGCAGATGATGTTGTCCTGTTTGCTTCATCAGGCCGTGATCTTCAGCTCTCTCTGGATCGGTTCACAGCTGAGTGTGAAGCGGCTGGAATGGGAATCCGCACCTCCAAATCCGAGACCATGGTCATCAGCCGGAAAAGGGTGAAGTGCCCTCTCAGTGTTGGGAGCGAGATCCTGCCCCAAGTGGAGGAGTTCAAGTATCTCGGGGTCTTGTTCACAAGTGAGGGAAGAATGGAGCGTGAGATCGACAGGCGGATCGGTGGGGTGTCCACAGTGATGCGAGTTCTGCATCGGTCTGCCGTGGTGAAAAAGGAGCTGAGCCATAAGGCAAAGCTCTCAATTTAAGATCTACGTTCCTACCCTCACCTACGGTCATGAGGTATGGGTAGTGACCGAAAGAACGAGATCGCGAATACAAGAGGCTGAAATGAGTTTCCTCCGCTGTATGGGCTTTCCCTTAAAGATAGGGTGAGAAGCTCAGTCATCCGAGAGGGGCTCAGAGTAGAGCCGCTGCTCCTCCGCATTGAGAGGAGTCAGATAAGGTGGCTCGGGCATCTGATCAGGATGCCTCCCTGGTGTGGTGTTCCGGGCACGTCCAACTGGGAGGAGGCCCCAGGGAAGACCCAGGACACGCTGGAGGGACTGTGTCTCCCGGCAGGCATGGGAACGCCTCGGGATTCTCGTGGAAGAGCTAAAAGAAGTGGCTGGGGAGAGAGAAATCTGGGCATCTTTGCTCAAACTGCTGCCCCCGCGAACTGACATTAGATAAGCGGAAGAGGATGGATGGATAGTTTGCCATGCACATTTGCATTCTAAAGTGCAGCTTTTTTATTTATAAATTTCAGAAATACCATTTCTATTCTTGCAGCTTACAAATGGAGCGTAAATAGGTTCGTAGGTTAATAAAAAGCCTTAAAACTTATCAAATACTTCCATTTTGAAGTAGCAAAGGTTTTTACTTAAGAAAACATGCCTTCCATATTTGAGGCATCCTTGTGATAATGAAAGGAAACTAGAAATAACTATTTATCACAGATTCTTGGAAGTGATTTTCTTGAGATAAAACATTTCCTGTTTGCTTGTTTGCTGACTGCCTCCAGCGTATGTGGAGTTATGACTTTCCAAAAGCCCCCAGCACCCATGCCATATTCTGCTTATAATCCAGCTTTTGCATTTGCACTTCCATTTCTGCAGGGGTTAGGTTATGGCTTATAACAAAAGACAGATACACGCTCAAATATAATAGAGAACTGGCACTGCTAAAGTGGGTCAAGTGCTTCTGTGTTTGTGTGCCTTGCGATAGACTGCCGCTCCGTCCAGGTAATGTTCCTGCTTTGCATCCGACGCTTGCTGGAAAAGGCCACAGCTGCCTTGCGGCCCTGCCTGGGATAAGCAGGTTAGGAAGATGGATGGATTTTTATTATTATTGACTCTACAGTGGAGAAATACATATGAATAGATTATTGTAGATGTTGCTTTCCATTTGTTCCGATCCAGGGCATCATGGGGTGGCACTGATTTAGTACATATTATCATTCAGCCTATTGAGCCAGTGTTTCTTTGAGCACACACACACACAGAGCTGTTTTCTCTTCGGGGTAAGGCGCAAGGCTGCCTTTGCCATAGACGGCTCATTGCTGTTGGTCAAGTGGGCACACCATTGGAGATGTGGTATTCTGTTGAAATAGAGCAGGGGTCCGCAATCACAGTCCTGGAGGGCCGCAGTGGCTGCAGGTTTTTGTTCTAACCCCATTGCTTAATTAGAAAGCTATTCTTGAAAATAATTTAATTTCATATTTTGTTAGTGCTTTTACTCGGCTAGGTCAGGTCATTCTCTTATCTTAGATTTTCTTCCCTTTTCTAAGGATATCATCCAAATGATTTGAAGGCTAAAATGGATGGGTAATTCTCAGTCCTTCACTTTTTTCTCTTCACTTTCCTTAAAAGTGTTTAATTAAACCCAGTAGTGCAGTGAAATACACACAGGTGCAAATCGTAACAAGCTTAATGGAGAAATGCTGGTCTCTTGTCATTTTCATGTTATTGCTAATTAGATGCAATTAAAAACTGAGAATACAGCTGTTTAAGTCTAAAATAAGCAATAAGAGTTCAAAATCTTAACGAGCGAGACAACTAAAATGAAGCAGAAGTGTTAATTGAGCAATAAGTGCTTCGTATTAAGCAACTGGGTTGGAGCAAAAACCTGCAGCCCTCCAGGACCGTGATTGAGGACTCCTGAAATAGAGTAGTGATTGGATGGTATTGAGGACAGCAATTACATTTTCTGCAGTGAAGGAGACTGGGTTTTGCGTGTACATGGAGTTTTCATGTTCTTCCTAGATGTTGCCCTGTGATGGACTCGCGCCCCATTCAGGGATTGTTCCTGCAGTGTTTCTGATGCTTGCTGGGATAGACTCCAGCTCCCCCTTGACCCTGTCCTGGATAAGTAGGTTAACAGGAAGGGTGAATGGATGTCTTATCTGTTCAGGTTTTGTCACTGGATTATTTACTTCATGTCTGCTCAATATTCTCTATTACTGAGGCACACATGTATTCAAAATGTAGTGGCAATAGGCAATCTTTGTGACATTAAGAAATTAGCTTCTGTATAATGAAAGAATGAAAGAAATGCTAAGTGTGCCCTTTTCAGTTATTATGCCAAGTTGTCAGCAGAACAAAGACAGCAAATCACATCTTTGCTTCACCATCCAATAACTGTGCTTGATGTTGACTTTCTAAGGGGAATCCACATGGAGGAAGACAAAATGGTTTGTTGGCAAATGTATAGACAGACCTTTTAAAATGGCTGAATCTCACAATAATAGTTTTAAAACAACATGGATACACTGTTTTGTAATATGTATGTATTTTCAAGATCAATACATAATAACATTTTTGTCTTGAAAAATGGACTTATTTGGTAAACTTTAGGGCTTTTCAATTCAACTATGGAATTGTGAACCCATATGCCACACTGTAAGCTGCAAGAACAGACAAGGTAATTTTCAAACTAAAAGCTTCACTAGAACACAATTTTATGTGGGAAATTGATTATGAAAAAAAAACTAAGAAAAAAATCAAGTGTTTTTAAAGGATATGTTTTGTATTTTTCAATTTTTGGCTAATTTGCTCTGTGCCTTTTCTTTCAGGTGATGTACTTATTTCTACACACTGTCAAAGGCACCCCTTTTGAAACGCCAGACCAGGGAAAAGCTCGTCTTCTCACACACTGGGAGCAAATGGACTATGGGGTACAATTCACATCCTCGCGCAAGTTCCTTACTATCTCACCAATCATTTTGTAAGCATCTCTCCATCTTTTCTTTGTGTTTGCCCTATCAAGTTTAGACACGATGTTTTATTTTTTGTTTATGTTAACTGAAAAACTATATTGTTGTTAGCTATTTTACATGCATGTAGACAGCCATGCCTTACCCTTTACACTTTTAATCTGGTAAAGACATGAGCTCCCTGGTGTTGGAGCGCCTGATGGCAAGTGTTAAAGAGCAAGTTATGGAAACTCCCATGTTTAACACAGATGCGGTAGTGAAAGCAAGCTGGCTAATGTTTTGCCAACGCATGCCAAGAACATAAAAAAAAATCCCGTACACAGGGCACCTCAAGCTTAGAACTCAGTGTTAGGGAAAAGCTGTAGGAATAACGCAAAGCAGACAACCTTGCTGTTTGGTTTTTGCCCAATGCTCATTTATTTGGAATTAGACTGTAGCTTAGGTGCAAGCCATCATCCTCATTAACATTTGTTAGATTTCAATATTAAAGGTTTCAGTTTTACCCTTGGATATGGGCTGCCTGGAGTACATGGGGTAAGTCAAGAACCAATCCCAGATGAGGTGGCAGGCACACTTGTATGCACGTATGCATTCACTAGTTTAAAGATGCTTATTATTCCAACATACAAGTGATGAGAATGTGGGAAGAAATCCTGAATAACTCATGCAGATGTGGGAGATTTTGCCACTTCTACTGTGTCCTGTTGTGAGTCGGCGGCACCACCATTGAATATTCTGTAGACAAATTATACCGTCAGATCAATGCTAAGTTTAAATCATGCCGTACTTAAACAGTTCAGTGTGCCTGGAGACGAAACACACGGCAGCATTGCATGGTTAGCCTGGGTTGGTAATGTGAGAAAGTGTTGTGTGCACCTATTCATGGCAGCACTGTGGTCCACACCAGCACACATTCATACCAGGTAATTTCACAATGAACTGCTTTCACAGAATATAGTTGGAAGCGGCACAACTTTTTCCTTGAATGTTGAGTATACGTTTGAGCATGTGACCCACTCTCCAAAGTTACTGCTTGAGCCAAAAGCAGCCTAATGAATCTGTTGCTCCCTCCTAGGGCTTTATACACCTTTTTGAGTTGAGCTGTTTTTCTGGACGAGTGTCCGTGCTAATGCAATTATTGTCATGTGCCCCAATACTCATTGCCAATCCTTGCTTGTGATTCAGGTACCTGCTTGCCAGCTTTTACACCAAATACGATGCTACACACTTTCTGATCAACACAGGCTCCCTGCTGAGTGTGCTCCTTCCCAAGCTGCCTCAGTTCCATGGTGTGAGGATCTTCGGGATCAACAAGTACTGAAGCACTAACTTTGGATGAACCGTTTTGTAGACTGCAGCTTACTGGCATAGAGGCTGCCACCTCTCAGTGACTGTCGGAGAAGACGGTGTGAGTTTTGTGTACATACTCATATTTCTGAGTTCCATTTCCATTAAGAAAAGATGATTCATGCACTGTTTTTGCAGAACTCCTGAACTCCAAGAATGGTCGTTAAATTTGTGATTGGGTCATCTTACCCTAAGAATAACAAAACCTGAGAAACGAGAAGGAGAAAGAGAGAGGCACACTGGGAACATGACTGTGTACATTTGTATCACTTTTTCTTTAATGACCAAAATATGGAAGTGATGGGGAAGCAAGCACAGAAGGGAAGGGTGGTGGGCACTTTTTGGGTTGTAAATGTTTGAATTTGAAAGTTGAACGGATACATTATTGAAAGCTCTTGAATTCTTCAGTGGTGTGGAAGTCTAGGAGAATGATGCTTTGTAACCGGGTGAGGGTGGGATTAGATGCACATTTTTGCTCTCTTTGCTGTCCTTCTTGGGCAAATTTGTATATAAAGTTTGGAAATACAGCTGTAATGGGAATTAGTGAGCAGCTGCACACAGCACTTCCCATCCGACATTTGCCTGGATTATTGGTTGCATTCCTTCAGAGGTTCCTAGCTCTGCACACCATGGCTGGATGCATATTCCGGACTGATTTTCTAAGAAGAAAAAGTGGAGAGGATGTGGATGGAAAATGCTAGAAGCATGTGTATAGTGAACCAAAACCTCCAAGTTGTAACTGACAAATCAATGTAACTTTAGCAGCTTCATGCATCATGCAGCCTGGACCACATTTCTTGCTGGAAGGGTTTCCTGCTCTTTTCTTATATAAGAAATATGTTTGTGCTTTAAAAAGTAGAGTTTTTGGTCCAGCGGTGTAGCATAATGGAAAAAGAAAGTTTTTTTTTTTTTTAAATATAATTTCCTTTTAAGAGTTTCTTCCTCTCTCTTTGTGTAATAAATTTATATTTTACTGTGAGATCATGCTGTTTGGATGAAAAGAGGACTTGCAGGAACTTACTGCTGATCCTGCTGCCTACAGGACAAGTTTGAAACCGTATCATGAGTGATATTTTATTCTGCTTTATATAAAATAAACACTTTGAAAATGTTATGATGTCACAAGTGTCTCTGAAGGCCGCTTGGTTTCTTACAGTAGCTTGCAATGACAGTGCATTTTCCCCATGCTTATAGTACCAGAAATGATAAAAGCATGTTTTAGGGTTTCAGTGCGTTTGACATCGTCATATACAGAAGGTAGGGTGACACAAGATGACAAAGTAAGAAATTGTTGCTGCGCGGTCTTCACGTCCAGTTCTTTTGGTAACACCTGCTGGCCAACATCGTAGCCGATTACAGATGGAATGATTAGATAGACTGACTGACTGACAGACAGAACTTTGTCCCCAGATGTCATGCTATTGGCCCCAGCAGCATTTCTTCACACACGTCTGCTGAATGATTTGTTGGCGGAGTCCTCAGTGCTAGCTGTCAAGAGAAATGATGTGCAGCATTGTTCATTATGGCATTCAGTTTTGTTTTAATTCTCTCCTTTGCTCAGACCGCCAGTCGGTCCAGAGTGCATTCTACATCTGAGCCTGCCCTTTTAAATTGGCTTGTTGATTCAGTGGGCCTCTGTTGAAATGATGTTACCTGGGCTGGGAAAGTGTAGTGTAGAAAATCTCACTGGCCATCGCAGAGATGTAGAAGAGGTGGAGGACGACGAGCCTGCTCTGGCCCTTCCTATATAGTCCCTTTGTAGGCTGAGACCAGTACAGCCTATCACTTATGTGGACCCCCAAATACTTGTATGACTGCATGAAGTCTACATCCAGTGATCGGACATAGAGACTGGTGCAGCGAATGTCAATAACCAGTTCCTTGGTTTTGCTGATGTTATGTTGCAGACAATTCTCTTTGTACCAAGAAACTAATTTCTCGATCTGACTCCTTTACTCTGTCTCCTCGTCTTTGTCAATACACCCCATAAGTGCGGAATTGTCTTGAGAATTTCTGAAAGTGACATGACCTGATGTTAATTTATTGGGGCCCTGAATGATCAGACCGTGGTGGGTAATTTAGCCAAGACATCAGGGAATGCCCTACTGTTCATGAAGGATGCCAGGGATCTTTACGTCCACAGAGAGTCAATACCATTTTTAAGGTACTTGGGGGATTTTTGGATCCACGCGCAGACCACGGTGTAAGTGCCCCCATTGGACTTACCAACACTTCTTCCAGCAGCAACCCAAGCTTATCCCAGATATCTCCTATCCAAGTACTGGTTGGGAACTCAAAAGCATAATTCAGAATTCAGTCTTAAAATTTTTTGCCTGTTTTAGTAAAAGTTCATAACTAGTGCACAAATCTTTTTTTTTTTTGTTACTCTGATATTCTAAAAAAGAGCAAGAAACATATTTATCACATACTATCTTCTTATTAAACATAACCAGATATAATGTACACATTGTGCTTAGAAGGAAAATCCATTCTTCTCAGGGTGGAAAGGCATGGGGAAAGATCTGAAATGAGCCACGCTATTGTGAAATCCCCTGAAATGGCTCTTGTCTTGCCAAGTGCGACAATTGTCTAGAAATTGATGTGTATATACATTTACTGGAATGATCTTCTCTGGTATATCCTGGACTGAGCTCTGCTGTAGGCTGGAGAAGTGGTGCACTGAGCATAGTATGTTCAGAAGAACAGGCATCAATTACTTTAATGAAACGATCTGGCTATTTTGAGCACCTAAATGGCAGTTTGGCGGTAGTTCCAGGTTGTGGAATGCTGCGATTCCACATTGTTGTTAAACCTGATGCAACACAACCAATTATGCGTTTGAATAGCCCTTCCAACCACAAGTGAACAAGCTGCCAAAGTGTGATCCTGAAACTGGTTGTCCAGGTTTTGCAAGGGGATATTTACGAATAGCAGGATGCATTAGCTTTTGCAGAAATGACTTTCAGTGTAACCTTTCCAACTAACATTCCCGGACAAACTGAAAGACATTCTGGCAAGTGGGGTGTCTGCAGGAAGAACACAGTTTCTTCTTCTTCTTATCGGAATAATTTCCTTGTTATTTATCCATCTGTAAAGCAAGACCCTTCAGTGCATAAGAAAGTATGCAGACCCCCCTCCTTTTACACATTTTTTTATGTTGCGGCTTTGGGCTAAAATCATTTACATTCATTTTTATCTTATCAAACTACACGAAGTGCAACAGGATTGTAGACAGTTTTGCAAGTTTATTAGAACTAAAAAAAAAAAAAACCCTGAAATATCCCAATGCAAGTATTCAGACCCTTTACACAGAACTTAGTTAAAGCCCCTTTGGCAGCCATTACAGTTTGGAGTCTTCTAAGGTATGGCAGGACAAGACTGGTACAGCCACATTTGGGGATTCTCTGCAGATTCTCACAGGCCCTCAAGTTCGATGAAGGCTGTCAGCAGTGGACAGTTATTTTCATGTCTCTCAAGAGATGTTTGAATGGGTTCAAGTCTCGGTAGTGGCAGGACCACTCAGGGACATTCCCAGGGTTGTTTCTTAGCCAGTGCTGCAGTGGCTTTACTTTGTGTTTAGGGGTCATTGTCCTGCGGGAAAGTGAACCTTTGGCCCAGTCTGGTGTTCCGAGTACTCTAAAGCAGGTTTTCGTTTAGGATAGCTCTGTACTTTGATCTGTTCTGCTTTCTACCAGGCCCTGCTGTTGAAAAAGGCAACCCACAGTGCTGTGCTGCCCTCTCCACTGGAATGGTATCACACTGGTGATGAGCAGTCCTTGGTTGCCACCAGAAATGACATTAACTTTGAATTCATCAGACCCGAGGATCTTACTTCTCAGACTGCATCTTTGTAAACTCCAAGCGGGTGTAAAAGTGTCTTTTACCGTGGAGAGGCTCAAGATCATCGGAGTGTTGCAGTGATGGCAATTCTCTGGTGTTCAAAAACCTGATGTTCATGATGGCTGGTCACCTCACTTACCAAGGACCTCTGTCTAGGTTGCACAGTTTAGCCAGGTAGTCAGGTCGATGAAGAATTGATGCTGTTCTAGACTTCTACCATTTAAGAATGATGGAGGTAGCTGTGCTCTTGGGAACCGTCAGTGCTGCTGTACGTTTTTATAGTGTTGCCCAGATCTGCACCTTGACACAATCCTGTCTCTAAGCTCCGCAGGCAATTCCTTCGACTTCATGACTTTTTTTTTTGCTTTGATACACATAGTCAACAGTGGGAACTTCTATAGACAATTGTGTGCCTTTCCTAAATATGTCCACAAACAATTAAAATTTAGCACATGTGGACCCCAAACAAGGTGCAGGAACATCTAAATGATGATCAGTAAAGCTGAGATGGACCTGAGCCAAATTTCAAGTGTCGTAGCAAAGGTTCTGTATACTTGTCCATCTATCCAACCCGCTATATCGTAACTACAGGGTCACAGGGGTCTGCTGGAGCCAATCCCAACCAACACAGGTCTGTATACTTGTGTCAAAGTGATATATATTTTTTTATTTTTAATAAATTCACAAAAAATGCTTGATCCGTTTTCACTTTGTCATTCTCAGGTATTGAGTGTTGCTTGATGAGGGAAAAAAAATAATTTAAATGATTTCAGTACAAGGCTACAACATAAAATGTGAAAAGAGTGAAAGGGTATGAATACTTTCTAAATCCACCGTAATTTCGACATCCATTAAACTATCCTATGGCAGGCCCTTGGAAGCTTGAATGTCTCCACTAACATGTTGCACATCTCATAGCATACCAGCATTTACATTATTCAGCCCAGCTGAAATATTTGATACAAATCAGAAATTAATCTGCAGAATCTTTTTATTCTGAGAAAAACAAAATCATTGTTTGTAGCCCAAATGAAATAGCCCTGATATAAAATTCTGTAACCCCCCACCGCCAACCACCCTGCCAAAAAAGCCACATCCTTATGTAAAACATGAATTATCCCTTCAAACCCACCGGAAATTTACTCACAAGAAAAAGAAGTTCAAGTGTTCTGTAAAGAGGGAAGTCTGTTGAAATAACATGCTTGGTTTTAAAGCACACCTCCTAGAAATGTGTGCTGGCGAAGCCGGATGACTTTTCTTGCAAATCACTCCGGTGTTTTCCATTGAAAAGCAGGGTCCATCATGGTGTATTTCCCAAGTCAATGAAGAGAATTTATTACAACACAGAACAGCAAAGTGTAATCAAATCTCCAAGGGGCAATTTTACTAAATCTCCTGTGCCTACATCAGGGACAAAGAAAAAGAAAATGAAGGACAAGTAAATAAAAATGGGAGGGAGGCTGCAGGGGAAAGCATTAAAGAAGAAAGCAAAAAAAAAATAAATTGGGATGTACTGCCAATGCAGCTTGCTCAATATCCAAAACACAAAAGAATATTGTCAGAACAAATCTTTCCATTAATTAAGATTTGTTAGCATTCAAAACAACAATGGTGTAATGGTATCAATGCCACAGCGTGGCCCATCATTATTTGGAGGGCTAGCACTGCTGCACAGCAATTGTTCTCGCTTCTGTTCATGCACATTATGGGCCAGCAAATCACTCCCAGAAGCAAGTTTACTTAACACTCCTGGAGTCCATTTTATATATATTCTGGAAAGCAGATTTTATTTATTTTTGGATGAGAGTATCACTTGGTTTATTGTAACATGGCTAAAAAAAAACCCCAAAAAAAAACAAATGGCTTCTGCCTGGCTTTTTATTGATTGTCAAACATATCAACCTTCAGGCTCAAGTTCACATGGCCATTATATGTAAGAGAAAATGCCCAGAGGATTCTCTCTCTTTATACTTACAGGGCAACTGCATTGGCCTTTGGCATGACAAATTAGTAAGAGGAAAGTATTAACAATTATTTCCCCTTACTAGATCTATCTATTTAGAGTTTGGGTTGGAAATGGTGGATCATTCAAGGTGCTGCTAGGCAAAGGTCCAAAGTGACTAAAGCTTACATTTTCTTCAGTTCTCAAGAACGAAACCTTTTCACTTAGGTACGTACAAGCAACTCCCGACATCAACATGCTTCGCTTCTGTTCACATGTTTGTTTCCTGGTGTTGCACATGGTCCACTTATTGAGCCATACAGTACATAGCATGCAGCAGGTCCAAGGCTGCCCCCCTCCCCCCGGCCCCCAAAAGCAGTCCTCCTCAGCGCGGGAAAGGCCGACGAGCCTTCTTCTTGCGACGTGCTTTGCTGCTGTCAGTCCTCACTCCGTTGTCTGCTCGGCTTGGCCCACTGGGTGGGTTAGTGAAAGGGAAGCCAGGTGCATTCTGGGCTCCTGGACTGCTGGTACTGGTATTGCTCCCTGGTGGAGGTGGCGGAGAGAAAAAGCCACCATTAGGCATCTGGTTGGGTGAGCCTTGGAAAATGCGGTTTAAAATATCCTGCAGGTCGGCAGCTGAACCCGGAGAGCCTTCAGAGGGAGTCCTGTACGGGAAAGGAGGACATGTCAAAGATGCAAACTTTAGTATGTATGAGGACAGCCTCTCTGAGCAATGATCTTGCGTGCGCTGTGCTGTTGACAGTTGGAGGCAGATCATCCACAATTTCCCTCTCCTTCTATTGTGACAGTGTGAGTTGGCTCCACACTAACAGTCCCTTCTGGAAGCCTCCTGAAAATCGCTAGTAACATTATTGACAATAAGATGAGGTGGGCAAATGGGGACACGTGCAGCCAGACAAAGGGGTAGGTGCAAAAATGAACAAGTGCCTTTATTTAAAACACTCCAGATCCAAACAGAATTCAAAAGTGTAGTGTTCAAAAACCCACACATAGATAATTCATAAAACTGTGTCATCTGTGGAGGCCAAATCTCAACAAATAAATATCCATAAAAGCAAGGTTAAAATCTTAACGCAGGAATCTTTTCTTTAAAATCAAGTCCCCAGTGCTTCCCTTTAAAATGGAGGTCTTCCTGGCTTACCCTCTCAGGTCTCACAGCCCAGAGAGACGTCAAATCAACAGACACAGTCATCCTTCTTCCATGGGTTCAGGTCCCTACTGTCCATGGCTCCCAGCCCAAGCCTCACCGACTCCCGCAGCAAGTTGCACCACATTACACCGTCTCCCTCAACTGCTCTACCAGAGTGATCCACTTCAGCAGCCCTAAGCGTCAGCCACATGCTCCCCCCTCAAGGGGCTCTCCTCTTGACTGTCTGCCATCTCTCTTTTCCTCTCTTTCACCTGCTTATGCACCAGTTCTCTCTATCGTCTTCCTGCCTGCTTCTCTCAATTTCTTGTTTCTTGTTCTTTTCGTTCTCCTCCACCCCATCACATGCAGGCTGCTTTTATCCTGGCTAATTGAGTGCAGGTGCGAGAAACCACTCCCTCCATGGCATCATTGAGACGCCTGACTCATCTGCCCACCTCCGCATGTGTATGCAGCAAGGCCAGCCAGCACCTCCATTAACACTAGAATTACCAGAGCCTACGAAAAAACTCGTAAATCCGTCCCACCTTAAATCGCTTCTTAAATCCCTTCACACCTCTCTGCCAGCGTCCTTTGTCCTCTAAATGTGCTGATAATCTGTAATCTGAATTTTAAAATCGCATATTCATCAGACCACTAGGACAGCATTTTTTCACTTAAGAAACATAGCTAAAGTTAGACCTCTTATATCATTGAAAGATGCAGAGAAATTAATTCACGCTTTTGTTTTCAGTCGACTAGATTACTGTAACGCACTCCTCTCAGGACTACCCAAAAAAGTCATAAATCACTTGCAACGAGTGCAGAATGCAGCTGCTAGAATCCTAACTGGGAAAAGAAAATCCGAACACATTTCTCCAGTTTTGATGTCACTACACTGGTTGCCTGTGTCATTCAGGATTGACTTTAAAATACTGCTTATGGTTTATAAAGCTTTAAATAATCTCGCTCCATCTTATATATCGGAATGCCTGACGCGTTATATTCCAAATCGTAACCTTAGATCTTCAAATGAGTGTCTCCTTATAATTCCAAAAGCTAAACTTAAAAGAAGTGGTGAGGCGGCCTACTGCTGTTATGCACCTAAAATCTGGAATAGCCGGCCAATAGGAATTCGCCAGGCAAATACAGTGGAGCACTTTAAAACACTGCTGAAAACACATTACTTTAACATGGCCTTTTTATAACTTCACTTTAACTTAATCCTGATACTCTGCATGTTCAATTAATCACAATAACTATTCATAGTGGCTCTAAAATCCATACTGACCCCTACTCTGTCTTCTGTTTCTTTTTCCGGTTTCTTTGTGGTGGCGGCCTGTGCCACAACCACCTACTCAAAGCATCATGATGCACCAACATTGATGGACTGAAAGCCAGAAGTCTACGTGACCATCATCATCAGGTCCTTCCATGAAAACCCTAAATACAAAGAGGACTGTTTGACTTATGTTAGGTAGATTGCCCAGAGGGACTGGGCGGTCTCTTGGTCTGGAACCCCTACAGATTTTATTTTTTCTCCAGCCTTTGGAGTTTTTTTTTGTTTTTTCTGTCCACCCTGGCCATCGGACCTTACTCTTATTCTATGTTAATTAATGTTGACTTATGTTTATTTTTTATTGTGTCTTCTATTTTTCTATTCATTTTGTAAAGCACTTTGAGCTACATTTTTTTGTATGAATATGTGCTATATAAATAAATGTTGATTGATTGATTGATAAAGAGAAGCTAGGAGCAGCCGGCTATTCCATCCCCCCACCAATTTAGAACGTGCACGAACTTCTCTCAGCTCATGCCTTGATTGAGTATCTGGGAGTGAAGTGAAGTTTTAGAGTGGAAATAATAGATCATTATTTGGAACACACGCATTTCATGTCTGTTCCATTTCTACAGTAATCTGTGTCAACACATTGTTAAAACAGAAACGTTTTTTATATTCTAGTAGTAGATGACAAAATGTATATATATATGTATATGTATATATAAAATGTATGAATCCTGAAGTCCAAATATCAAAGAAACATTTTCACAAAAGGTACAAATATAACACAACAATTGAACTTTTATTAACTGCAGAAACAAAAAGCTGCCTTAACATGCAAGATGGGGAGTGTCTGATGACTGCATATAGCGCTGAAGTTACTGCTCCTTACCATTCTCTCCTCTGCATGTCCTGGAGTACAAAAGAAACAGCATACAGCAACATGCGGGGACTGGCAGGAACACTCAATTGCACCATGCAAGCTGTCGTATCAATCACCGACTGTAACTTGCTTTCTTTTTTCTTCGGTTATACAGGTAGTCTTGAATAAAAGTGCACTTGTTTTGTTATACTTTTACACCAACATATGTTCCTGTGATTGAGTATGCTCAAAAAATACACCTGTAAAGCCACAAAAAGTGCACGCAGACACTTCATTTTGCAAACATTGGTATGAGAATGCAGTCACAAGTACACTGCAGAGCTATAGCGCGTCTTTATGTGAAAACAGCCGTGTCAGATGTGGTTGTAAGGATTGATTCTGAACGCGACTGAGAGAATGAAAAGTGAATTAAAAAAAAAAAAAAAAAAAAAAAAGCTAACTTTTATAAGGATCATAAATTACACCGGCTGTTACAGACTGAAATCAAATGTATGCTTTTATTTTAAAATAGTAAGACTATGAGCAGTTTACTTCTCAAAACGGAGTAGTGCAGGTTCGAACTCGCGACCTTTTGGTTCCCAGTCGGCAGCTGACTCTATTGCGCCACGGAGGCAATCATAACAAACAGTTAGTTTATGCTTACATTTTGTCATCTACTAATAGAATATAAAAAACGTTTCTGTTTTAACAATGTGTTTACACAGATTACTTTCCACTCTAAAACTTCACTTCACTCCCAGATACTCAATCAAGGCATGAGCTGGGAGAGAAGTTCGTGCACATTCTAAATTGGTGGGGGGATGGAATAGCCAGCTGCTTCTAGCTTCCCTTTATCAGCACATTTAGAGGACAAAGGACGCTGGCGGAGAGGTGTGAAGGGATTTAGGAAGCGATTTAAGGTGGGACGGATTTACGAGTTTTTTCGTAGGCTCTGGTAATTCTAGTGTTAACCGCAGAACGAAACGCACTCACACACACCAGCACCCAACTGCCTCCTGCACCTTCTTGGGGCTCCATTATTTCTTTAAAATTAGCCACCTATTAGTGAACTGCAGAACTGCTATACCACACCTAGTATTCCCTCCCCTGTCCCCTGTATATTAGTTACCATTATAGCCCCTTCTTTCTCTGGCATACTAAAAACTCTCTAACATAATAACAGCCCCACAGACTCCACTGTTACTTCAGTGAGGGGGCGGACCTCTGTCAGGAGGCACTCAGAATGACTTTCTTCACAGATAGGGGGTACCCTTCTCATATTGGGAAGAGGGCCCTCAATCAAGCCAGGAGTAGACTGTAGACCTCATTACATTAAGTCACAGAGAATCTCACTGGTCCCCCATTCCACCATAACACTCTCTCTCAGGCCATCAAACACAAGTTCCCCATTTTGGAGACCGATTCTTCTACAGGAGCCTTTTTTTCTCACCCTCCCTTGACCACCTAACCTACAGACAGAGGAGAGCCGCTTTCCTTGCTAGGCACTTTGAGCCACTATGTCACTTACAAATACGTCACCAACAAAACCCTTATATCTGGTCCCTCTGGGGAATTCAGTATTAAACAAAACGGGCCTCTTGCCAGTCCAAAATCGCATTCATTGCATTTCTTGTAGGAAGTATCCACAAGTGAAACAGGGGGATGGCTAGCAGACTGTTTCAAGGGACACATTTGAGCCGTTAACATCAGCGACCTTACAATTGTAGAAGACTTCACACTGATCTCTTTGTTTGTGATCTTTCACTGGGCTTCAAAAACACTTTACAAAGAAAAAGAGAAGAAGCTGAGCTCATTCAGCCTGAGATCACATGTTTCTCCAAGTCTTAATGGCCAACTAACTTTTTAATCTCTCTCTTTATCTTCTCTAATGGGAGCCTTTTCACACCTACTCTCATTCACATAACTTCACGCACCTAAACTTTCCTCATTTCATATTCCCTACCTTTGTTGCCTTATTCTACTGCTACACATTACCTGCCCTTTCCTTTTTAATTGCTCACCTGATGAAGGCTATAATGCAAAAACATTGCGTCTTCAACTTTTTCTTTCAGCGCATAGAAATAACCTTTAAACATTGTTTCAACACATTGACGTAGGCCTAAAACTGTTAATAAAATAGATAAAGGCAAAAACTAGCCCTAAGCACAACATGCTTGCTCCCAGTATAGTCACACTTATTCATGTACTATGGTGCTGTGCATTATAAAACCAGTGCACTCGGGCTCCAAGTGTGTATATGCATGCAGCAGCAAAGCTGTGCGGTCCCAGAGTGGTTGGTGGGGAGATATATCATGAAGGCACATGAGGGCATTATCGGTTCAGCCAATTTCCTCATTGAAACTTGGCAGGGTGTAATTAAGGAACTTGCAGGTACAAAAGGAGCCAAAATAGGTTAGAGGGATGAGGAGAAACTAAGGTTCAAGAAAAGAGTATTGGGAGTGTGAGCCAATGTGATTGGAAAGAGTCAGCGGTCAGTGGCTCTGTGAAGGAGTGAGGAACAACACCCCAGTGGCAAGTCGATCCTGCCGAGCACCAAAGAGGAGCAGGGAATGACTGAGTACTCCAGGGGTAGGTGGCAGGACAATCGATGTCCGACTACAAGCATCCCAATGCACACCAATGCATGGTGGTCAGGATGAAAGTTGGTGTGAGGAACCACAGCTGATGGCATCTTAGCCTAGCTACAAGACCCAAGGCTGAGCTGGGGAGACAGAAGGAGAAAGACAAGCTGGGGTGGCAGGATATCGAGGAAAAGAAACCCAATGTCTGTGTACTTTTTTTCTTAGATTTTAATGTATGGGAAGACTTTATTTATTGTTGTTTTTTATCTTCACAAATGCACTAATTTTATCATGGAATATTTATTGACTTAATTTAGTAATTGAAGCCTGCACTGTTGGCATTCTGAATTGTGGAATAAAAACACTAAATCACAATTTGCACCACTTTTCTTTTGTTGTTTTGTGTTTTCACTTGCCCCAAGTCCATCTTGGTCTATGACTAGTGATGACCCAGGTGCAAGAGGTGAAGATGTCAGCTGTTGGCAACCTGGGCATCCATCACATGTAGACATATATGGACAAAGATTTATGATGAATATTAGTACAACACAGTAATACATGATGCACACACACAAGATGTAAAGCATCCAGACAAACGCATAATATATTAGGTAGAAGCTCTACTGCATACAGAATAGTGCTGTAAAAGCTTCTCTAGTGTTGGCTAAATTAATTCCAACAAGAATATACCCACAAATACATGACCACTACACGGACACTGACCTGTGTCTCCCTGAATTGGTACCACTTCGGGATCCAAAGGAGATGTGATAGGGGACGCGATGAGTGTCTGGGGAGATTCCGATCCGCTGGCAGCCAGCCCATTCTAATAAGTTTAAAAACATCACATTATGTCTTACCAACAATATTGATGCCAGCGTTTCCTAACATACTCTAGTTTAAAAAAGAAAAAAATCTTTGACTTTATCTATTAGGAAAAAAGGAAAATCTCCCAGATCTATTTCTTGATAGTCATACATATAGTATACACTTCCAGAGTTCTCACACTAAACTGCTAACCATAATGCATATAAAGATGAAGATAACAGATCATTTTGAAAGCTGCCTAAGAGATCAATACCTGTTATGTCATAGACCTTTCCGTCCATCAAGGCAAAATATGTGATGCGTAGACCCAGCATACTCGACTCTGCCCAGAAGTCACCCTCCTCGGCGGCATGCATTTGTTTGCAGTCCCCACAATATCTTGCAGCTGCTGGCTCCCTGTCCATTTCAAACCTCCTGCAGAGAAGACACAAAAGCGAGCAGCTCTCACAGTTTAAAGCAGCTTGCATAACATGAAGATCTCTTCTAACCAAACCGCAAAATAGAATACCACTGTGTTATGCAGCTTTTGGAGTTCTAAAAGCAGAATTAAGTGTATATTTTTATTTCCATTTTTCACCTGCATTTCCCCAGTGTTAGAAAAGTAAACCAGTGTTGCAGTGATAATAAAATAATCTTCTAATGACTCCAATATTGTAGGTTAAGCTATTTGGACATGCAAAGGGGAGTAGAACAGAAGCAGAGAAAAGGAGATACTGGGTGAAACCAATAAAGTGAGTGGATGAAACTGAGGGAGAGAAGCTGGTGCACCAAAACGGTTTTAGTTAAAAGTAATTATCAAGGCCACTAGAATGAATGTACATTCTTCAATTAAACTTTTCCACCATCCCAAATTAAAAAAAAATTAAATAGCTGGCAAAGTAGGGTTATTTACAGATAAAATATTTTATGCATAGGTGTTCATATTTTACATTTGAATTATTTTAGAAATATACTACTGCAATTTGAACAACCTGACTAATCATCAGTCCATCTTTTTTCTAACCCACTTATCAACTTCAGGGCCACGGGAATCAGGTGGCAAAGTGGCAGAATTGACGAATGCAAAGCTGGGCCACTTCATTGCAGGGCACACTCACACCATGCCAGTTTGGAGTCTGCCAGTTCACTTACAGGTCTTTGGGTTATAGAAAGAAGCTTATACAACTAAACATGGAAATGTGAGGAAACGGCAGTAACCAATGTGCCTAAGTGCCATCTTAAAGTGCATATGACACATTAAATGGCCAAAGACTTCTTACTACCATAGAAAATGTGTATCTAATGGTCCAGTCATCCAATACTGGGTGTGCTAAATCAAATTTCTGTGGTGTAGAAACCTCAGCCTATCTTAGCAGCAAGGCAGGAACCAATGTTAGATGGGTGCTAGTCCATCATGGAGTATAGTCATGCATATGTAAGGATGTGCTCTGTGATAAACTGGACCCACACTCATACATAAGTTAGTCCGGAGCTACCTCTCCTAACATATGAGGATAATAACTGCAGTCATCAGAGAAAAAACATGTAGATAAAGGGAGAGCATGCAAATGCCACAAAGAAAGTGCCCAGGATAAAATCTGAAGCGAGGACTCTGGGTCTGTGAAGCAGCAACACTAATCACGGTGCCACCCAAAATTCTAAAGTAAAAGAGACATTTATATCAAAGTATTTTATAGTATTAACTCTGATGCATGCTTAGCCTATTGATATCTTCAAGCAAATTTTTTTTGACACAATCAAAATGCGAATGCATTAATTTTGTAGCTTTTATAAAAACCTGAATGCTCTTTGGCAAATCGGTATCTAATTTCAGGGCTGCTTTGGCTGCTACAAATGTTTCTGGTTAACACCTACACGGAAGCAATGCATACACATAATCAAAAGAAATATATATATATATATATATATATATATATATATATATATATATATATATATATATATATTATATTATATATATATATATATATATATATATATATATATTATATTATATTATATATATATTATATTATATATATATATATATATATATATATTATATATATATATATATATATATATATATATATATATATATATATATATATATATATATATATATATATATATATATACATACAGTGGAGGAAATAATTATTTGACACATACATACATACATACATACGCTGATTTGGCCAAGGAATATGACATCTGTATGGAAATTATCATGTGGTTCTGTAATACTTTATGTGCATCCAATAGTGTGTTTCTTACTAAAGGTAGTGACAACTATATATGAAAATTAACTTCTAACTTAAATGGCTTAATATATCAAGAACTCCTATGAAATTCCCCAGTACATAATTTCCATAATGTGCTAAGTGTGATGTTATCTCAATGCTAGGACTGAGACACGTCTATTATCAGCACCCATAAATGTAATAACATTATTTAACACATAATGCCAACTACATACAAAATACCTTGGATAATTCAATATAAAATGTGGTGACAGGTATCTAATATTTGTAAAACCTGAGTTTGCACAATCCCACTGCACAATAACCTCTTATATTCTGAAGTTAGATAAATGCAGTGGATTCAGAATGTTTTCCAACCCCTTCACTTTTTACACATGTTGCTGTGTTCCAACCTTATGCTAAAATAATTTCATTTTGTTCTCTCATCAAGCAGCACTCAAAAGCCCAGAATAAAGAAGCAAAAAGCAAGAAACAGAAACATCAAATTGACACAACTATTCAGACCCTTTCCTCAGTATTTAATTGAGGCCGCTTTGGCAGATATTACAACCTGGATTCTTCTTGGGTATGATGTGACAAGAATACAGAATAAATAAAGAGTAAGAACAAAAAACACAATTTCTTTCTGGTAAATTCTGGAAAATGTCAAATGCTACATTTAATTATTGGATAGATGTATCGTGTATGGTTAGTTCTCAATTTTAATTAAAATTGCCTTTACTACACTACTGGCACGTAGACGTAATCCTAACTTACCTCTTCTAAGCCAGTGGTAACTGATGTTATATACTATTTCAAACTGGAAAAAATCAAATTCGCACTTAGAGGATCTGTACAAAACTTTTTCAAAACCTGGTAGGATCTAATCAATAACATTTCAGAATAAACATTTAAATTGAGGAAGCAGGTTCTCTCCCCTCTTTTACTCCATTTAGCTTTATTAATCTATTAATTTATCTATTCACTTATCTTTACTAGCATAAAGTTTTACACTACTGGCCTAGCTCTCTTTCTCAGGGGTGGGGGTTGATTTGTTTTAAACCTTTCTTTGGTAAAACTTGAGTTGTGTATGGAGTATTATTTGCTTAAAAAAAAAAAATCAAGAAATATGCCACATGTTTGGTTACAGTTTGTAAATCTAAATGTGTCTACCAGCTTCAAAAGACTACACATTGGTTTGTGCCTTGTGTGAAATAGATTTGAAATCCCCTACTGTACAACCCTGCATTGGAAGAATGCAGGATGTATGGAATAAATGATACTGGGCTTTTAATATGAATACAAATGGGAGTTGGCCAACACAAATCCTGAATAATGGGAGGCATGTTTTCTCTTTTTATCTGTGTGGACCTTCCATCACACTCCTAAAGAACTGCATGGAAAACTGGCAAATCCAAACAGTGGCATTGTGGTTTCCTGCCTGCCACCTCATGCTGCTGCCACGCCATGTCTGTCATACCATGCCATATCAAATCTGGAATAATGCCAGGCTTTAATGACTAGTGCTAGATTTTTCAACCAACTGACTTAGGGTATAGCAGGTTGGATAATGACTGACTGACATAGAAAGCACTAAATAGCCATGGAAAAAAGGCTTTGTAATCACATTGAACAGGAAAAAGTAGAAATGGAAAAGAATTACCCTGCCACAAATAATCAAGGAGTCAAAATACAATTCTTTATCCAATTTGCAGAATTTCATAATTCTTAAACAAAGGTAAACATCACTGAATTACTAATAACTGGCATTGATCTGGGAAAGTATTTTTTGTTAATATTTAAAACCGATAGAGCTGCCTGAACTTGACATAGTGAGGACTATCAAACACACAGCATATATCTGGGGAAGAGGAATCAAAACATAAGAGGGGGATATCTATTAGATGCAAGACTGATCACCCCAGAGCCCAGGTCTTACTTGTGCTTGCCTTCACACTTGCTGCACATCATAGTGTTCATGGCCTCTCTCAGATCATCTTGAAGCTTTGCAAGAAACTCGTTCATAGACTTGGTGATTTCACTTTCAGCCATTCGTTTCCTGGCAGAGGAACACACCCTTATTAGAATTTGATTATACAAAAATGTAGCAATTTCCGCATTGTTGTATGCTAATGAAAATAGAAAGGAATTCACGTTTTGGAAGACAGAAACTGATAGGCAAGTCTCATTCCTATTTGACCCCAAGCTATAGTCATATTTCGAGAAGGTTTTCTGACCCCATTAATTACACTCACATCTCATACTCTCTCCTGCTTTCTGGATTGCTCACAATATCCCAGGCTGCTCTCAGAACTTTGAAGGCCTCTTCTGCACGGGGATGCTTGTTCTTGTCAGGGTGGACCTGAGGGAAAACATGGCAAATCAGAGGAGTAGTCAGCACCTTAAAGAAAGTCTTATTTAATATCTTTATTCTTTGGATCTTAGGCATTACACATACATTCATGTGAAAAAGTGGAAATTGGTCCTGAAATTAAGCACAAGGTGTCTGGAGTAGCAGTTCTTTGCCACTATCTACCAAAACTGTGGAACAGCATTGCTAAAACATTAAAAGAAGTTGTCTCTGCTGATATTTTTAAATGACAGGTTAAAACTTGCTTGTTTACTCTGCTTTTAATTGATTTTTAAAATGTATATTTTTCTATTGCTTTGTGTTATTTACTTTTAGCATCTTTTTTGTTAATTTTTTTGTTTTGTTAATCAAATTCTTAATTGGCTTACAATTTTATTTTTTTTAAATACCTGCAAAATTGTACAAAATGTGCTGCATAAATAAATGTATCATTTATATATATATATGATTAATGCTACTATATATATTCATAAGAGGATTCGTTACAGATGGCACCATTAGTATGGGTACGGGACACATCCACCGGGTACATGCTGGAGGAATGACATCTCTCAGCTTGTCTTAGAATGCCTGGGTTTTTCCACAAGCAGATTTTGTTTGGTACATGCGAAAATCTGGTCTGATATGTTAAATCTGTTCTCATCTTATAGTTTGCACTTTCTGTACTCTGAATGTGTGTTAAATGTTAAAGTTGCAGCATATGAATTCCCCTTTGGGAAAATGAATATGAAAACTATCACTAACAGTAGTGGATGAAAATTAAGCTGGCAAGTAACTGACTTTAGTTTCTATCTTATTATTTATCACAGAAGAGGGGTGTCACTATTTCCATAGGATCCATGATGCTCAGGATAACGGAATGTCAAGCACATGTAACCTCCAAAAAGTTCACGTGTGTCAAACGACCCATATAAGAAGCATCAACTGTAGACCTAACTAGAGCACTCCAGAAGAGTGTGACGCAAAGGCTTACAAACGGTTGCATTCTCAAGAGTGTGGCTGAAAATTAGCATAGCAGTATACCTAAGATATATTAGCAAGCAATGGTGCTCTGAAGGGGTTAGCTGTCACACCTACATTGGTTCCTAAACCTTGAAGTTAAGTGCAATATCTAAAAGAAACAAGTGTACAAGTGAAAAATGCCTCTTGCAGGATTCTTAAGAAGAGCCGACTGTGCACAGACTGAGATTAAGCACACTTTACAGCACTTCTGATAAGATAGTGAAAGAATAAGTTAGTAGAGAAAGAAATGCAGCAGCTTGGCACTATGAGAAACAGTCACATAGGGAAGTGAATAGGAGAATCAAAAATAAAAAGATCACTGTCTCTCTGTGGTGACCTTCTTTACACACTATCATGCTTATATGTGTCCTTTACGCCTGCAGAGAGTGGTAAAGACTGCTGAGAAGATCACCGGGACCTCACTGCCCTCTCTGCAGAGCATCTACAACTGCAGAGTCCGAAGGAGAACTGCCTCGACCCTCAGGGACCCTATCCACCCCAAACACGTACTTTTCACATTTCTACCCTCAGGCAGGAGGTATAGGAGTATGAAATGCAGGACTTCCAGGCTAAAGAACTCGATTTGCCAAGGCCATTAGACTCCTGAATAACTGACTGGAGTTTATAACATGGGCCACCTCATTGTATCTACCTCACACAACTGTATTTGACTTGTCCATCACACACCTACCTGCACATTACACTTTATACTTCTGTTTTTTTATACTTTATGCTGCCTCGGTTACTTATTATCTATTTGCTACTTATTATTTATGTTTATCTTTATACGTTGGTTTTGGCATTTGGTGTGGACAGCAAAGAAAGAATTTCATTGTACAGGGAAACATGTTTCCTTACTGTGCACGACAATAAACTTTGAAGTTTGGACTTCGTACCAAAGAACATCAACTTTTCAGCAAGATCTTATCTATACACATCTTTGATTTCTGCAATACTTTTTTGACTTGAAATCCATTATATCAATCAACGTAGTTATTTCAGGCATGCTTTGGTACACTAGACTTTGCTAAAAAGTGTACTACCTAAAACACTGAACTCTAGCTCAAGTGCCACTTCTTCTCATAGTGCCTCTTTAGGAAGCAGCCTATTGGCCTCATCTGATAAAATGATGGATCACAAAATCATTGGCTCCAGGCTCAAAGAGACATAATATGCAACCTTAATGGGGGAAAAAAAAAAAAAAACTTGGAAAAATGTCAATTGTACGTTTGGGGTTACATGCACCCAAGAAACAAATGGCAAAATGTCTACTCCTTCCTTTAAAAACCTTTACAGGCACCAGATCTATAGACTCTCCACATGCTCAATCCTCTTGTTCCGACTGTAACTTCTGCTTTAGGTGGGACCCCTCTGCCAACAGTGTGGCTGTAACAAAGGCTAGAGCAATCCCTTTCATTCTGAAAGGCCACCTGGTGGTCGACTGGAAGAGTGGAAGACTTAAACTAGGGTGCCACAAGTCTAAACCTTTTTAAGGTTTACCAAGTAGCATGACTAAGGCAGGAACAGTATGCAAAAGTTACTGTTCATCTTGCTAAAGAAAAGAGTTGACTGATCACCACTTGCCCAGCTGACAAACTTAATGCGAGCAGAAGAGGACACTGTGTGTAAAAATTCCAAGAGAAAAATGTAACACCGCCCACAACCAGAAAGTGAGACTAAAGCAAAAATGAAAAGAGCTCAAGAGCAAAAGAAAGAAAATCATGCTTGAACCTCCTTTGCAGTGCTGAAGAAAACTGACTGTAAAGGAAAAAGAATCGCCACAACAAACCATAAGTACACCTATGTTGATTTTGAGAACTATTAATTGAAACTTAGTTGTTAGGATAATGCCAGCTGGTGTATTTTTTTTTATTGGTGTCAGTGTATCTGCAATGTAATAACTAAGAAAGTATTCTTTACAAAGGTTATTACTTTTCAGTTACAGTGATACTAATAGTTTCTCTTTCTAAATCTAGTAGTAAAGTGCAGAGCAGCATCTCACTCTCACCGTCACCGTCTCTCTCTCTCTCACACACACACACACACACACACAGGCAGTATGGGGGCGATAAACTAGTGTAGACTAGCTATGAGTAAATGAACACCATAGTGTAGCCACTAGCAACCTGATAAAGGACATGAATTGAAAGATCAGGATTCATAAGTTATATGCCTTTTTCTCTGGGTGCGAAAAAAGTATTAAACTAGCATACATTTATGTTTTATGTTCTTGTTATTGTATTCATCTGTATACACATATATTGATACTTGCGTATGTATATCCATTTTCTATTATTCTTATATCATGAATAAATTGTATCATTTTCTTTATTGAAGCAAGCATGTTTGGGTTATTTGTTAAAAAAATGGTCTATCACCATAACCACAACAGAGAAAATGAATGTTATGCTGTGTAAAATGTAAATAAAACAGAATAGTACGATTTTCAAATCATTATATACATTTAATTAAAAATAGATAGATAGATAGATAGATAGATAGATAGATACTTTATTAATCCCAAGGGGAAATTCACATAATAGTACAAAGACAACACATCAAATAAAGAAATGGAGAAATGTACTAGAAAAGAAACCCTGAACTATTGAGCGGCTGTAATTCTTTATCAGGCAAAAATGTGGGACAACATTTCACTTTCAAAACTACACAAATTGGTCTCCCAAATGTTTACAGAGTATTGTTAAAATGCAACACAGTGGCAAACGTGCCCTGTCCCAAGTCCTTTGAAACATGCTGCCTGCCATGAACTTCAAAATAAGCATATATTTTTACATTTCTTAGTGTCAACATTTCAAATGTCGTCTTTGTTCTATTTTCAAATAAAATATGGAGTTAAATAATTTGCATATTATTGTATTCTCTTTTTAATTACGTCTTACACAGCATCCCAACTTTTTTTTGAAAACGGGTGTATTTAATGTAGCCTCATTCATAAATTGCATAGATCTTATGGTTGTGGCATTCACTATTATGACACTATAGAGTGGAGACTCATTGTATGTTGATTAGAGAAACTTTCACAGCATTTGCAAAGAAGTGTGTGATTTATATCATTTAAAAGATCAGAAATAAAGCAATCGATTAAGCAAATCAGTGTGGGTTGTGGGTCTTTGTGTTCCTCATCTACAGGAACTGCTATCTTGACCCTTAAATGTCCCTACCCAACTAGTAAAACAAGTGCATTTAATCTCATTTGACTACTGCTAACCTAAACCCCAAACACAAGCATGGATGAAATGCTGACAAGCTACTAAAAACTCCAGTTTTTAACGTGAGATTTTATACATCATTAACAAAGTCTTCTCTATGCTCCCTCAAAACATATAACAGGAAACACCAAAATAAGACAACTTAATAGTGGAATCCTCCCCTGAATACTTACCAACACAGCAAGCTGCCGGTAAGCTTTTTTGAGTTCACTGTCTGCAGCATTCGACTCCACCCCCAGCACTTTGAATGGATCCACTTCCTCCTCAGGCATGGAGGCCATTGCCAGTAGCCTCTCCAATTCCTGGCCAGGTTCATACCTGCTTGCTGCACCACTGGAAGGAGATTCAGGACACCTCAAAGTGGAAGGACCCCACAGTTTTGCAGTCCTAATTTGAACCCATGCCCATAGCTTCTGCCATGCTTTTACAAGCATGACCCAAGTCCTTGTTTCCCGAAGCATGTTCCACAAATTCTGGAAAATGTCCACAGCCTGTGCTATAAAATTATGTTTATTTTGCTGCTGATCAAGGGGGCCAAAGCACTTTTCCATCAGTCTTCTGAAACCAGAACTTAACCAGCGCCAGAAAAGCCTCAGACATCCAATCGAAAGCATTAGGACAAGAAAAACCAGGGCTAGCAGCATCTTGAACAAACGGTATGTGATGCTTATAAGCCATCTACAGGACTTGTGCAGCTTTTCCAAACTCTTCCGTGCTCTACACTGCACCCACCTGGCCGAGTTCCACACTCTGCCCTGGAGGGAACCCAAATCAGTGCCCTGAGCCATCAATTCTGAACAACAAGAATAGGCCAGTGTTCCTCCAACCTCGACATATTCCCCACAACGATGAGTCACAAATACAATCAGGTCCACCACCATGCGAAAACAGGCCAAGCACCAGGGTCCCACAGCTTCCTGTAGCAGGTCCCAGCATACCAACAGAGACCATGAAGTAGCACCTTTAACTTTCTGCTGTTGATGAAGTGGATGGGTGTTCCGGCGCCTGGCATGTTTTTGTTTTCCAGCACCATTGAAAGCTGCAGGAATTCGGGAGGAGGGGGGCTCACCACATTGTCTCTGTGACAAATCAGGTTCTTTGTGGGCGTTAGCTTGGTTTCTTGCCTTTTTATTCCCAACTCCCTTCCTCCAGTTAATACCTCCTTCCTTAAATCCACTACTAATGCTCCCACTCCAGCCCTGTTCATCGTCTAGATCACCTTGTTCACCTTCCTCATGTTCAGGAAAGTCTCCACTATCCCTTGCATTAATAGTGTCATCTTCTGGACAAGTACAGCCCTGATGGCCTTCTGTAGGACCAGAGTTTTTAAGAAATCCTTCTTCTTTTTGGGTCATGCAATCAAATGAGCTGCTGAATACCCATGTAGGATCCTGCAATTCTGTATCCCCAGGTTTGGTTTTTAAAACAGAAACATCCTCATAGGAGTCAGTAGAAAGGAAATTATCAAGGCATTTCTTTCCTGAAGTGGTACCAGCTACAGAAAATCCATTTTGAACTGGGCTTTCCCTGGTCTTGGTGTGTCGCACTTGATCAGAATTTAATCCTTCAGGTTCTTCATCCTTGCCAGGGAAGGGGTTCTCATCATAATCCCACTTCTCATGATCTGCATTTATGGGTTGCTTCTCCTCTTCTCTTAGTGGATGGGTCCATCCAGTGTCTTGTGGCTCCCTTGCATGGGGGGCATGGGAGCTGCACCAAACACCATCTATGGTCCCAGTCTGCAGCAGTGTGGGTGCTTTGTGCTTTATACTTCCACTGCATTCCTTCTTATCCATCACAAACCCAGGAACATTCTGACTTCATGTTTTGAACATGTTGACCTAAAAAAAAAAAAACATACATAAACATTTATATTTTGACTAACTCTTTCACTCCAATTATCCCTTCACATGAATATGAAAGGCTATTTTGTGGACAATTATTTGTTGTTGCTGCCAAAGTCCTAGAGCTTATAGTAACTAGAAAATAATTTTACATAGACCTTTTCTTGACTGCCACTGAAAATGGGAAAAAAACATGTACAGGTCAATATATATATATATATATATATATATATATATATATATATATATATATATATATATATATATATATATATATATATATATATATATATATATATATATATATATATATATATATATAAATCAGAAGTATTCACACCCTAAACTATTTATTCATTTTTACAAGCATTTGCAATCCTAAAATACGAATGCAGTTTGCATTACTGTATTAGACAAACAAAATGGAGCCAGGAATTTTAATATATAATAGAAATGTGGCCCTACAACTCTTTCTTGAAGAAATAATATAACTTCCTTCAAGAAAAAAACAAGATATTAATTACTGGTTTCTTTAGTAGTATGAACACTGAACACAGATATGGATATATTACTTTAAGATAACTACAAATGGGGAGGAAGGATGTCACCTTTTAACCAGAAATGAAAATGAAAGAACGAAAACATAATGATAAAATCAGAGGTTGAAGTTGCATCCTTTCAGTCAGCTGCTTTAGAGAAACTGCAAGCCTTCTGCATTGTTAACTACTGTTAGTTTTTTATTTCAAGTTATACTGTACTAAATTAAATAAAAAATAAATTAAAAATACACACACCCATCCCATGATGCCCAGCCTTCCCCACAACACCATATAGCACAGTGTTTTGAAATAAATAAGAGAAAGGAAGGACCAAAATAGTACAAATCTGTTCTGGGCCACAAAACATATGGATGAAAAGTCTGAATCACCCTAATTTGGGGTGTTCATGAGAAACGTAAAGATTTACCTACATCAGGTAGAAATTCATGCAGTACTGGTCAAATGTTTTAGAACACCTCACTTTTCAAAGAAAAGGACACAGGTTAATGCCTAGTTCTGACCAAAGCCTGGAGGAGGTATGTTTTGAGTCATTGTCTTGCTGTATCTGACCTACTAGACGCAGACTAGAAGGTATTGCACAATGCTGCAAAATAGAATGCTAGTCACTAAGTTTGCCTCCAGTAAAAGACCCCAGACCATTACACTTCCTCCTCCATGTTTGACAGTTGGTGTCATACACTGAGGAACCTTCCTTTCACCAACTCAATGGCATACAAACACCCTGTGTGATGAACTGAAGATTTCAAATTTTTATTCATCAGTCCATAAGACTTTCTTCCAGGCTGCAGCAGTCTACAGCTGGTATTTCATGGCCCAGGCAAGCCTTGGTTTCTTATTTTGTCCTTTAAGGAATGGCTTTCATACTGCCACTCACTCTGTCAAAACTGCAGCACAAAGTCTCCTCATCACAGTAGAAACTGAGACTTGTTTTTTTTCCCCAACTGTAAGCTGTGCTTTAAGCTTTTGTACTGTGAGGTGCCTATCACATAAGCTGGTGACTCTCAGAAACGTATCTTCTGATTGGGTTGTGACTGAGTCTGCCAGGTCTCTTCCTATCAGAGTTTCTTCCACTTTCCAATTGCCTTTGGATTATGAAGGACACCACACTCTGTGACATGTTGATTTATTTATTTATTTGAAATTTTGCTAAATGAAAGGCTAACATTTCTAAAGGTAACAATGCTCTATTCTCATTTCATTTAACTGCGGTTTTCTCGCCATTATCACTGGAATATTGTCCAAGTCATAAATCAGAGCGTGTAGTAACACAGTCTGTTCCAACTCTGCTTTATGACAGACAGAAGGTTTTTAAGTAACCAATGGAAGTTGGAACACCTGTGCAAATAGTTTACTTCAACTTTCAAGGCTTAATTTACTTTAACTGTTGTAGAACATATGTAGGTTGCAACCTATTAGCTGTTCCCTGAAGAAGGTCCATTAAGTTTAACCTCTGGCAATTTACTGCTTACCTTTCACACCCTTTTAGGTCATTTACTGCATTTCAACCAATTACATTTAAAGAAAACCTGAGATGTTCTAAAACGTATCACTGGTAATGTCACACCAAATGCCATTGTTACCAATCCCAATTTGTGAAAAGAAATAACTTTGACCTTGTGTATCCCATCGGGGGGTAAACCCCTGAGATGACAGAGGTGGCATGCACAACTTCAAGTCCTCCTGATCATTTTTGCTACTCTTTATCAATATTCTCAGAAAATGAAAAATCTACAATGTGATAAAGATTTGTGTTGGAAGAATGAAGAAACTAAAAAGGATTATAATTAAAAAAAACAAATTTTAGTATCTGCTACAACTATTTTCTTAATTATGAAACTGTTTGAAACAAAAACTTTCAGCCACTGCGGCCCTCCAGGACCGTAATGGAGGCCCCTGCTTTAGGATAGTACTAATAAATACAGGTAAAATTCCATTACAACTAATACCTTTACAACGAAATTCATTACAACGAAGCATTTTTATGGTCCCGACAGTTTCCCCATATGACACGAGTCTATAGATATCTCATTACTACGAAGTATATTCAGCAGATACTTTCATTACAGCGAAGTGCCCAAAAGACCTTGAAATGCCTGACTGAATCATCTACAGAGCAGCTAGTTCTGTGGTCCCAGCTCAGTTGTGCACAACGATTGCCAAGCAGAAACACACAAAAAAAATTCTTTCTTCAAACTTTTCTTTTACTGTTTTTTGCTGTTTTTGTTTTCGGTGGTTTTCAGTGATACCTTTTGCTTATTGCTCGTCAAGATTTGAAAAACATCCATTGGAATTTAACTCATTGTCACCCTCCTTTAGAAACGAGAGACACGAAAAAACAATAACAGTTCATATTAGGAAAAAAACATTTTTGCAGCTCTTGATTGCGGAAAAAAGAAAAAAGACGTTGCCAGTGAATTTGGAATTTCACCATCGACACTGTCAACTTTCTTCAAAGACCAAGCAAAAAAAAAAAAAAAAGAAGAAGAAAAATCTCGGGTTGCAAATGTATGTGAACTGCTGCATTTGAAGACGTCGAAAAAGCCATTTTTATGTGGTTCAGTGATGCTCGTTCAAGAAACATTCCTATTAATGCGGCACTCATTTAAGAAAATGTGAGGTTTCTAAACTCTCTTGGGACCTCCCCTAACTGGACAACACACCAAAGAGTGTTGCGAATTGCGATCACCACGTCTGTGGAAGACTGTTTATATGTTGCCAGGGCAACAGCAGCGTGTCTCTGCCAAAGCAAACTCGATGTTGATGTAAGGAACATTTTAAATGCAGGGAACAGTATTACTTGGCCACTAAACCTGGGCACACTGTATCTGTGTATAGGAAAGTGGCAGATCACGTTACAATAAATAACCGTGCTGTTCCTGTTTCAAGCTGAATGAAGCTGGGTTAGCTAAAGTACTGAGACTTAGCCTCGTGTTTTGGGGTGTAAGACGGGGACTTATAGGGCAACCCCGATCTTTTAGGATTTGCTTGTGGTGCCTCACTGCACCGCTGTGAGCCTGTTGTTGCTGTAGATAATGTACACGTTGAATTCCTCCCACCAAATCGCACAGTAGTGCTTCAGCCATTGGATGTGGGCATCATTTGAACCCTGAAAGTGTATTATCACAAGGAAATGCTGAGAAAAATTCTTGTCACCATAACTTAAAATTAACCAGAAAGAAGCTATTGAAATGATTGTAGACGCCTGGACGCAAGTTAAAGAAAGCACTATAGAAACAAATACAGAAATTTTCATTACAACAAAATATTTTTTAGGTCTGTGGAAGCGCGTTGTAACGGAATTTTATCTGCATGTTAAAAAAGGTAGCTGGGATTTAGAAACCCAAAGCTAACAAAGTGGATCATTAGAAAGGCCTAACACAAATAATTTGTGGGGAGTGAAATACAAGCAATGCACAAAGTTGAACGCACAAACTATGCTGATGGGCATTTCTTAAGGCAAAAAGTGGTGTTCTTAAACATCAGGTCCCAATTAAAATGACTAGACTGTGATAAATCACATTTCCAAACTGACTGAATGGGCAAGGACTTGCAGCCAGCCTTGTGTAAAAAAAACATAAGTAGCAAAGACAGATTTTTGTCTGAGTGGATAAAGAATGAGAAAAGTTTAAAACAAAAAATAAATAAAAAGAATGAGAAAAGAGTGGCCAAAGTAATAACACAACATCTGATAACAGACAAAACCTGGACATAAAATAGGAGGATGGAATAGAAAAATCCTGCAGTTGATAAGAGTGGAGGTAAGGCAGAAAAACTGCCCAAGTTTAAATACAGACATGTGCTAGAAACAGAACAGTACAATAGGAGGTATTTTATAAGAAGAAAAAAAAAAACCAATATTTCACAAAGTTGCATTATGCACAGAGAATCGGGTAATTTCAGAAGACAGATGTTTGTTGAGTAATTATTTCACATGGGGCCAATATTGTCACCCATACAGATTAGAATTGAAATTCTTACTTGCATGTATAATGCAATACCTCGCTACTATTGCGGAGTATAAACACTTCACCTCGAAACACCTGTCTTTATGCGAAATAAGTACCTTATCTTAAGTAAGAATTACTATAGCACGTGAAGAATTGCCCTAAAAAAGTACTCTCGCCATACAGATTTATTCTTCATGACAAGAACACCAGATATATACTTAAGAAGTTTCCAATTACACCGTTAAGCACTGAAGTAAAGGACTATGCACAATGAACTTGATGAATCAATGAGAAAGTGCTCTCGGCCCACACAAACGTGAAAAAGGTTTTAACTGTATATTAAACTGTGTGTGAACGAACTGGACAGCAGACCTTTACGTTTTTCTCGAGGTCATTCCCAGGTGTTTTACAAGTACACAAAGCAAAAGCTGGCAAGTCCATCATGGTGTGTTGCACGAAAGGAGAACTGACGTAAAACAGGGACACGGTCGTTATATCGTTGCTTCTGTCATACGAACACGATATGCACGTTAAATGAGATTTCACAAGCAGTTTGACGGACTTAGGGCGTACTTCATGAAGGGACATCAATGCATAAGCACATGGCAAGACCATTATAGTACACTGCATAGGGACAGATGAGTTACACATTGGAATACACAAGGGCGACGACATATCAACAAGGAGTAACACCTGAAAATACAAATTTACACGAGGGCACAACTGAAATATCAAGAAGGTACTACATCAAGGAATCGGCGGGAGGCTGCTCCGGCGCAGTACACACCATCGGCGGTAGGAAGTAAGCGAACTTACACCCTGGCTATCAGACGCCACGGTCCGATGTCAGGCCCAGAGGACACGTCACATGCGCTGAGCACCCGAGACAAAAAATGCAACTGCCACCGTCTGTCGTTCTGTCCTTCCTTCCGCCCTCTCCAAGACAAACCCACCCCGCCTCTGTTGTTGTTTATTCCCTTCCACTTCCGGGGCGACAACAATCTCGCGAGATTAAACGTGCTGGCGTCATGAGCGCGTTTAAATATTTATGGACGCGCTTTTAATTTCTCACTGCAGGTGGCGTTTTTGTGTCGCACTCTGTTGACCAATTTGGTAGTTGTATCCGATGAATTTTATATATTATCGAGTCTATAAAAAGCCGTTGATTTTAAGACGCATACAACGCCATGCTGTCGTAAATTATGTAGCGCTGTTGATTTATTCCAATAGGAATGTAAAACAACGCTCCACAGGCGCACCAAGTGAGAGTTTGACCCTCAACATCTGAAGGGGACTAGGCTGCAGTGTGCTGATTAGGTATGTACATGAGATACCACGCTTCTCTTGACAGTGTTACGAAGAGCGTTAAAATGTACAGTCACATGTTAATCTCTGTCGTTTTTCGTTGCCATGAGTTTCTCAGTTCTTAAAGAAAATTATGTATCACATGAAGGCGTCGTCCGTTGAAATGTACACAAATTGAACACATTAGGTACATCTATTAAATTACCGGGCTGGACTCCCATAAAATGTAGTCATTTCACTATAGACCACTAGTCTAGTGAGTCCAGACGGAATTATCAAACGATAATGTAGCGTGAATAACATCGAAATCCTGCAATGCAAAGGCTACCAGCACTGGTCTGTTTTCTGAAACACGACGCCCCCAGTTTCTCCAGTCTGTGTATTTTAAACCACTGCTGGGGTTTCAGAGAGAGAGCAAAAGACTTGATGCTGAGGGAGAATATCCATCCATCCATCCATCCATTATCCAACCTGCTATATCCCAACTGCGGGGTCTGCTAGAGCCAAACCCAGCCAACACAGGGCGCAAGGCACGAAACAAACCATGAGCAGGGCGCCAGCCCACAGCATGAGAGAGAATAAAACGGCTAAAATTGCAGTTAGCCAATTCAGGAGCTCAGTAGCACAAGGTAACTGAATCTTAATTAATTTGCATGTTGCTGTGTCAGTGGAGACAGACGCACACATGTAGACCACAGCAGCTACTGGGGTGCTATGTGTGTGAGAAGTGCCTTTGCTACCATATCTTTCTGTCATTTTAATTTATTGCATGACTATATGGCATAATAACAGTGAATACAGTTTAAGTAAGCCTTGTGGTCTTTGGATATGCAAAAATGTTCAACATCAGCTTTCTTAATGGTAGTTGCTTTCACAGAGTATGACACACCATTCAATTCAATTGCGTATTTTGCAGTTCATATTTTCAAGAATATGGCTACCAATTCTTTGAAGCATACATCGACTATTACACTATCATCGTAAAGCTGAACAACAGAGAGCACCTGTGACAACGTATTCCATTCATCCATTGATGCAGTTGAAACCACTGTGTAATGTGATGCTACATAAAGTTTTTCTTCTTACATCAGGTTGTTTATTTTTTTAAATGTGCAATTTGATCTCTGCACATGCAACACACTTACATCTAGTAGGGTTATTTTTTTTAACTTTTTGACTGTAGATGGTTCATTTTAAACGGAAGCTTGCTCTTTTTTGGGCCAGATTAATGAGAACACTTCTAATTTTTGAGTTCAAAATCACCCCCCTCACTTCATGAAGTTGCAGCTCTTATTAGGATTAAACAACTTGGTTTCATTTGTTTCTACAATAAAAAAATGTTTTAACAAACATGACCCATTTGTAAAATGTATTATACTACTTTTCAATCTAACAATTTAACCTAAAAATAACAACTAGACAGTTAAAATTACTGCCAGTGTTTGGGAACTGCATACACCAGGAGCACCTGTCTCTGCAGAGAGTGTGGTGCAGTCAGCGCAGTGCATGACTGGGTGTGCAGTCGCTAACCTCCAGGGCATCTACACCAAAGTGATGTCAGACCAGGGCAAATGGCCTCTTCTCTGTGCTGATGTCAGGAAAACACTACCACTTCCTGTAGACCAGTTTGGAGAGAGTTAGCTTCTTTCTTCGTATATGAGGACTGTGCTGCATGATGCTCTTTTGTAAGTTTTTGTTTACATTATCACATTTTATAATTCTAATATACATAGTATACATTTAACAATGATTTTTTTTAAAAAGTACTGCAATATTATGTATATTATTGTCTTTTTATGTTCTTTAATGCACAGTCTTGGAGTTCAGCAACTAAGCATTTCATTATATACTGTATTGTGTGTATAGCTTATACAGCGGAGAAAATAAGAATTCAACGTGTAATTTTTCTCAGTAAATCTATTTCTAATGGGGTTATTGACATGAATTTTTCACTAGATGTTGGTAACAACCCAAGTAATCCACAAATAGAAATAAATCAAAATAAACAAGCTCATAAACTATGTGTAATAAAGTGAAATGACACAGGGAAAAAGTACTGAACACATGAAGAAAAGGATGTGCATAAAGGCATGGAAAGCCAAGAAACCAGCTGGAATCTGTCAGTATTTAGAAAGCAATCCTACCCCCTATCAGTGCAAATTAATATCAGCTGGTTTAGCCCTAATTGATGGCCTATAAAAAGGTTTCTCATTACCAAGGTGTCACACAAGAAGCATCTCATGATGGGTAAAAGCAAAGAGCTCTCTTAAGACCTTTGCATCCTTACTGCTGCAAAACATACTGATGGCATTGGTTACAGACATATTTCTAAACTTCTGAATGTTCTAGTGAGCACTGTTGGGGCCATAATCCGGAAGTGAAAAGATCATCATTTCACCATAAACCGGCCATGACCAGGTGCTCCTCACAAGATTTCTGACAGATTAGTCAAAAGAATAATCAGAAGAGTTGTCCAAGAGCCAGTGACCACTCACTGAGAGCTTCAAAAAGAACTGGAATTAGTAGGTACAGCTGTTTCAAAAAAGACAATAAGTAATGCACTCAACCAACATGACCTCTATGCACGCTCACCGCACAAGACTCCACTGCTGAAGAAAAAGCATGCTGAAGCTTGTTTAAAGTTTGTTGCACAACATTTGGACAAGCCAGTGAAATACTGGGAGAATATAGTCTGGTCAGATGAGACCAAAATTGAACACTTTGGATGTCATTGCACACCCCATGTTTGGAGGAGAAATGGCACTTAACATCACCCCAAAAATGCTATATCAACATGCTGTTTTTCAGCATATGGTATTGGCAGACTTCATATAATTGAAGCCACTGGGCATAAGAATCCGCTGCCATCTACCAGGATGCTGAAGATGAAACGAGAGTGTGTATTTCAGCAAGACAATGATCCCAAACACACAGCCAAGGAAATTCTCAGTTGATTTCAGAGAAAGAAAATAAAGCTGCTAGAATGGCCCAGTCAATCATCTGACTTGAATTCAATTGAAAAATCTATGGAAAGAACTGAAGATCAGAGTTCACAGAAGACGCCTCCAGAACCTTCAAGATTTGAAGACAGTTTTTGTGGAAGAATGGGCCAAAATCACACCTGAGCAATGCTACTATTTTCTCCATACAGGAGGCATCTTGAAGCTGTCATAACCAACAAAGGCATTTCTACTAAGTATTAAATAAATGTCAGTAATGTTCAGTACTTATTTCCTGTGTCATTCCACTTTATTACACATAATTTATGGACTTGTTTTGATGTTTTTGCATGTGTGGATTACTTGCGTTGTTACTGACATCTGGTGAAATTTTCATATCAATTGCCCCATTAGAAATATATTTACTGAGATAAATTCTGACATGTTCAATACAGTTCAATACAGGAAAATACAGTTATTTTCCCCACTGTATGTAATAAATACAGTAAGATCTGAATTGAACATTAAGATGCAAAATAAGCCACCAGATACATTTATTGGGACATTGTTGTCACATATAGAAAATACAGCCGAAATCCTACTTGCATGTGTTAACATGCAACATATTGCCACTCACTGTCATGATTCGTGAGTGCAGCTTTACCTCAAAGAAATCTTCCTTTCCTAAATTAACTACCTTGATACTTATGCATTCTTTATCATAAAAATGTAAGAACATATTATTGTACACAAGTAATTGATGCGATAAATGATAATCATGATCAGACTTCTTCAAAATAATGAGATATACAAGTTCATCCACTTTTTAAATTGTATCACAAAAATCAACCAATGGGTCACTTAAATGGCTCTGGCCATAATGTTGAGTGAGAGGATAGATACATGCTGTGATCACCACCATGTGAACATTTGACTACTAACTTGATCTCTTTTAGAGCTATAGTATATGTCCATCATCTATCATACAATATGTTTTAATATTGTTTTTGAAAAAAGGGATATCTGAGAAATATGAATCTTTTCTGGTTTGCAAAATATTTTTGGAACTGTTTGGTGTGGTAGAATGAAGAATGAAAGCAAGTCAGTTTAAACTATGGCAAAATAAGTGTGTTCCATTAGCAGCAGTAATTGACTAATTAACTAAAGAAAAGTGGCATAAATAAAAAACCTTGAGCCACAATAACCTTCTATACTCTGAGTTTGACAGCTCTGGCGTAAACTGAAGTTAGTTAGTGTTTGGAACCATCATAAGATGATGGCACATTATGCTCTTGGATATTTGACCTTAAAGAGATACATGTGGTAAGAAACAATGCTTAGCATACTTACTAACATACAAATGCTTTGCTGGTATTATCATAATGCAGAGCAAACATTCCAGACCTAACCACACTCCCAGTATCAACTTATTCTGCTGACACAAGGCAGGATGGGTAAACTGATTTGCACGTTTACCCCCAATTCTGACACTACCATCTGCATGTTGGAGCAAAAATCTAGATATGTCAAACTAGTCACTGTTTTTCCAATCATCGGTCATCTGGTTCCAGTGAGCATGTCCTAACTGTAGCTTAATTTTCATGTTCTTAGCTCACAGCAGTTAAACCTAGCACGGTTGTCTCCACCTATAGTTCACCTGCTTGAAGATGGGGCGCGTGTTCAGAGATGCCATTTCTCACACCACAGTTACAAAGAGCTGCTAGCTGAGTACTTGTGACCTTTCTATTACATTCAGTATGTCTGTTGCCCCACATCACGTGTTTTCATTCACAGTAATCCTACTTACAGGATGTTTATTGTTTACCAGCTACAGTATGTAAGCCATGTGCTGTAAAAAGCCCAGGGTCCTAGAAACTATTTAAATCGTCAGGAAAACAAATGAAATATTGAGATGTCAGGTTAATTGAAAGGAACTACTCTGGGCATCTCTCACCTAGGGGGATTCCTTTTGCTGATGTGCTCGCATCGTTTTTGCATTAGCGCTGGGAGGAAAAGTAAAAGGGATGCCATTGTGTCGATTTTAGTAGCTAAGCGACTTTGTCTTTCTTCTGAGGTTTCGTTTTGCTGCTGTGCTGGCCTCACTTGTATTATTAGTGGCTAAGCGAGTTTTCTGTTTCTTCGGAGGCGGAGCCCTTACCCCGACTCCGCCTCTCACTTCCATGCTTAGAAGATTATATATAAGATTACACTATCCTTAGCTGAGCTCAGTTAATTAGCTGCTATTTTTTTTCTTTTCTCTTATTCTACATTACGTATACGTTTATTATAAGACATTTAGAAATATTTCCATTTTTGCTATAGATTTAAATGCTTAACTCTTTTGTTTCTTTTATATTTTACCATTTCTCTGTGCACTTTGCTCCCTTCATTGTATCTTATTAATGACAATTAAAAACAAGCAGAGCAGATACCCAGGCAATGACACTGAATAATCAAAGGCTGCAACTACTTTAGCGCCAGACCCACTAATTAGTAAATAATGGATTAATTAAATAATTAGAACACCCAGAAAAACAGAAGGGACATCAAAATGAAAATCTTGTTAAAAAATTCCAATATAACTACTTATCACATATACAATTTTTTTTTCACCAAACCTAGTTTTCTAATTTCTATATTGTTCCCAAAACACAGAATCTGGGAAATATCAGTTCACTTAATTAGCCCAAGATTCCATTTAAAAACAGAAGCTGGTTGGAACAAAAACCCACAGCCACAGGGGGTCCCCAGAACCGACGTTGAGAACCCCTGGTTTAGATGATGTGTCTTGGAAATTGTGTTTAGTCAAACAAGTAAACTGCTTGACCATCTCTCTGCTTTCTCTCACACAGTGGTAAGTAAATCTCCCTAAGCCATTGTGTGTATAAATGCATAGCATACTGTTAATTCATTTTCTGACCTTGATCTCCCTCTCATATTTTCGATTTGCATACAATAGGCTAATAAATAAAATCAAAACATTTATTTTTGTTGCATATACAATTCTGATATAAAATTAGAGGCAAAAATACAGCATACCATTTTATTTCAGCTTTAACATTGTATAATTCCAGTTTGTGTATAGTATAGCAAACTTCCAAGAGACAGGAGCTGTGACTGAAATGGTGGTTGCATCCTTTATTATGCCATTTGGAATAAGGTGGCCTAAGCTATCCTGTTCACCTGTGAAAAAAGTGCAAATCAGCACGGCATTACAAACTGTAAATTTTTAAAATAAATCAGTCCTTGGTGTACTTGATAATTGGCATTGACTAGGTTCTCCAAGGAAAATTGCAGTTGACTGAAAAATGTAATTTGTGAAAACTAAAGCGAAATGTTCTTGAAACCGCCACCCCCGACAGAAGTGAGGTGTTCATAGCAGATTTTTAAAGATTAATTATACAGGGGACACTGGAAGATGCAAACTCTTTAACATTAAAGCCAGAATAGTCTTTTGGTAAAACCTGCAGCCACAAACCAAAATGTACAGAAAAAAGTAATAGAGAAGAGCAGAGCTAAACCTGTAACAATGTAATAGCAAGATGGATGTCAGGAGAAAGGAATCAACTACAGATTGTTTTTCATACTAATTGTATTTTATTTTACCAAAATAAAAATGATTAAAATCGAATTATCTTTTACTCTTACTGCCTTCCAACTTTTACACACTGGAATTTAGAATTTATTCATCTCTTTGTTTTAAAAACATATGAATTTTATTTTAAAATGCAAACTTTAATAATACTTGTCCAGTGCTTTTGTCTCCATACAATGCACAGTTCTTCATTCCTCCTGTTGGCTTTCAGCAGAACTTGTAAAACTGGTATATTTTTATATTGCTTGTCAATAATTTCCCATACTGCACTTTTCATGATACTAATCACTAGGCAAAGTTGATTTGCTTCCCTTCTGTTAAGTTACGTATGGAACTTCCCATACAGTACTTTAGCATGCTTGTCTTACTTATACTCATCTTTTTTTCTTATTCTTTTGAATTTCAAGTAATACGTTTTTAGATTTTTGCATATTTTGGTTATATTTACATATACATGTTCGGCATCTTCTACCTTTTTTACTTTTGGACCTCCAGATTACTTTTCCTTTTAAGCTAGATTTACTGTGTGTTTGTATCCAAGACATATGTGCCATTTCCCATGTCAGGTCTGTTGAGCAATACTTTGTTGGCAGTTGTTTGCAAAGCAGTTCTGGGTGCACTCCTAGATTTTTCTTTAATCTAAATCAACACTTGTCTTTGCTCTGTGGTTCTCTAAGTTTCCAGTTACTCCAGCATTATTTTCTTCAGACTTTAAAATAGATCGTTCAAATCGTCTTTCCATTCTTTTTTAAGTGTTTTAATATTTGGAAAGCTCTAGGTTTATTACTGGGATGAGGGAATACACCATATTTCTTAACTAATGAACCAGCTTACTTTTACTATATATTAAAGGAAGCAGGGTAGGAAGACCTTTCCCTCTCTTCAGTTGTACCAATCATAACTTTTCTTCTGGATCATCATTCACAGTTGTTTCCTCGATATGTTAGGGCCTTTTTCAGCAGGAAGAAAGATTAAGTTTCATTTCTGCCTTATCAGGGTTACATTATCCATATTTGCTAGTTTTCCATTGTCAGTGAGTACTGGTGTTCCTTAAAAAGGATCCAATTATCTAACTATTGTAATAAAGACTCCATGCGTATAAAAAAAGAACTTGCAGACAAAGGACATCCTTTCTATTTTAATTTCTCCTGGCATCTGCTACCTATTAAGTTTAATGTACTGTAGCATGCTTTCTGGAAAGCAAGATTAATAATTATTTAAATATACAAATATTCTAAAACATTAAAGTCCTTTTCTAGCTCAAAGACCAATATTACCCTAAAAATTCTCCTTTCTTCTTCAAACTCCATTTTTCTTCTTAGGTTTTCTTTAATTTTCAATCCAGCAACTACACATGGCTGGTAATTTCTTCTAGCTTTTTCCTAATTGTACATAACCCAATATAAATCATAAGATGATCCAAAGTACACCAGTTCAGCTTGGAACCACACAATTGGTGTCACTGGTTTGACTCCGACATGGCCAAAACGGTGGCTAACTCATTTCATGTTTACAGGACCTCTTAAGCATACAAAAATGGCCAATGAATCCATCGTGACAATACAAGACAACTCACTTTTACTTCACTTGTTGCAAAGGCAACTGATGTTAGAACTGCGTGTGATAGAGCAGCCATATGCAATGGTTTGTAATTGTGTCTGAGAACATGTTCATCTTGGGGTATTTCTAGTACAAGGATTTGTTTCACAGCAGCCCAGAACTGAAATAAGCAGGCACAAACACATACCATTTAATTCCTGTATTTCCAATTCTTTACTGATTGGAAGAAATAAAAACACAAAAAAGCAACACAACACAATGAGAAATGTTACATTAAAGTGATATCTAAAAGAATTTAAAAAGAAAAAAAAACAAAACAGCATTAGGGAAGCTCTGCTGTACTTTGGCTTTAGGAACCATCTGCTTATTTTCTGTCTTTTCTCCATTAAAAATACAATCCAGAGTTTATATCAACACCATCAGATGCAAGGCATAGTTTATAAAAACCATCATCTAAAGAAGTCCATGTATTCCATGTATTTTTGCACAGAGATCCATAGATACTAGTAAAGGAGTGACTAATTGTCATGCTTCAAAACCAACTTCTGCAAGCACCACTCTGCCACTGTGGAATAAATGCTTTTTTCAAAAGCTAAAATTATTTCAGCTCCTTTATAGTAAGGCACCATAGTTAACATTACCAGTTGGATATAAGCAATTTATTTCATCCTTTCTTTCAAAAATCAGGATAGAGTAGCTTTGCTATCCACCCTATAATTAATAACCAAATCAGTCACAGAGAGATTCTCATTATTCTTGGCCCATTTATGGAAACAGATCATCAACTCCATGAACATGCTACTCACCTGGTACAAACAGTACTACTTTTCATATGGGCTGCACAAAGGGGTTAAAGAAAAAAGTGGCATGACGTTTCATACAAATATATTCAAAAGAATAAAATGATCAACTTGAAGTGCTGGTTTCACACCACAATATGTGGCAAAATCAACTACATACAAAATATGATAACACCATAGAAGTCAAAACATAATGAGACTTTGTCACCAGTCTGATTCAAATGAGGTTACAATTTATAATGCATGTTAAAAGTGACAAAAAAAAAATCAACCTAGAAATCTACACATTATAAATGTAAGCCTCATTTAGAACTAAAAAAACAGATCTCACACTATGAGATAGTACTCATAAGTAACAGACCGTGATTAAACTTGGACTGGACCCACACCTGAAATCCATCACATAACCAAATGATACATTTCCCCTGTGGTCTTAAAAAGACTTCCAACCTGTAAGAAAACAGAGGTCAGTGGAAATCTTCCAAGTACATTTAAACATAGGGTGCTGCATGAAGGATATCGTTAACACTGAATGGATTTATTTTGACATTAAACTTAACTGCAACAGGACCTTAACTAAAAACACACACAGAAAAAAGTATAGATATGTATTTGTATGTGAATTGGATGTGAAGGTCTTTATCTCCTCAGTAGACTCGACTCAAGACAGTTTGAAAAGAATTAAAAATAAACACACTATGAAAGATTAAAAGTTTGTGGGTTAAATACTCTTGAAACTGCGGACATCAGTAACTTATAAAATACACATTCCATGGACCCTGAAAATATATACCAACAAAGATTTAATACCATGTAAAAACTTAACCAAAATGCGTTGATCAAGGAGAAGTGTGACGAGGACTGGTTTAACACATTCTTAAAAAAGGCAAAATAATAATGACTTCACTGGTACCTTGGGAGATCTAGCACCTGTACCACTGCAACTGGTATTATATAAACAAAATGTTTTTCACAATTTGTTTCAGTTGATCTACACCAACCTTTACCTGTATTCCACTGATGTGCAATTCATATAGAATACACATGCAAGCACAACAGGAAGGAAACATTCTCATCTCTGTATGCTTTCCTCATTGCTTAGATGCCAAAATCCACTCTCTGCCGACACAAGGGCATATTGTTTGCTACGGTTTCTTCACCATTCATGCTGCTGTCATCATCAGATTCAAATAGTTCATCCTGAAGGAAGGAGCCCCCCAGCCCATAGTCCTGTTCATGCATAGATACTTCATTTGGAGTCAAATGGGAAGAGCCTTCCACAAAATCAGCAAACCTGCAAGAGAAAATTGGGCGGGAATGTAAAGCAATTGAAAAACCTCCAGAAAGATTGAACAGCCTTGCACTACAACACATATAAATATAGGCAACTCTACCCTCAATGCCTCACATTTAACTTTTCAAGAAAAAATGTAAACTCAATACCAAATGATATGCATGATGTACAAATACTACAGATACTTATTGATAAGATAACACATTAAAGCCACTCATTGTCTTCAGAAATGTGTATTCACATATCAAAAGACACACACACACACACCACACACTTCCCCAGCTGTTTACACACAACCAACAATAACACAATTACCGTTTTGGGGATTGTAGTCTGGAGACAGCCTTCCAAGCACTGAAATCTGGGCTGCAGCAATACTTCCGCAGCTCTTCCAGGGCATGTTGCGTCTCCACTTCACCTTGCTTCTGGTACTCTTCTTCAGTCAGAAGCTGGGGAGGAGCAGGTTTTGCAGTCCAACGGCAGAGCTTTCTGAAAACAATGAAATACATGTTCAAAAAGTGAAGAGTGACTAGACACACAAGCATACATCTTGGATGCACAGAAGGATTACAAGATTTAAAATAAATATTGACACCCACATACACTCCCAGAAATGTTAATGTTTGTGATAGAAATTGATACCTTTATAAAATCGCGATATCCTAATCTGATTTAAACAAACAGCCAAGAAATAACTAGTATTGCTTATGTCTGATTTTTGAAATGACTTTAGTTTATTATTCACATACAATTGCAAATAACCATTTTCAGCAGCCATTCCCTTAGTTTCAGAATGGTCGTAGTTTATCCTTAATTCATCATTTTATATGCCAATTGTTTTTCAAGAAACCTTTGAAGGTTACCACTAGCACCACTAAAACCTGATATTCTGTTTAGGAATGCCAGTACGTTGCAAACCAAGTAAAGTTCAGCTCTGGGTTCAAAAATGACCAAAATGAAGCAGCTTTATGTGTCTTTTTTTGCAGAAAGAAGATTATTCCATGTGACAGACTGTCAAGAAACTGAAGATTTCATACAATGGTCGCTACTGCTGTCTTGAGATAAGACAGCAAACTGGATCTAACCCGTATAGAAAAAGAAACGAAGGCAGAGATGCACAACTGCCTAAAACGATGAAGACACCAGAGTCTATAGTTTGAGTAACAAATGCCTTACACATTGCTCAATTCGCTTGTTCCTTAAATACACACCATGTACAAGTGTCATTTGTAATAGTGCAAAGACAAATCTGGGTGTTGACCATTATACACATTTCCAAACAGTATTTAATAATTTTTTTTTTTTTTGCCAGTTTCATCAGATATGTCATTTTCTTTGAAACTCTGCCTCTAAAGCCTGGATTGGTCTTTTTACTGTTGGAGACAACACTGGTATTTGACGAGTAAAAATCTTTTTAAGCAGTAATCTCCATTCATGTCTTGACTGTATTTGTAAATCATTTTAACGGTATCCCGATACAAACTGCATAATTTCTATGAAAAATAGGTTGAAAAATTGGACTGGTAGCATATGTATTCATATATTATCTCTCTCTCTCTTATATATGCACATCCTTTCAAGATGGCAAAAAAGCTTTTTAAAATTAGCAACAAAGTTTATATTCAGCTGGCTTAGTTGTTGCCTAAATCATTAAGGGTATTAGGCAGATACATGACAGTGGCCAGGCCTGGCAGAAGATGTACTTCAAAAGGGAAATCCACATTAATAACTGGTAAAATCCCTTTAAGTGCCAGCATTAAACTAACAGAAGATGCTTAGGGCTGTAAAGCTGATGGGATAATTCCCTAAACAGGGGGGTGACTGAGATGATGGGCTAGAAGATTCTCTCATGAAAGAGGTGAGGCAAAGGTTAGATTTTCAGAGGAGCGGTCAGGCCCTAACCATGGGGAAGATGTAGTGTGAATTATAAAGGCGTTGCTTTTTAAATAGGTTATTCCTCCTAATAAGAGTGCAAAACCTGCCAATAGGATATCCACGGTTGAATTATTTGGTTCTGCTGGTTATTAGTATTCATCCTTTGATGCCTTTTGGGTTCCATTCACTAAATCAACTTATGATAAACATCTGGACTTCGCACAACTTGAATTTCCAATAGAGTGCTACAGTGATGAATTGTCTCGTATACATCAATGCAAATGCACTATATATGTACACACACTCATTCTTACAGACAAGCGGATTGAAGAAAAAAGCAGAATACAGACTTGTTTACATAGGGACAATTCAGTTACACCTTAATAGATATTGATGCAATATTTACAGTTAAACAAGCAGCAAAATACATTCTACATTTTTCCATCCAAAGGCCCAAATGGGGACAGGGTCTGTTAGTTTTTACAGGAAAAATACATTTTCAAAAATAATGCTACATCAGATTTTCATAATCTGGGTAATTAAGAAAATACAAGTAAAAATACAAAACAAAAATGACTCATATTTCATACCGATGAATAAACATAATAAGACGGACTGGATACTCTAAATTCTTGCAGCAGAATGCAGAGATGATGATTGCCAAGGATACTTGTGGGACCTGGATTCCCATGTAGATGAAGAGTAAGCCAATGATCTGCAGTGCCCATGAAAGTATGGTCATGCTTCGTTCCTCCACAAGTGGGCCATATCGATAGCACACAGCAAAGCTGACAAAGCCAACTGTAGTCACATAGCCTAAAAAAATAAACAGTCAAAAAATAAGACCAACTTAAATGGAGATTTAACACAAACAGGAGACATTTTTAAGCATTTTAATCATGCAATGATTTTACTGTATGAGAACAGGTTGAAAGTTACATTTATGCCTTTTATGCTATCCCACACTACAGTATAACACATAATTAAAAACAACACAAGTCTACACAACTGTGAAACAAAATAAATAGAACAACTTCTTTCTCCATGCTAATGAATTATCCTTATCACTGCAAATTCATGGCAAAGTGGAGGTAAAACCATGCCACTAACCAGCCTTTGCATTAGCACCTCAGTCCTGGATATAGCTTTGTTGTATAAACAATCCCTGTGTAGGGTAAAACAGTGTTCATATGATTTAATCTGACCCAGGTCTGAATGTTCAACATTCAAAGCTACAGTATTCCAGATTAAGTTTATTGCTCAATTTCTTTTTCCAATAAATGAAGCTTTTGTCAGTACATTATCTGTAGACCATTCAGAAGTTGAGTGGAAGACAGTGTGTAGATGGGTGCAAAATTAGCTCAAACTCTGCAAACAAAATGTTATTGTTCAAAGAAAATTTTCATTGGTAGGAGATGGTACACACTTCATGAACCTTTCAAGTCTCAACTTTGTGATACTTTGCATAGGTTATGTGAATAAGGATCGACAAACGGGCAGCACGGTGGCGCAGTGGTAGCGCTGCTGCCTCACAGTTAGGAGACCCAGGTTTGCTTCCCGGGTCCTCCCTGCGTGGAGTTTGCATGTTCTCCCCGTGTCTGCGTGGGTTTCCTCCAGGCACTCCGGTTTCCTCCTACAGTCCAAAGACATGCCAGTTAGGTGGATTAGCAATTCTAAATTGGCCCTAGTGTGTGCATGTGTTTGTGTGTGTCCTGCGGTGGGTTGGCACCCTTCCCAGGATTGGTTCCTGCCTTGTGCCCTGTGTTGGCTGGGATTGGCTCCAGCAGACCCCTGTGACCCTGTGTTCGGATTCAGCGGGTTGGAAAATGGATGGATGGATTGACAAACTATATTGGGCTGAATGGCCTTTTTTTTGTCAAGAAACAACCATTACATTCTTAAAATTGCACTGAAAAAGTGTCAAATTCATTTAAAATCTGTTGCCCATTAAATTTAATCTGATGGACACACATTTTTGACCTTGCACACTGTATTCTTATTTAACCAGAATTCTTAAAAATACACGGCAAAGATGTTATTTAATCTTTCATTACAAAGGGCTTATTTTTAAAATCTACAACTCCAGCTTTCCATTAACTAAAATTAGAACAAGTTAGTGGTACAAATGTGAAGTGGCTCTGCTAGCTGCCACACAAGTGCAATGAAATTATTTATTTGCCAACTGTTAATATTCTTACATTTATTTCTTATCAGTCATCCACAAATAAACCCTGAGTGAGCAGAAGACCTTTGTACCCAGGAAGCCTTAAGGCTGCCAACACCACAAATGAAGGAAGTGAAAACAGATGTACGTAAGCAGGGAGGGTTATAAGCAAGGCTAAACAGATTTATTGCTGCCTTGTCTGCTCTTCACTAATGTGTCATGACTAGAAAACAAAGCATCAGCGTTCTAAAAAAGTTTTAATATTTACTGAAGCCGAATTTATATTTAAAAAAAAAAAAAAAAAAAAATAAATAATACAAGATTCTGTTATACAACTGGATGACTTCATATCACCCCTGTAAGGCAAGAGTGTCGAGTCTAATAGGAGAAGGCGGCGAGATCAAAGTATTTTTGGCAGCAATGAAAGGTGTTCAAAGCACAGTAGTTATAGCAAGATCCTAGAAATTGTAATGGATGTAAGACAATCAATCACTCTAAGAGCCAAGAGAATCTCTTGTAAATTTAGTAATTTTTGCAATTCTCTCAGCAGATATTGAAACTATCATTTAGGGGCATTTCATGATAAAGTTGACATTCTTGAATGTATTGCTTGCATTTGCCCCAAACACTTGTTTTGGTAAGTAAAACCCTATGCAGTATTTTTTTTTTTTTATAACAAAGACTTGTGTCTGCGAATTAAGAAACAAATGGATACATTAGACATACTACTATATTCTATTTCCTGTTTAGATTTTCAACAGGAGCCCAATCCTCCAGAAGCATCACCTGGTTCTACATGTACAGTAAATTTCAGAATACATCACACTAACTGGTTTCAAGTGGACTATTCAAAAACCTTTGCTTTGCTAATGCCATTATATACATACCAATACCATGTTTTCACCGTCACAGGTTAAAATCAGCCACTTTTCCTTCTGAAGGTCAGTGCTAGACTTTGACAAGGTTTGTATTGCCGGGAGTCACCTTTGGTTTTTCAACAGCAAACTTACACTTTTTGTCCTAAAAAACTTTTTTTTTTTTTTTTAATGAAAGGGAAATAACATTTTAAATAATACATTTGTATGTTTATGATGAAAGGCATATCCAGATAAAAAGTGCCTGGACAGATGGGTCCAAAGAACTGCATCTCAGACAACTAATCACTATGCTTACCTATAACATACTGCCAATGGTCTTTGAGAAGAAGTTGCATATTCCTAAATGCCAGTTGGATGATATACAGGGAAAAGGACCAGCCACCTACCACCAGTAAGTAAAATGGGCTTTTCTGTAAGACAGCAAAATCCAGAGGCACTGATCTTAATACAGTGTACCTTATTTTAGCAAATCTGACACAAACATACATACACTTAATTAACTAGTAGAGAAAATGACAGTCAAAATTCTATTAAAAACAGTATTAAAATTTATATTCAGTTTAGACAAAGATACGCGACAACCCAAATATCAGAAATATTACAGATTAGCATTAATACACCTCACGAGTTAACTCTGTCAAGTTATTTTTAAACCTGGTGAGTTAACCAACCAAAATAACCAAACTCATAGACATTAACTAACCCTCAATTAAGAGCATATGATTCCATAGTTTACTTCTTTTGGTTATCCACCACAACAGGGAAAGTTCAGCTTTAACGCAAGTGGTGGTTTAATGTAGAGATGTCTTTAACACTACAAGAAATAAAGTGCTGATCACATGAAAGTGCAGAACGTTCAAAAGCAATTCTGATAAAATTAACACATGCTATTGAAATATGTAAAAGAATCGGTCAACTAAGGATGCATTGGGAAAGGTTAGCAGGGGCATCTTTGAAGTTAGAAACATTAGGCTCATGGCAAGTTCAAATGAAACCTTTGCCATGCTGTTTCTCATCCACTCTAAAAGTTAGTCATCTCCAGTTCTGTTCATCTTCATCACTTACGTCAAACATTTCATATTGAGGAGTGTTATTTTGATGCTCCACTAGCCATGAGGAGTATTACCTTTGGCAGTAATCTCGCTAAAATAAAGATGAGGATGATGAGTGATGCAATTAGACCAGTACTCATTCCAATAGAATAGTAAAAAATCTGGCTCCTGCAATACCAAAAAAAAAAGTGCACATTAATTAGGACACTGCTTAATACCAACCACTTCCAAATATAAAAGTATGCAAGTATACATTACATTCCCCAAACAATATACACATATTGATATATAATCATTATTAAAAATTCTAGTACAGTATTTTAGTTAAATAACACGGCTGATACTATTAACACTATTACTACATGGCTCCTCTACTACTTTTAGCACCGTTCTATAACAATACTAAAAGCATCACTATATTAATGTTATACTGGAATTTTGGTATATTAGTTGTATTATTAATCATAAAATAGTAACTTGAAAACCGAATTTCAATATAATGAGGGAGGGTTGTTACTGGTATGTGGTGGTGAGCTGTACATCAGTTCAATAAAATTGGGCTTTATGTTAAAAACTACAATTAAAAATGTTAAGTTAAAATATGAATTTTAAAACCAAAGACTTGGTAACTTATTTTTATAATCTCATACTAAGAACGAAGTGATTGTTCTTGTCAGCTCCAAAACTAGCCAAAACATATCCACCACTGGAATGATAAAAAATGAATGGCTAATGATATTTGTTTAGTCAACAATGTGTGTAATCAAATTTATCCTGAAACTGTGAATATCAAGTTCTCTCTCATTTAGAATTTGTAGTCCATTACTGTAGACTGTATTACATTTCATTGTAAACAAAATCTCTCTCTAGATCTATTTATTTTACACACACATTTTTAAAAATTAATCTCACTTCTGATATCAAAATGTATAGACACACACAGGTCTGAACACACACCAGAATGACCAAAAGGGAAGAAAATTTAAAAAGACATAAAACTTCCGACTTGGCAGTCACAGTGAGGCATTATGCAGGCCTAACAGTCCCAGTAGCATTTCTTGATGCACTTCTGAATAATTCATTGGCTGAAAGTGCTCAGTGTTCGTGTGTCACACACACACACACACACACACAGACAGAGAATGTGCAGAATTGTTCATACTGCAAACTTTAGTTAAATTTCTCTCCTTTGCTACTACCTCTAGGGGGTCCAGAGTATGTCCTATAACTCAATTTGCCCCTATAATTAAATTAGCTTGTTAATGTGACGTTACCAGTGCAGCACACCACAGCACAGAAAAATCACACTGGCCATCAAAGAGTTGTAGAAGATGTAAAGGATGTCACTACCCACCTCAAAGGAACTCAGCCTCCTAAGGAAAAACAAAAAACAAAAAAACAGCCTATTCTGCCCTTACTTAAATAGTTCCTCTGTGTTCCAAGACCAGTCCAACCTGTCACTAATGTGAAACACCCCATTCCCCAGTACCTGTTGAAGCACACCACCTCTACATCGACTCCCCAAGTGGTAACTGGAAATAGAAGCTCTTTGGTATAGCTTAAGCCAATAACCATATCCTTGATTTTGCCGATGTTAAGATGCAGACAGTTCTCTTTAAACCAAGAATCAAAGTTCTCCACTTGTCTCATCCCCCTTATCAATACAGCCTAGAAGTGCAGAATCATCTAAGAGTTTCTGCAAGTGACATGACCTGGTGTTATATTTATAGTTTGAAATGTACAGAGTGAAGAGAAAAGGAGACAGGACTGTTCCTTGTGGTGCACCAGTGTTTCTCACATTTGTATCAGAAACACAATCCCCAAGTCTCACAAACAGCAGTGTGTCCGAAAGATAGTCCATTATCTAGGACTCCACAGGCTCGTTCACACATATATCTCTGAGCTTACCCCAAAACAGGGATAGCTGAATGGTATTAAAGGCACTGGAAACATCACAAAATCTAAGTGAGAATAGGCCCTGTGGAGCACACAGATAATTGCATTCCCCACTCCAGTTTTTGTCCAATAGACAAACTGCATTGGGTTCATGCGGTCTGCCACAAGAGGACTCATAGTCCAGGACCAGTCTTTTGAAGGTCTTCATGTTGTGAGACAGAAGTGCTACTTGTTCCAGGAACAAGGCAGGATGTTTCCCACGGCAGTGGGACTTTCTGGAGCCTTAGGGTCAGACTAAATAGGTGATAGAGGATGCCGCAAAGTTGGTCAGCACAGGCCTTAAGAACTCAAGGACTGACTCCATCTAGTCCCATAACGTTTCCTGTGTGTAGGCTTCTGAATTGTCTCCTTACTTGTGTCCACCTCTGACCATCATTATGGGCCCTCCATAACCGAGGACCCATTCAGTTGGTCAGAGGTGGACTTGTCAATGGCCAATCCAGGTAATGTGATAGAAGTTGGTGATGTAGTAGGAATGATGCGAGGAGAATGGCCATTGGAACATGCTTAATTCCACTGGTTGTTAAAATCAGTTTTTGAGGAATGACAGGCAAATGTCAGTTTCAAAGTAATATTTATCACAGCATTGACTGGTTTCATGAGGTTTTGCCATCTTTGGATACCTGGGGCTGCTAATTATGTAAATCTGGATTTACACCCAAATAGTAGTTTAATTCATGCACTATACTGCTGTCTTACATAGATAATGATATTTATTCAGAGGATTGTAAGGGAAGAGCTTGAGGGGGGGGAAAAAAAAAAAAAAAAAAGTGTCGTATGTAAAAGAATATGGCACTCTGCATTACGGATCCATACTCTGCAATTCTACATGTTCTAAATTCACTGGTGGAGTTATACAAAATTTCAGGGTTCAAAACTAATTTGAAAAACAGTATATTATTTCCCTACAATAAATATATTGTATCCACATACAATGTGGCCAGATTGCATTAAAACCTGCCATTAAAATGTGTCACCATGTCCAGTTACATTTATCTGTGCAGCACAGTACACCACAGCTGCTAAACTGTAGTTACAATAGAAACTGACTACTTTTGAGTGGCTCAACAAAAAAAAGTGAAAAGGAGGAGAAGACATTGCTTATCAAAAACAAAAAAAAAAATAAAGTTCTAATTTTAACATGATGCCAAAAATGACTGTTTCATGAAGATAACTGTACCTCGACTGGCCACCCTTCCATACCTTAACGGCCGTGTTACCGTTGTACAAGATTCCTTTCTTTTCTGCTGACTTGATTGTTGTATGTGGACAGAAAATGCATATACATTTCCACTCATGCTAAATTAGATTGTTGTTCATTTCTCTCTGGATGTTCTTTAATTTAGATCAACATTCTCTCATATTTCTGGACTTTCACTCTTATATCCTGATTTTGGCTCAGTGGCTGCTGGCCTTCCTAACCCACTAAAACGTCCAAGAAAAGAAAAGTTGATAAAGAGGGCAGGCAGTTTCAAGAGACACGAGGCATTACATACAATTGTAATGAGCAAAGATACCCCTGTGTGCCTGATTTGTAAAGATAATAATATAGTAGTTCTTTTGTTGATAGATTCTGACCCACATTGGGCATATAAAGTGTTCTTTGGTTTGGCCCCAAATAAAGTGGAATTTGACATTTCTGGTCTTTTGTGTTAACTGCTAAAATTAGATCTTATGCTACTAAAAATGGAAGAATCAACATTCATGTACAACAGAAACAAAAACAAAACCTGCTTAAAACCTGAAAAAAATAAATTCACATCACGCACAACAATTCAATACTTTTTTCACAATCTGACAGACATTTATCATGGATGTTCTCACCTAAATAAGCATGTTGAACAACTACTAACCTTTTGGATATAATTCTGTTTCTGTGGGATTACTTCACATAAAAATTTCTCTGCTTTGCATATACAGTCATATGAAAAAGTACATACACCCCATGAAATGTTTTTTTCTTTTATAACATGTGGACATATCATGATTTGATCTTCATTTATATAGTATCCATAGATACTGTAAATGCAAAACAACAAGCATCATGCCACGTTTATATTTTGTAGCCTATGGTATAATTTAAACAAATAAATTTTGCATGTGGGGAAAAAAATAACCACAGCCATACATTTAACACCAGGGCCAGATTGGTAATCTCACACCCACAAGATAAATAATGTCACGCTATATAAAAGGACAGTTTAGCACATAAAAATAAGCAAGAGTTCACTGGTCTCTGAAACCTTGACGATTATGCTGTCAATGCCAAATCCAACAAGATTTGACTTGATCCTCTCTACTGACATGAACATAAATGCCTCAAGTGACTCCTGTGTAGCAGAGGTCCTCAGCCTGTTCTTCACAAGCTTAACTATGGTGAAGCTTTATTCATAGGCCACTTGTGTCACAGATAAGGTCAACATGAACTTGTAGTAAAAGCCAATGACATGGTAAGCATTAGTCAACAGGTTGTAGCGAGACAGAAGAAAATTGCAGCATATGGTGCACTTTTGCAAGCTGATAAATTTGTGCTCATCAACTCCAGGGTCTCATCAGAATCTCAAGGATTATCTTCTGAATCTGTGAGCTCCTTCACTGTCCTCATGCATTAAGCTTTTTTTTTTTTTTAAGCTCACAAATGGGTAGGCAAGCTAAAACCCTTATTGTCAGATAGCACTGGTTGAGCTATAAATAAAAAAAAAAATAAAAAAATCCTAATAATTTTATTCATATACTACATTAAAAGTACAATCAAATTACTTTCCAGATAACAATAAATTACATTGGCAGGATGACACCGGACGTTTGCCTTTACTCCTGCTGCTGCTGCGTTGTTCTTCTATGTGAGTGGACGTTTCTTGCGGGGAGGGCTTCTGTTCTCTTTCTCTGATCTGAGTTCACCTCTGTTATAGCGCGTCTTTATTTGAAAACAGCAGTGTTACTTAGAGTCAGATCTTGGGTGTTAAGAGTGTGATCGTCATTGAGAGAATAAAACTGGAGTAACTTATTCAGTGCAGCCCCCAAGTTTTATTGTCCGATTCACGTTCAAGCTTCCAGACACACACACCCCTCTTCCGATCGGTCACCGTTTTCAAATAAAGACGTGGTACAAACTTGTTTTGTTACACCCTCTCTTTATTTGAAAACCGTGTCAAGAACCGCAAGAAACGTCCACTCACATACAAGAACAATGCAGCTGCAGCAGGCATAAAGGCGAAAGTCCGGCATCATCCTGCCAATCGCCTGTCCTTCAAAGAAGCAGCACGGCTTACAGAGCTCGCCAACGCTACAACGTCCAGATCTAAACACTAGCGTGGTGTATGTGCCCAAAAAAAGTCTAACTACATTCTCGTACCAATGCTCGCATACTAAAGTGTCAGCAGGTATTTTTCATGGTATTACACGTGCAATTTGTGAGCATGCCCTTGACGATCAAACAGAGGAAGCTCTGCAGTATACTTGTGACTCTATGCTGTAGGAAGATAAGTAAATAAAGTAAAACTAGTAAAATTAAATAAAAAGACGCTAACTTTGACAAGTACTATACGTTTACAGCGGCTGTTACAGACGCAAATCAAATGTATGCTTTTATTGTATAATATTAACAATGAGAACAGCTTACTACTCAAAACATTTATTTTGGGAGACGTTAAGACTCGAATCTAGAACCTTCTGAATTGGAGTCAGCAGCTCTAACCAGTTTACTACCTGAGAAGTGAGGACAAAATGCAACACTAACCGGTTTTCTTTTTTCTTCGGTTATAGTCTTGGAAAAAAGTGCATTTGTTCTGTTATACTTGTATCTTTTGTGAAAGTGTTTCTTTGAGATTTGGAATTCAGGCTTCAAACATTATACACTTCATGCCTACATTTTGTCAATTATTATTAAAACATGAAAAACGTTTGTTTTAACGATGTGTTTACTGTGCATAGATCGTTGTAGACACAGAACACACATGCATGTGTTCCAAATAACGATATACTATTTATAAAAAGGTGTCATTTTGCTTGACTTCTCACTCTATACAACTCTAAGCAACTGACACGCAGGTAAACAAACTTGAGCGGAGAACATGGTGCTTGAGGGGCGTGTGATATCAGGCTGCTTGCTGTTTGCTGCTTATCAACACATTTAAAGGACCAAAGATGCTGACAGAAAGGTGAGAAACGTTTTAAGGTGGGATGGATCTACGAGTTTTTTCATAGGATACAGTAATTCTGGTGTTAAGGAAATTGCGAGACAATCTGTCTGAAGATCGATCCGAATCTAAAGGCTAACCTTGCAACATGACAATGACGCTAAACATACCAGTTAATCTACCAATGAATGGTCGAAAAAGAAAGAAACTGAGGGTTCTGAAATGGCTAAGTCAGAGCCTGGATATGAATTCCATTGAGGTGCTGGGAGTGGGTGATGTCTGAAATATGTAAGACACCTCCAAAACATCTGCATGGGTTAAAAAAAAAAAAAAAAAAAGTTTGTGTCAGAGGATTGGCTTTTCTTCTGTGGAGAGGCAATAACAGTTATGATATGCATACTTATTCTACAGATAGAAAAAAAAGGCAGATCTGCTCATTTTTTTGTTCAATAAATTATTGCAAAGCCATGTTTATAAAAAAAAAAAAAATCGCACCAGCCCACTACATTACCTTGATCTAAAGATCCTATTTGAATGAAGACTAAATCTTGATATGTCCACATGTTATATATATGATCCAATTAAAGATGAAGCAATGTGCATCTTACTTAATGTGATAAATCAGTATGTTACAGCAGTAAAAGCTCATTTATTATTCCTCATGTTGGAAAAATCATAGAAGCATGATGTTAATGTTACTAGTATTAATACTTGAAACAGCTGTCTAATTAATCAAATCAATGACATTTATATGCAAGCTCTCATTTACTGCAATCAAAACCCATACAACACACCTCACACTGACAAACTCAGAGCACTATGCACATAAAAACACACCTGAAGTTCATATACAACTTAGATATTATACACACATGCAAACCGTGAATTTCAGCTGTCTTCAGGATCCAACACACACAAACACGGTATACATAGCAAATAGTTAATTATCTGGCAGATTACTTGTCAAAATGCCTTTATAATGCCTCATTCTGACTACTTTATATTCTTAGCCAAGTAAGGATTTGTTGGTGTTGGCTATATGACTTCTATATTCAGCTGCTGTATAAGCCAACATTTATTTGCCTTGGTACAAATAAGTTGCTATTAAAAAAAAAAAAATCTAACAATGCTGAAAATGTTCCTTTAGGTGGCAAGACCCACCGAGTTACGGCAAGTTCAACATTTACACCAATTAAGCCACTAAAATTATACACAGTAAAAGGCCCTCATAATAAAAAATGGAATAGGCACAACTAGTTGTCACTTGAACTGAAATAGATTCTAAACCCCTCTCCATGCAACTTTAAAAAATGTGTATTTAGAACAGGTCATTTGTAAAATCTGGATTACAAGAAGAGTAATGAAATTCTAAAATTACCTGCTAAGAGGCTCAGCAAAGAAGAAAAGGAAAAAGCCACCCAAGAATATCAAGAACAGACACAGGTCAAACTCTGCAGGAGAAAAACAGTATTAAAAAGGGAATTCATTATAAAACTCTGAGAAATAGAGAAAAACAAACTTTTAATACCACAGACAACTTCTCTTTGGAACAGACTTTGCACAAGTGCAGGTTTTGCTTTCAACTTGCAGGGGTTTAGGTTTCTTAGGGTCCCCCCTTTACATATTAAAAAAAATATATACACACACACACAAAATAATCAGCATGAGATTCTCACATTTCACAAGATCACATACAATTTTACAGTTACACTAAGCAATATAAACTAGTTTAAAATATTTTAAAGTAGAACATCATTTAAATTTCTATGTATTGTGTTGAACACTAAAAACATGACCCTTTTTTAAATGTACTTGAGGACTTGGACTGAAGGACCTGGATCGAAAGCTGTAGAAATCCAGATTCAAAATCTGCCTGACTCTTGCAACTAGCACCAAGCAATTCAATTAAGATGACTATGCTACCATTCTTCAAATGATATGGTAAACAGCTTTTGATACTGTTCACAATTGTGAATTGTTTAAAACATTTATAGCTTGATAAAATTATTCATCATTTTGAAAGATATCAACGGGACAGTATTGTTTTATAGACTATCAGTAGCATTGCTACCTCACAGATCCAGAACCTTGGGAGCTGATCCCAGCTGGAGCTTCCTACGCACTGGGCTCTCAAACTCTCCCACATCCCAAGCATGTACAGGTTAGGTTAACTGGCTACTCTAAACAAGTGGAGTACATATGGAGTACTCTACAATGGAGTGACAACCAGAGGAAAAATAGTATATGCCCTACAGCCAATGATGCGGAGACAGTCACCCGCTCCATAACCCTACACGGGACATGCAGATTAGAAAATGGATGGAAGAAAGAAAAAAAAAAAAAGGCAGTAAAACACAAGTGTTTAAAACATTAGTTGTTGCAAGGAACAAAAAAAAAAAAAAAAAAAAAGTGTACCACAACACTGCTAAACTCCCCCAAATGGGTCACTTTGGATCTATTTAAGACTTACACAAGAGGGATTCTGTGATTATAAACTGACAACATCCCTTCATTTTGGACTCTAACTTGAGTTAGAGTTTAGCTAAATAATTTCCAATTACTCTATATGAAAGCTCATGTTAATTACTTGTAAAACAACTCTGTAGCTTTCACTAGATGGTGTACACTCGGATACAAAAATATATATATACCCTAAAACTCAAGAGAGTCATTTTTGTGAAACTCTGCATTAGTAACAAACACACTCGAGGAACTGCCATCAGATTTAGTAACACCAAACTGCCACACCAGCAGTGCTAAGACAGACATTTGGCTTTCTTGCTATTCTAGCTACATCAGGGAAATGCTGCTGTGCACTGCAGTCTGCTTGTTGATGCAATATAAAAAAAAAAAAAGGTACTTTCAATCATCATGACGCAAATTGGTGGGGGCCACCGCCCCCATTCTTCCACCCCATTCGCTTATCTTAACCCCATTGTTTTTAAGGCCCTTGTGTTAATTATTGTATGTCCTCCCATCCCTTACCCTTATCTTAACACCAATTGACTAAGTCCCTAATGTTAAAATAGTACTTAGATTACCTTAACCTCACCCATTTCCTTTTTTTTTTTTGAAGTTTTATTAATTTTATTGCAATCATTCCATACAAATCAAAAATTTTTTACAAAAAGTAAAATTGAGTTAAGACCAAATCGACCCCCACCCCTGAGAGAGAGAGAGCAAGGCAAAAGGCGTAACATTTAAGGCTTGTAAACATACCTAAATTAATAAGTTTGATAAGCCAATAGAGATGAATGCAGAAGACAAAGTACCCATTCCCTTATCTTAACCTTGTGTCACGATAATAGAAAAGTACCCAAAAAAGTCCAAATTATAACAAGAAGTGAAGCAACACCCCACTCTTCGTTGTGAATAAATGTTGTACTAGGGTGTTGTGCCGTGTTAGCCATTATGAATGTTGTGAAAAGTCAAGCAAAATGACACCTTTTATTGGCTACCTAAAAAGAAAACAATATGCAAGCTTTCGAGGCAAGATGTGCGTAGCTTGCATATTGTAATCTTTTTAGTTAGCCAATAAAAGGTGTCATTTTGCTTGACTATTCACTGTGAATAAATGTATAATTTTAAAAAAGTGTTGCTCTTTAAGACTACCATCACATGAAAGTTAAACTGGCTTCCTACAGAATTTGTATAAATAAAATGGGTAAGTTATGGGTAATGGGTAACAGGAAAAAAAAAATAATACAAAACATTAAACTCAATATGTGAGACACATTTGACTGAATAAAGACTTGTGTAAAATGTACAACATGATTTAATGAGGATTTAAATAATCTGTCAGCAGTCAATCTACATAGGTTGCACATTTGAGGTTAATTTCACTGTACATTATAGAGATTTTAATTCACTCATTTCTACTGGAAAGACTAACCAATTCAGCCTACTGCTCAAAGAAAGGCTATTCACACTAAAGTCAAATGGACTCACAAACTGCAAGTACCCTGGACACAAAAATATCTTACTTCGTGCAGGCTGGATAGTGTAAATTGCGTCAAGGATGGTTGGATCCACTTTGAAGCAGATCTTGGTTTTGTAGAGCTCTACATCAATGGTGGTCTCATTTGACTGCTCCTTAATGAAGTAATTAAATAAATTCCAAAATTGGATCTGCTCCAGCTCTTTCAACTTCATCTCATCCTCAACCACTGTCACTTTCAACTTTCCAGTGCTGCGAATACGAATCTTGAGAATCAACATAGAACAAGATTAGGAAAACAAACAATGAGGACCAATGCCATGAGTTTTATAAAGACAAAAAGAATGTCAGTTGTATTAACACTAGTCCGATTTAAAATAAAAATAAATACATAAAAAAAACACAACTGACTTGTAGTCTGGTCCAAATCTCCATCCAGCCAGGAGCCATAGTGTTCCTATAGCAAAAATGCTTTGGTTGGACAAACTTCTCCTCAGGTCCATCGTAGATGTTAATCACAGTCACACCGGGGTTTGCTGTGTAAAAAAACAAAAACACATCAGATAAGTTAAGATGTTCTGTTTGTTGACTGCTTGACAATATACGCTTCAATTGCTAACCACCCAGTTCAATCTAAACACTCATATTTTATCTTGGTCTATAATTGTTAGAAAATCTATAGATGTGAACTTAACCTCTGAACATCTGACGCTACATAAATAAAATTTGTATAAAATTACTTTTTAGTTGAGATTAAACAAACCTGTCAAGTTGAAAAAAACAGCAGTTGTACTTCGAGACAGTATATTTAAGCTCCCAATAACACCCTCCTGTGGACTAATTTAACTAATAGCCCTACACAGAAGCGATGTAAATATTACTTTTATCGAACTGCTTTTGGTAGTCTGCAATGTATTAAAGGTAGGCATTTCTGCCACCGTCAAGGTAAAAACCGCTCTCCAAATGGACATATAAAATTGGCGACTTCTTACCTACTAACCCAAACACACCATTTCTTACAGTGAGAAAAAATAATAATACCACAACCAATGGGGCAGAAAAACGACTAAACCGTCGACTAGATTTCATGTCTCCCGCCATGACGGCCATGAGTACTTCCAGTATTAACAACTTCATGTAGAAACATAATCGAACAACCAGCCAATCATCGTCAAGATTAAAGTCTGAGCGACGGGCCCAGCTCCCAAAGAAAAAAAACTTGTATTTTTTTTCTGAAGGCGGGCGGAAGGGAGTTTCGTCCAATTACAAATCTAGGGTGGAAACTAAAACGGAAAGACCTGGGTTTGACGTCACAAACAACGACGCATTCTGAAGCGGTTCCAAATGGGAATGTGTTCGTTAAATTACACGGAAGTTCTGTGTGAATAGGTATAGTGATGTAGCACCTATAAAATAATATGGTGCATTTCGTATTAAATAACATTTATTTCAGGCGTATAATCGATGTTGGTGGGTTTCGTCATAACGAATCAATGAGGTCAATTCTAGCTCTTAATTACTTCTGTTTAAAGCCTCAGAACTAAACCATGGGAGAATGAGAAACATACGCACCACTTTGTGTTTCTCTGCCCTGATGATTTTGCATGTGGTTTTGTTTTACACTACAATCGGCTACTGCATTTCTTATTTTTCAAAAGTTCGACCAGTTCTTTTTTTCTTTACCGAGTAATTAAGTGGCGTTAATTCTGTGACATTAGCAGATTTGTGTGCCCATTATGTGACAGTTTATAAAAGCAAAACTTTTAAGATTTTTTTTTCATTAGTGGTTCCCACTGGTCTGTCCATGATTCATCTGAATTTGTTCTGACAAACTTCACAACTAGTTAGTCATTGTCCTTTTTTAATTAAACTCTTGCATCATTTGTTGGCCTTTTCCTTATTTTATTATCTGTTAATAAAGATGCTGTAGTATTATATGGAATCAATTTAGGTGTTTCTTTGTCATAGATTTTAAAACATTTCACTTTTTTTCAGTTTTATTTTTTAGGATTTGTTTTGTTAATGGGGTCTTCTAAATAGTGATAACTAACAAAATGAAATAGAGTTGCAAAGAATAATGAATACTAAAATGGAGCAGGTTCAGATTTTAATTCAGCCTGTTTATTAACTAGTAATTGACCCAAGATGGTTAAAGCATCCATCCATCTGTTTCTGGAACCTGTTTTTATCTTTATTGGCTTATTGGAGCTGAAGTTTATCCCCCCAGTACTGTTTACTAATTAGCACAACAGTCCTTCATAAGGAAAACTCTCACCCCCTATTATTCTTTACCACATTCATTCATTATGCCCTCCACCCCTTCCAGGGTATGGGCCGCCAAAGGTAGATCTCCAGAGACTTCTGTTCTGGGCCATTCTTTCTAGTTGACTCCAGGTGTAGCCCATCCTTGTGATGTCTGCCTCGAGGTCGCATCGCCAGGTGTTTCTTGGACGGCCTCTCTTCTGCTTTCCTTGGGAGTTCCATCTGAGAGCCTGTCTGGTGATGCTAGTTTGCGGTTTACGTAGGGTGTGCCCTATCCATCCCCATCTTCTCTTCCAGATTTCTGCTTCTACTGAAGGTTGGCAGGTCCTTCCCCATAGGTTGATGTTACTGATGGTGTATGGCCAGCGAATGTGGAGGATCTTTCTGAGACAGGTGTTGATGAATGTACAAGAGAAGACCAGTCTGTTGGCAGCCACATCATCACGGGTTGGACTCTTTACCACTTTACTAAGTACTAATTGCTAGATCAAGATACAGTACAACTTTTATATACACAGTATATATAGTCAGTATCTGGCTTGGATAATACAGAGCTACTGCTGTCAATAACAGGGTTGTAAGTGGCAGTAAGACAAGATCAGACCTATTCAGATGTACCACAGCTATTAGTAGGTATTTTGAGGTCTTTGCCGTGCACCTCCTGGTTAATGTTAGACACTGTGTTTAAAGCTGATGGGATAAAGGTGAATAATTTAATTTCAGAATAATAACTTTGAAAAGGTTTGACAATATCAGATTGACCCACAGAATACCAGTGTGAATGGATGAGTGTAAAATGGCAGTTTTGGAAGCTAAAGGGACTTAGCTTCTGGTCAGTTAATATGCCAAAGTCCAGAGTGTAGATAGCTTAAGTGCAGAGGCTATTCATTGTATGGATAAGATTCTAAGAGAATACCCTGGGGTGCTGGAAACTAACAGTAATTGCAGTAGTGTTATGACTGTAATATTTAAAAATATATTGCTAATGTAGATCAGACTTATGAGTCTTTCTACAGCATGCCTTACTGTAGTCTGGCACATACTACTGATAACAGTCTTCAGGTAATGTTGGGGTTTTTAATTATATTTTGGCTGTAGGTGCTGTATCCGATGGTGTAGCTAGGGGTGGTCTGCCCTGGGTGGCACATTTTTGGGGGCGGCATTATTGGCCAAAAGGCTCAGTACAATTCGTGTGTAAGCAGCAGGGTTCGGAAAAATCTCACTCATGAATGAAAAAAGTAAAATTCTCTGATTTTTATCGACAAATGCTTCAAAAATAATTTTCAGACTGTCCTTCTGTGACAGCATCAGCCTTTATGAGGCAGTAACAAAAATAAACATAAACATTACACCGATAATAATTTCTAGGAAGATAAACAACTAATTTACAATTTATAATTTTGTTTCGTTATTAATCCAAATGCGTTCTTGCTCTGCGCAGAAAATATCCCCACCTATCACTTGTATACTACACTGGTTCTGGTTTTCACAGAGCAATTATATTAAACTAATAATTAGAACATGGCTTATCAGTGCGTCTACACTATATTCTTTTCTATTTAAATAGGTTAACATATTCAGATATGTTGGAGTGCGGCAAATTGAAGCACTGCCTCACCTCGAGCAGCGCGAACCCTAGCTAGGCCACTGGCTGTACCTTGCTCATAGAATGCAGCAGTGACAATACCAGAACTGAAACCTGTTAATAATTTATTAGACATGCTTACCTTTACCCTAGATAGCCTTACCTGGCTGGGATGCTCCGCATCCTGTCCATTACAAAAATAAATATTTTACAAGGATTCTGTGTTTGTCCTTATTCCATCTGGGGATTGGCCCCTCTAGTGGGCATTTTGGGAAGTGTTTTTGGAGGATATCAGTGCCCATTCGGGAACCAGCAGAGAATGCTGGGAGTTGTAATCCAGCAGCAAAGTCCTGCTGGGGTCCCTGGGTGCAGCAAAAGGGCGCTGCAGGGATATGGGATATTCTTCACAACAATATTCTGTCATCATTTAACTCAGTTGGAATCCCCATTAATTTCACTGAATCAGCCCATAATCTAGGAGTTATCTTTGACTGTAGCATGTCATTCAAAGCACATTTTACAAAGTTATCCAAATCATGTTTCTTCCATCTTAAAAATGTTAGGAAATTAAGGCACTTTCTAAATAAACAGAATTCTGAGAAATTAATTCATGCATTTATCTCTAGTAGGATTGACTACTGCAATGCGGTGTTCACTGGATGTTCAAACTGTTCTTTATACAGCCTCCAGTTAATCCAAAATGCTGCTGCAAGAATTATTACAAGAACAAGAAAATACGAACACATAACTCCACTTTTTAAATCCTTACACTGGATCCCGGTTAAGCTTAGGGCAGATTTCAAAATCCTCCTTTTAACATATAAAGCATTAAATGGTCAAGGTCCGGCTTACTTGTCTGAACTTATCATGACTTACAAACCAGAGTGCACATTAAGATCTCAATATGCCAGTCTGTTTATGATTCCAAGGATTAATCAAATAACAGTGGGAGGTCATTACAGGACCCCTAAACTGTGGAATGGTCTGCCTGCTACTATAAGAGATGCCCCTTTCAGTTTCAGCTTTTAAATCCCAGCTGAAGACTCACTACTTAAGTTTAGCATATCCTGACTAGAGCTGCTGATTAACTGTACAGACTGCATCTCTGTTGTTAGTCATTAGCACTAAAACATAAGTAGCATGACAGTTATACAGTGCATTCTGAAAGTATTCACAGCGCATCACTTTTTCCACATTTTGTTATGTTACAGCCTTATTCCAAAATGGATTAAATTCATTTTTTTCCTCAGAATTCTACACACATCACCCCATAATGACAATGTGAAAAAGTTTACTTGAGATTTTTGCAAATTTATTAAAAATAAAAAAATTGAGAAAGCACATGTACATAAGTATTCACAGCCTTTGCCATGAAGCTCAAAATTGAGCTCAGGTGCATCCTGTTTCCCCTGATCATCCTTGAGATGTTTCTGCAGCTTAATTGGAGTCCACCTGTGGTAAATTCAGTTGATTGGACATGATTTGGAAAGGCACACACCTGTCTATATAAGGTCCCACAGTTGACTGTTCATGTCAGAGCACAAACCAAGCATGAAGTCAAAGGAATTGTCTGTAGACCTCCGAGACAGGATTGTCTCGAGGCACAAATCCGGGGAAGGTTATAGAAAAATGTCTGCTGCTTTGAAGGTCCCAATGAGCACAATGGCCTCCATCATCCATAAGTGGAAGAAGTTTGAAACCACCAGGACTCTTCCTAGAGCTGGCCAGCCATCTAAACTGAGCAATCGGGGGAGAAGGGCCTTAGTCAGGGAGAAGACTAAGAACCCGATGGTCACTCTGTCAGAGCTCCAGAGGTCCTCTGTAGAGAGAGGAGAACCTTCCAGAAGGACAGCCATCTCTGCAGCAATCCACCAATCAGGCCTGTATGGTAGAGTGGCCAGACAGAAGCCACTCCTTAGTAAAAGGCACATGGCAGCCTGCCTGGAGTTTGCCAAAAGGCACCTGAAGGACTCTCAAACCATCAGAAACAAAATGGCCTGATGAGACAAAGATTGAACTCTTTGGTGTGAATGCGTTTGGAGGATACCAGGCACCGCTCATCACCAGGCCAATACCATCCCCACAGTGAAGCATGGTGGTGGCAGCATCATGCTGTGGGGATGTTTTTCAGCGGCAGGAACTGGGAGACTAGTCAGGATAAAGGGAAAGATGACTGCAGCAATGTACAGAGACATCCTGGATGAAAACCTGCTCCAGAGCGCTCTTGACCTCAGACTGGAGCTACGGTTCATCTTTCAGCAGGACAACGACCCTAAGCACACAGCCAAGATATCAAAGGAGTGGCTTCAGGACAACTCTGTGAATGTCCTTGAGTGGCCCAGCCAGAGCCCAGACTTGAATCCGACTGAACATCTCTGGAGAGATCTTAAAATGGCTGTGCACCGACGCTTGCTCTCCAACCTGATGGAGCTTGAGAGGTGCTGCAAAGAGGAATGGGCGAAACTGGCCAAGGATAGGTGTGCCAAGCTTGTGTCATCATATTCAAAAAGACTTGAGGCTGTAATTGCTGCCAAAGGTGCGTCGACAAAATACTGAGCAAAGGCTGTGAATACTTATGTACATGTGATTTCTCAGATTTTTTATTTTTAATAAATTTGAAAAAACCTCAAGTAAACTTTTTTCACGTTGTCATTACGGGTTGTTGTGTGTAGAAATCTGAGGAAAAAAATTAATTTAATCCATTTTGGAATAAGGCTGTAACATAACAAAATGTGGAAAAAGTGATGTGCTGTGAATACTTTCCGGATGCACTGTAATTGAATACTAACCCTCACCTATTCTGTTTCTCTTCTTGGTACCACGGCCCACCTGCCAAGTTGTTTTGCCTGCCTAAGGTAAAGTCATCCCTGATGGAGGATCGCAGGAATATTGGGAAAGAGGGGTCCTTTCATCGGATTAGCGCTATTTCAGCTGTGGAATGGCCAAATGGAGGAGGCAGCTTGATGGCTGAGGTCTCCAGGTCTCTAAACAAATCCAAATCATATTATGTGGTATCATCTACTGTTAAATTCTACTCTGTACTTCTAAAATTTGTATTTTTATACTGTACTAGCAAAATACCAGCGGAGAAGTAGTGTGTTAAAGAAGTTATGAAAAACAAAAGGAAACATTTTAAAAATAACGCAACATGATTGTCAATGTAATTGTTTTGTGATTGTTATGAGTGTTGCTGTCATCAAGGATTTGATTATCATTATTTCTTTCAATCAGGTTCGTATTTGGAGGATGTGTTGTGTTCAAGTTATATTACGTGTTTGTCAACTGTTGTAAAGATAACTTTCCCAGTCCTACAAAGTCAGTTCATGTGAGCCGCTCGGAGTACATGCATCAAAGCTTCTCAGCTGTGCTTGTAATATGCTAAGCACAGTCCTTCACCCGTGAATATTTAGCGGCACCGTGTCTCCCTGACCATCTCATCTTCGTTTATTTGTCTTAGGCATGACAAAGGCCAGCGGCAGAGTGTCTATGAACCTAATTTAAAGTTAAGCTTTACACTTTGCTTTCCTATTTGTTTGCATAAGCACAGTCCTTCACCAGCAATTTTAAATCCGTTACAGCAATTTTAACTCTGTTACAAAGTGAGCAAAAGTCTCGTTTATACCCTGCGTCTTCTCATTAAACTTGTATCTTGCAAATATCGTATTCGTCGTAGGCATGACAAACCCCAGTGGCAGCCTGTCTATGAACTTAATTTAAACTTTAGGTTTACACCGTGCTTTGTTCTCGCAGTAGTTGCACTTATGAATATGCTTATATGCGTCACTCGCTTCATATTCTTTTGCTGCCTTCTCAATTGTGTAATGCGTTTTTTGAACAGGTTTCATTCATCGAAGTGATCATTACCCAAATCGGTACTCGTGAATCTAAGATGTTTAACAGGCATTCCTGGTATTAAGTTGTGGATTTGCCTGCGAATATTTAGCAGCAGCGTGTCTATGAACATAATTTAAACTTAAGCTTTACATCTTGCTTTCCTATTGATATGTCTACAAAGGCTTGTTCAGCGTTAGAGGGTTTCCTCAGTAGCTGCACTTATCAATATGCTAAGCACAGTCCCTCACCCACGAATATTTAGCGGCAGCATGTCTCCCTGACCATCTCATCTTTGTTTGCATAAGCGCCGCAAATATTTACCTTATATGGGCAGGCATTCAATTATGTGGGAGGCGTGATGATGCGGGACGCAACTCTGCCTCACATGGCGACCGAGCTGCAGGCTATGGCCATATATATGGATGAAAGTAGGTTCCAGTTATGACCGTTACGCATAGAATTTCGAAATAAAACCTGCCTAACTTTTGTAAGTAAGCTGTAAGGAATGAGCCTGCCAAATTTCAGCCTTCCACCTACAGGGGAAGTTGGAGAGTTAGTGATGAATCAGTGAGTGAGTGAGTGAGTGAGTCAGTCAGTCAGTGAGGGCTTTGCCTTTTATTAGTATAGATTGAGGATTTGTTCTGTTCTGTGTATTGTATTGTATTGTATTGACCCCCTTCTTTTTGATACCCACTGCACGCCCAGCCTACCTGGAAAGGGGTCTCTCTTTGAACTACCTTTCCCAAGGTTTCTTCCATTTTTCCCTACAAGTTTTTTTGGGAGTTTTTTCTTGTCTTCTTAGAGAGTCAAGGCTGAGGTCTGTCAAGAGGCAGGGCCTGTTAAAGCCCATTGCGGCACTTCTTGTGTGATTTTGGGCTATACAAAAATAAATTGTATTGTATATGTTCTCCCTGTTGTGTGGGACTTCTCTGTTACCCAGAAGTACTTCCAACGGGTAACAACCCTGGCACCGGAAGTACTTCCGAGTCCTCAATAAAAGGGACCGCGCTGCCTTGTCCAGGTGAGTCGGAGCTGGGAGGAAGGAAGGCAATACTCAACTGGAGGAGAGTAGTGCGATGGAGAGAGGAGGAAAGGTGATTGAAGGAGAGATAACTTGTGTTTGAGTTTTGTAATAAAACACCTATTTTTTTAAACTTAGGAGTGTCTTGTGTGTTTGTGTTTGAGGTTTGGGGATCTCTAGCACCCGTTACCTTCACAACCTATATGCTAGATATTTTGTCCATTACAATGCTTTCTTTAGATATTTACTTATACTTTCACATTCACAACTTTTGCATGTTAACTTAATTGATAATTCTTTACAGTATTTGTGCTAAGTGACCCTTCGTAGAATTTCTTATGACATTGAACATGTGGAAATTAAAAAATCTATTACAACAAATGTACTAGAATACTATAGCAGCCTTTTTGTTTCTTTGAGATAGATACATATTTATTTGTTTTAAAATTTATGGCTTGTCAAAAGAGTTTTATTGTATTTCCTTTAGGAGAAAGTTGACATCAGTGTACAGTATGATTAACATTTTTAAGAAATGTAGAACTCGTATGGGTTGTTACCCCTCAGTTCTGATTAGGATAAACAGGTATAGGAAATGGACAGATCATATATTATCACCTTAGCACACAAGGCAGGCTTAATAATTTATTTTTTTACATTTACATCTAAGGCACAGGAGTAAATATTCATGACACATGCATTTACTTTTATTTTTTTTTTTTATTTTATTGATTTTATTAAAATAACATTAAGTTTTACTAAACTAGGTTTGAAACAAATCAACATGCACCCATGAGAAAGAGAGCTAGGCCAGCACAGTAAAACTTTAAGCTAGTAAAAATAAGTAAATAGATAAATTAATAAATGAATAAAAATAAACAGAGTAAAAAAAAGAGGAGAGAGAATCCACTTCCTCAATTAAAATGGTTATTCTAAAATGTTATTGATTAGATCCTACCAGGTTTTGAAAAAGTTTTGTACAGATCCTTGTATCCAGCAGGGGGTGCTAGCTCCCTTGTTGGAATACGTTCTTTTGTTATTGTGGCATGTTATATAACCCAAAACTATATAGATATAATATAAAAAAGGTGATATTTCTCCATTAGTGATACGGCGGTAAGAAATCACATAGGAGAAATAACTTAGCTTTCTTTAATGACGGTTTCTGCTGCATAACAGACGCAGAAGTCAAGATAAGAACCCAATTCGGAAGTGAGGGCCTGATGTGTAGAGTCTGTAATTTTCATCGCTGTGTTGGAAGGATTTTCCAAATCGGATGACGTTATCTCCCGTCCACCCGTCGGCTTCAAAGGTGTGCCGGGCAATGTTCCAAGGCTTTATACTCTTTCTCCATGTGCAGGCCCCCACTTAGGTGAATAATACAGGGAGGTCCAGATTTAATTATGCACATCCAGATCGTCTGGGTGACTTTGATTTATGCGGGGACGGTTCCAGTTCGGCATGAAGGTGAGTCTTCATGTCGTCAGTTTGCACACTTCTCGATGATCCGGGATTTTTTCTGTGATTTTCTATATAATAAACTTAATAAGTTATAGCGTAATGAAAATTGCATAATTACATCTGGACCAATCTATACAATTCCAAACAAGGCAAAGAGAGGATACAATTTCATGCTGAGTTTGACACACAGAAATAGTACACGTTGCCCATTTCGCAGTTGTCCGTAATTTGTCTTGTTTTAAAAAAGCTTGTCTAGCAGTTATTATATGGTGAATCCCTGTGTGCTAAATCTGGCTTTCTGTTATCTGTACATGTGAGTAGCAAGAAAAGTAGATTTAAAATATTTGCACAGAGCACAGTGACATATTAAACGTATATTTTGATTACAATCCTCTAAGTGAGCATTTGATTTTTTCCAATTTCAGATGCTATATAACATCAGTTACCCACTGACTTAAAATAGGAGAGTTAGGATTCTTTCAGTTGAGCAAGATGAGTCTACGTGCCAATAGTGAAGGAAAAGGCAATCACAGTTTGTTTGTCCTTCTCCACTTTAAGCCCATCTGGAAGAACACCAATCACAGTTGTTAATGGGATGGAGGGATTGTGACACCAAGGCTGTCTGAAAGGCATTTAAAGATTTTGGTCAATTGATGTCAATTTGGTGCAGGCCCAAAACATGTGGCCCAATGAGGTTGGAATTTGATTGCAATGTTCACAGGTTGGATCTTGCCCTGGAAACATTTTGGACAATTTAAAACAAAAGACAGATGTGCTTGATATATAATTTAAAGTTGAATAATACTTTGCACATAAGTCAAGAGCTCAAGTGAATTCTTTGCATTACTACCTTCCGCTCCTTTTCAGAGATGTTGAGTGAGAGTTCCTTTTCCCACTGTCCTCTTGGATCTTTGAAAGGGAGGGACTGTAAAATGTTTTTATGTATTACAGAGATGCTGTCTGAGTCCTCAAGACTGATCAATATTTTTTCCGGCATAGAGGTAGGTGGGAGGTACCTTGTAACCAGTTTGCCCTTCTTAAAACATTAAAAAATAAAACAAGGGTATATTTAAGACAGAAACTAATGACTGAAAAAAAATTATCTGCTGCAGCAACTAAGTTTGGGAACCCCTGCAATAGAAGGTTCTCTTATGACCGTTACTTAAAGGAGGAACTTTTGTGATTAAAAACTGAGCTTCAGACATTTCAACAAATGTAATGCTAATGACAGCAATTATTCAATGTTTGACAGTTCCATTTTAGGTAGCACTTGGTAGTAAGTCTGTTCAGTATGAGCATGAAACATGGAACCTGCTCTTTGCTGAAATAACTGGTGAAAATCTGAAAAAAGACAAAGCAATAAGATTAGCACAACACAGGATGAAATAATGTTACAGGTTTATTTCAATTAGATTTAAATAGTATTTAAACCTGTTCACATTTGCAAATATTGTTCAATTCATTTTATAAGTCCACTTATATTAACTGGAAATTTTAAATCATCCCAATGGTAGCGTGGCTGAGTATATGAGAACATGTTGTGATGGACTGGTTTCTGGTGATGCCAGGATAGCCTAAGCACCCTGCTCCCACTCATACCCCCGACACCAGGAAGGTAATTAAGTGGTTTTGAAAATAATATGTAAGTTGATTTTTGACACACCAACTGTAGATATCATTTAGATGTGTCTGATTTTTAAGGATGAATTATATTTATTATCATTTTTAGAATAGTGGAATGGTGGCTCTGAGGTTAGAGATCTGTGCCAGCAATCAGAAAGTTGCCTGTTTGAACCCCATAAATAGCAGAATCGACTCTACTCCATTGGGCCCTTGAGCAAGGACCTTAACCTGCAACTGCTTTGTCCCGGGTATGATGTTAACCTGCATCTAGCCTGCAAGCAGGTCCTTCAACTTACAGGGAAAACTTTGGGTTTGATGGCAGGATTGGCACTCCTGCCACTCTGAAAAAAACTCACACTGTTCTAGTGTGGTGCTCAGGTGTCACCCGTTGCACGGCAACACTTGGGTCTCAAATCAGACCATTCATAGTGTGATGGGTGTGGCAACGTGCTGTAATCAGAGCCCACTCCCAGTCTCCTCAGACTCGGTGGCTGCAGTTACCAATTACCACTGAGGCTGCAGTCAGTTTCTTAATTAGTATCCAATTACTTCTATTTATGAATATATATATATATATATATGAAATATATCTTGTTACATTGATTTTAATTGACTTGTACTTTAAGATTCAAACCCTGTAGTTGTTTCCTGCTTTCTTAACCAGACGTCAAATAATACTAAGATGCAAGATGATTAAACTAATCTCATTTGTGACTATGTGCACAGCATTCGTCATCTCTGTTTCAATAAAATGTCCAAATAGAAAAAAAAAGAGGGAGTAAAAAAGAATGATCTGCTCTGATTCACATAACATTTTGTTAGTGCTCTTGGAAAAAAGAATATCAGTTTCAGAAATGTCTAATGCAGAATAGCGAAAACACTAACAAAAGCCATGGGACTAAATAACATCTTTCATTATCAGGAAGATTTGGTGTCAGATTAGAAAATTGGTTGGAGCAAAAAATGGTGGTCTTCCAGGACTGTTCTGAGACACCAGAATGAAGTGGTAGCACATAAGATCATAAGAAATTTGAAAAACAAAAGGAGACTAATCAGACCATCCAGCTTGTTTGTTCAACTAATACTAGCTGTACCAATATCCCATTCAGATATTTCTTAAAGGTTATCAAGGTTTCTCTTTCAACTACATGTCTTGGTAGTTTGTTCCAGATTCCCTCAACCATTTCCCAAAAGAAGTGCCTCCTGGCTTGAGTCCTTAATGCACTTCCCCTTAATTTCAATTCACCCTTAAGTTGAAGCATTTTGGCTATACCTCCAATATCAATGTCTTGAAGAATTTTGAAAACCTGGATTAGGTCCCCAAACAGTCTTCTCTGCTTGAGACTAAATAAGTTTAATACTTTGACCCTGTCAGAGTAGGATATGGCCTTTAGTCTTGGGATGCACTTTGTTCTTCTCCTCTGCACAGCTTCAAGTGCTGCTATGTCTGTCTTGTAGTGTGGGGACCAGAAGTGCTCCTAGCTGGTAATCTGTTCACTTGCTTTGCATGTAATTATTGTTTAAATGCTTGTTAAGGAGAAAAGGAAAAGAAGGGGTTTGAGTCTTAAAAGGCGAGTCAGTTAAAATTGAGGCAAATAATATGTTCCATTAATAGCAGTAACACCCCTGATCTGGGAGCATCAAAAGCAGTGCTGTAAAACTAATGGATTACTTTTAGACTTACCATACCCTGCGGTGCATTTCAGGTTAGATGTAAGCACAGGCAAGACTTTATTTGAGGAGAGGTGCCCACTCCCTTGTGAACTTTTAACAGTCATTAGCTCTGGAGTACCACTGGGCAGATAGCTGACACCATAACATTATTTCAAAAGCACTTTTATTTCCTTCTAAATATTATCACATCAAGCAATTAATGCTGCACACATATAAACAGCATTTAATTAGCTTTGATACACAATTGCTATAATTAGTTATTTAGGAAGAAGCATTCTGTTTAACACTGGTGATTGCTCTGAGTTACAGTATTTGGCTGCTTTAAAGATACTTAGAAACAATTAAATCTGCAAAACACAAGAAATCAAATTAATTAAAATAAAAAGAGATTGATTGAGTAGTCACCTGGATATTAAAATCTGTGACTATAAGAAATGTGCACAAGTATTTCTCAGGAAAAGAAATCTCACAATGTCAGATGTATTTGTGCAATGAAAGATGACACCTAAATATACAGTAAGTGGGTTTTTAATGGGATTCAGTAAATGTTTAAACAGCTGGTGAGGCAGCCACAGTTTGGGATGTATTAACCACAGTGTAATACAGTAATGGAACCAGGGGTGTCAGCAAGGCCCAAACCCCCAGACATGATCACACAGAGTCCCGGGTTCAAATAAAGAATGCTTTTTTTACCAAATTCTTCCACAAATAACACAAGCACAAATACACAAGTTCTCTCTCTCCACAGTACCCCTCCTTTCACCACGGCACTGCCCTCCTCCAGTCGAGTGTTGCTCTACATCCTCACAGCTCCGACTCGCCTGTTTAAGGGAGTGCAGTCCCTTTTATTACGGACCTGGGAATATTTCTGGTGCCAGGGCCATTGCCCGAAGGAAGTACTTCCGGGTCATACAGAAGTTCGACTTATTAAGGAGCACATCTTCCTGCAGCGCCCCATTGCAGCACCCACAGACCCCAGCACGGCTGTACTGCCAAACTACAACTCCAGGCATTCCCCGGTATGAAGGGTAGCTGTCATCTAGCGCCTGAGGAGAATAGAAAGTCCCTAGTGATCTCTTCCCCTTTCGTTGGGCTGTCTGTCCATCTAGTCTGGCCATCTCTTCCAGGTCTTGCCCCTTTTTCTTCCCTGGTTGGGATGCCTGTGTGTCTTCCAGGAGCCTCCTGTCCAGGTAAGGAACCATCCCCTCTTCTGACTGCAATGCCGGTCCAGCCCACGTGATATCTACACACATTAAAAATTTAGAAAACAAAGTGCTGAATTGTATTGTTATTTTGAGTCGCTTTGTTGATGGCGTAATTAAGATGAGTTATTTGAGTTTGTGGGGAAGTGAAATTGGAAGTAGTCTTTAATGCAGTGGGACATTTTAAGATATTATATGAGACAACTGTATGGTGACCCTTTAGATGTTATTCTGGGAATACTGAATCACCCCCTTATTAGTAGTACTAGTGGCAGTAGTAGCATTTCCACATGTACATGAACTCTACAATTGTGGTGGGCTGGCGCCCTGCAAAATCTAAAAAATTTCAGATAACAATCCAACAATGTGTTAACAAGAAAATTAACTGTTAAAATCAAAAGCAAATAATGAGTGTGAGGTTTGTATTTTTGCTCTGAGTGGGCTGGCGCCCTGCCCGGGGTTTGTTTCCTGCCTTGTGCCCTGTGTTGGCTGAGATTGGCTCCAGCAGAACCCCGTGACCCTGTAGTTAGGATATAACGGGTTGGATAATGGACGGATGGATGAACTCTACAAACAAATTCCACAATAACATAGTACAGGCCTTGCCTTTATAGTCACTGTTTGGTGCTTTGGAACAGCCAGACTAACTGTGGTAGACAAGATGAAGCATGTAAGAAATGTATGTAAAGGAAAGCGAAACCTCACTCCAAGAAGGTCATTTTGTCATCTAATAACTCAGAGATCCTAATGTCTCCCCCTCTTGTTGGACATGATTTAGTAGTTTGTTCTAAATTCTTTTTGTAAAGAAGCGTTTCTTAGATTTTGTGTTGTATATACTTAACATATTTACCATTAATTTCTAACTGTGTCCTTGTGATCATTTGTTTTTTCATTCCAAATGTCTAATAAAAGTTTTGTAGGATAAGTTGATAAAGTTAGTGGATGGATCAACGTGCTGTTCTCATATCCATCCATCCATTATCCAACCCGCTATATCCTAAATACAGGGTCACGGGGGTCTGCTGGAGCCAATCCCAAGCAACACAGGCGCAAGGCAGGAAACAAACCCCGGGCAGGGTGCCAGCCCACTCAGAGCAAAAATGCAAACCTCACACTCATTATTTGCTTTTGATTTTAACAGTTAATTTTCTTGTTAACACATTGTTGGATTGTTATCTTAAATGTTTTTTGTTTACAAATAAACACTAGCAGATGATAGAAATCAGTCCAAATAACAGAGTTTCCCTATGGTGAACCATTGAGTCTGCTCCATAGATTTCCAAGAAGGCAGTTTAACAAACCGACACCAAAGATAATTGTGTTGCCGGCTCTCAGCTCCTGGGTTCCAATTCCTGTTGGTGAGGTGCTTAGTTGGCCCTTAATGACCCATTGATTGACTTGTGCTGTATCCTAAAGGATATGCTTTATAATGGATTTATACAGATACTAGTGAAAAGTATGAAAGAGTAAAAAAAAATAGAAAAACTTTTAGAGAAAACAAAACGGAATTTTAGTGTCATTATCACATGCAGAGAGTGCAGCGAAATTCTTACTTGCATGTGCTAAACAACAAGCAGCACATTGCCAGAATCTGGATCCATGATTATAAGTATAACTGCATTACCTCACATCTCTTTTTTACCTATCTTAAAAAAATAATAGCATATGTGGTAGAAATTAAATTTGGAGATATAAAAAATCTGAGCTTAAAATTAGAACCTCTCACTATCAGAAACCAGGCAGGAGAAGAACTGTTTTATACAACTTTAATAGCACCATGAAGAGGGAGCATTTCTCACAAGGAGTCTATTACAGCATGGTCAGAATGGTCAAAATATTAAGGGTAGAGGTCTGTTTTATGAACAAATTAATTATGTTGTACCAACATAAAACCTCTAAACCTTTGGTCGACAATGCTCATCTTGCTTTTCTAATTAACGGTCCTTTTACACTCATGTAGCACTTACCATTACACCATAAAGCAGTGTCTATCAATGCACACATTTACTCTGGTTGGTTCATCAGCTTATACCCAAATGACTTATCCTTCTATATAAAAGCGGTCGGGATTGTCCTTCTGTCCCGTGAGTGCTACGCAGGCGCTGAGTTTCACACACGCCCCGTCCATTTTGCAATGCACGATGGGATTTGTAGTTTCGTTTTTCCAGGTAAAAGATGATTTTCTACTCCAGACTGTGCAATATCTTCTTCCTCTTTCTTACTATATAAAAGCGGTCGGGATTGTCCTTCCGTCCTGTGAGTGGGAAGCGTAGCGGTATTCCGCTTATCACAGACTTACTACTTGCAGCTTGCGTGCAGCGACATGATGTGAGCAGAGTTCTGGTGCTCCCATTGTTCCCTTGCTTTTGTGCGCGATGCGCTGGAAAAATAGACAAAATTATGTCTCTGGAAATAATTAATGTTGATGGAGTACAAATGCCTCACCGCGTAGTAAATATCAGGGGGGTTCAAAAGGGCGACCTCAATATAGAAAAAAAGTTAAAATTTCATCGCAAAAATAACAGAAACTACGAGTATTAAAGTAATACCGCTCAAATGCAATATAACCAAATTAATGAGTTTGTATAAAATATCAAATTGATCTACATATTAAATTGCCTTAAGAAGTGGTCAACTTAAAAGTCGGTCGCCTTAAAAGGCGGGTCAGTCTAGTATAAAATAAAAGTCCATTATTCTGGTTCTTCTTATATCTTTGCGTTGAGCAATCACCCTTGAAATTTCTGTGCATATAACAACTGTCCATTCTGGTTGTTTTACAGGACGTCTGCTGACTTCTTATTCATCTTTCAATACATTTTGCATATTACATCAACCTTTCTTCTGGTACATTCTTTATTTAGTTGACCATCTCAGTATTTTTCTAAAACCAATTTATATATATTTCAGTTGTTACATTTAAATGATATTACTTTTAAATTATTCTCCTAAACATCTTCAGCTAAATGTGAAGCTCAGTGACTTGTGTGGATTAGTTTGATTAATACTAATGGAAACTAAACACAGTGGTGCTCCAGCACCAGGTTTAGGAGGCATAGCTTCCCAAACTATGTCATACCTTTTAGTTTAAGAATACATTGGCTTGGTCTTCTATGCACAACATTTAATGCTACTTTGGCCTTCACACAATACTTTAGGTCCAGTCTCACTTGCTCAGCATAGAGCCTCAATATACGTAATACCACTCCACTTACATTACAATATATAAGGTCTCAGTTGCACATTTAACTTGCTCTGGTACTTTGCCTGTGGGATGAAATGTTGTACCAACATAAACCTCTAAACCTTTGGTCAGCAATGTTCATCTTGCTTTTCTAATCAAAAGTCCTTTTACACTCATGCATTGGGTATAAGGAACCCACACTGGATGGGGTGTCAGTCCATTGCCAGGCACCTTCATGCTCACATTTACAATCAATCACATCGGCTCAGTTTAGAGTGTCAGATTAACTTAGAAGTCATGTCTGGAAGATATAAAAGTAGGTTCCTGGATAAAATCCCACATAAGGCCTACTCTATTTTTACCTTTCCATGAGCTTTGCTTTTAGTTGTGTTTCCATGTAATATAAAAATCACCTACTGTCACTATCTGTCGGCCAATCTATTGGCATCAATCAACAAGGCTCCCAGTGAAATGGCTTTGTGTAAATTATAATCATACATTTCATTTATATAGCGCCTTTCCCATTCTCAAGGCGCTTTACAAAGTGTAAGAAAGAACGGCAGGGTATACAGTACATAGCATTGTACTAAACCAGGTAAATAAATAAAGAAGAGTAAGATAGTAAATTCAGAGAAAATAAGGCCTAACAGACAACATAATTGATGGTCTAGCACACACACACAGGTTACATGAGCATCTTGACAGAGAGGGAAACTGACAGAAGGGTAATAAAGTCAGGTAGAGCTAAACGCCTTCCTGAACAGATGAGCATCTGGCTTCCTTGGCATCCTTCTTCAAATTTTTCAGGAAAGTATAATTTTCATTAAGATATCTCAATTTTTTTCAAATTGTACCATTTGTGTGCCTTTTTGTTCAAACTGTACAATTTTTGAAAATGTGAACAATCTCAATAAAAAGCACTGACGAACTTTCAAAATTCTCTATCTTAAACAGACTTTTTTTGTGAGACTTTATGAGACTTCAATTATAATTGTAATTATAATCAATAATTATTAATAATTGTAATTATAATTATGGATTAGTTTATTGTTTCAAAAAATACCTTAAAAAGAGGTTACCTCCACTTGTATATTTTGAATATATTTTTTTCACTCATCTGACAGCTGCTCCTTACGACTAAATAATGATACACCTGCAGTGTCAGGAATGAGCCAGCAACTCGTGTGGCCTGTGGAAACTGCACCATTGCTTTGCAAAAGCTTCTGTCATATCAGCTCACTTTTTCAGCTGCTTAAACATACCCAGTAAGTATCTTTGTCACACTAAAAGTCAAATATACAAGGAACTAAACTTACACAGAAGTAAAAAAAACTAGCTTACTAAGTGTAGCTTTGTGACTCATGCGTAGAGAGACTACACCTGCCTTGGTATTTCCATTACCCTAAAAACATCTTCATGGCTGCATCATCTGCAGATCATTGAGATTTGTGTGGTAGGTGCAGCAATGCAATATAAAATCAGCGTACGCTCCCATCCTATTATGATTCACTTGATTGACCAAGCTCTTGAGCTGCTCTCCATCATGGTCTGTTTGCAGCCACCAATTTTAGCTTGAGAAATAAATATACATTTTAACTCTCTGTCGAGTACTTCTTTTAAAAAATGTAATGTTTAAAACACATGAAATGTAATTAGCCAGAAAACACCTTCTAACATGGTACATTAATCAATGTCATTTTTCCAATACTTGATCTGAAATCTACTGTCTATGAAAGCTATTTCAGCCACCTCCTATTTGGAATTTTGTGGTTTATAACCATGTAAAACCTTAAAATTCTATTAAATATATGTTATGTATTCTAATAATAAGTATACAGTAATTTCACTCTGTTAGTGTTATGTTTGTATATGACTCATGGTTACAAAATTCTTAATAAAAAAGTGATAACTTACTTTTAGATCTAGTAACTAGGTACCTACACAAAAATTTAAAACATCCCAACTTTCAAACACTGCATACAACTGACTGTTATGCCACGTATCCCCTTTTCTAACTTTTTTAAATTTGGCAGCTTGTTTTTGCTTTCAGTATGAAATAGCAGGTAGTGTTTTCCTATTTTAAGAAGTAGGTCAGAACTGTGAGTGTTTTTTTTAGAAATGTCAGCGGTAGTATCCTTTATAATTTTTAAAGGACCCTTTTAATGAAAAGCATGCAGGCATTCAATTCAAATTAATCCAATTTTATTGTCCTAAAAGAGAAATTTGGTTTGTCAGCATGTTTTACAGAGAGAGCACAACATAACATTTAAGACACATCAACAAAGAACACGGCCATCAAACATAAATTTAATACAAATAAATCAAACATAGCAGTGAGCATAATACTTATGGTGAAACATTAGTTCAAACATATGCATAACATTTAAAACAACATTAAAACCTGACTTATGACTGCTGCAAATGCTAACTGTTCATCCTATGATTTTGTTGTGTGGGGTTCTGATTCATATACTGTATACTTTAGGTCTATTTTGTTCATTTTGGATTCTTTAACTTATGTTAATGTTACTTTTTTGATTATTTGCATTACTCTTTTTTTTTAAATGTGTCTATGTATGTAAGCTGCTAGGGTTACGTTATGTGCATTTTGTGGGTGGTCCACCAAAAGGTGGGAACACCTGTCAATCACCCTATAAATCCAGTGGGTCACCCACCGTTCCTGGCAGTTCTCTTAGAAAAATTTTAAACCAAAGTTGTTTATCTAGTTTGGGTTTGGCAGTATATCCCTCTCTAGTTGGCATTTTTGGAAGTGCTTTTGTGCATCGGGAATCCTAGTTCATAACAGATTTAAACCTGTGGAAATTGAATATAACTGAACTTATTTAGAAGAATAATACCCGTGATCCAATGGCAGCAACTGAAATTGATAATGTAGTGGCTGAGTCCTATCTGGTGAAATGCAGTCGGCTTTCCATATTACTTGCTTATTAAACAGGTCTGTGAGATTTGACTGTTGAGCTTCATTTTACGATTTGATTTTTTCTGTTTATGTTGCCTACATTAAGATTTTCAAACCAGGCAAGCAAAACATAGGTAAAAAGTGACTGTTCTTTAACAAGCATCGTTAGGTCCATTTGTGTCTGTTAAATGTTCAATTAGCGCTATTAAAAAAGGGAGAAACCCTAAATAATAAGGAACAGAACATGAAGCATCCATCCATCCATTTCCCAACCCGCTGAATCCGAACACAGGGTCACAGGGGTCTGCTGGAGCCAATCCCAGCCAACATAGGGCACAAAGCAGGAACCAATCCTGGGCAGGGTGCCAACCCACCACAGGACACACACACAAACACACCCACACACCAAGCACACACTAGGGCCAATTTAGAATCGCCAATCCACCTAACTTGCATGTCTTTGGACTGTGGGAGGAAACCGTGGCGCCGGGAGGAAACCCACGCAGACACGGGGAGAACATGCAAACTCCACGCAGGGAGGACCTGGGAAGCGAACCCAGGTCTCCTAACTGCGAGGCATGTTAGGAATGAAAAGTTTATTTTGATTAATAATCTCAATACTACCTGTTTACATTTTTCAGGGAAGGAAAACAGACACGGTATTGTAATGCAAAAACAAGTTGTGTAATTACAAAAGGAAGTGCTTTAAAAGCACTAATTGGCATTTGATTAACAAAATCTTTTTGAGGAACCCGCTGGAATTACCGAAGAGTAAAAGTTCGGTCTCAATTCCGATTCATTTTCAACATATCCACTAGAGGGCGCCGATCTCCGTTCAACACGTCCGCTATAGAAAATGAAAAAGCTGATGCCAGTCGAATGCCGAGAACGTGCTGAATTATCAGTCTGGTTTAGCTTCTGATTATATTACAACTCTTGAAGGCTATGAAAAGATGTCTGGAGCTTTGAAATTCAAACCGTGTGTAAAGTTATTACACAAATACTGTAGTGCTATATTTCTAGAGACAGAGAACAAGTGAAAAAACAACTCGTCGTCTCTGAACTGAAGAGGGCGATACTCTACCGTTACACGGGCTTCTCGTGTGTATGAAGGCGGTGATGTGGGTGACTTGGATGCTAAGAAGCGTCTGAATGCCACCTCTTCGCTGTTATAAAACCTTGGGCTTCTTTACGCAGTTCGCCGAGTGGGCGGGGCTAGTGACACCCTCCACTGATCGGCTGGAGTGCCGTTAACGTCACGAAGCTACACACGTACACGCTGACTCTTTTGAACTGGCTGCGTGCACAACTAGGAGGGTAAGATGAGTAGACGAGTTGTTCACATCAAGGTACACAAAAAAAAACCCCAGCGACTGTGGAGTATTCACCCCAGTAACACGGGTGACATTTCATTGTGTTACATGAAACATTTTTTTTTTGTTGTTGATTAATGCTGATTCAAGTGAAAAGAAAATTCTACATCCTTATTAATTGTGAGATCAATATATCCGCTGTATTATGAAATATCCATCGGCCAAAATTAAATAAATAAATGAAAGCGCAAATAAATAAAAGTACTATGTATTCACCCCTTCAGTAAAGATTTACATCTTTGGCAAAAATTCCAGTTGCATATTAAGACTCCATTTGATCGTATTTGTTGTACTCAGAAGTTTTTCCAAAATGTAAATGAATTAAGGTTGATTTATTTTTAACATTTCATAATCGTCCAGTCATTAAAGTTAAGGCGTTAAGTGCGACTCTTTGTGCTCTTACATTGTAAATGTGACCTTTGTGACCGGAGGGGGGACTCTCAGATAACGCGCTCTCCCTTGTAAGTGGCCCAACAGTTCTTAGAGGGAACAGAGAGAGAAAAAAACAATTTTAAACCACTAAAACTTTTCAAATAAAAGCAGAAGTTCTGCTAGGAAATATGTGATAGAGATTTTGAACTTTGCAAACATCTGATATTAGCTTTCAATTTTTATTGTGGGTTTAGTGTTTTGACTGAACATTTCTGGCTACTGTAATGAATCTGGATTTTTGGTACCTCATAATTCAGCACATTTAATGCCTGAATTATTTATTTGTTTTGTTTTTTTGGTTGTTCATAGTTTTTGTCATTATGAGGATGACTTAATTTTGACACCATTTAATGATCTTTGTTTTTCATGAACACTGCCATTTTATGCTCATCTTTCATGGCTGCAGTCAGAGCCAGCTCAAGGATACAATGTGCCCCTATGACATGTTGGTTGAAAACACTCAAGAAAGTCCCCCTTCTAGATTGGTGTGGTTGAATCTGTAACTGAAATTGATGTGTGAGTAGTGGAGCCCTTTAAGATTGACGTCTTTGCGAAAAGCAAGGTGTCCCTAGGCTGGAATCTATTTGGCCTATACGTAGAGCCAGTCCTATAGCTGTAGTCATAGTTTGCAGCGTCTATGCCCATTGATGGGAGGGTTACGTGACATATTGGATCATCATACTCTGATTTTTTAAGATGCCAGTACACAGCTTCTAGCATCCTAGCTTGTGATTCCCTCAACTTATTTTGCTTTATTTCTGTAGATTAGAGGAAGCTAGCAGATGCTTCAATGAAGATGTCAGTGTAAAGATCTCTGCCTGTACCTTTTGAGTTTGAGTTTCATTTGCAGTTTCTGACTCTTTCTTTTGGATTTTTGATCTTGTTCTCTGAGAGAGTTTATGCCTGCTTGTTTTTCTTTGGTTTCCATCACTGATAATTGTTTCTACATTCTGCTGTGTGAACTTCTCCTTTCCATGGAAGAGATAATAGCTATGACTCATAATTCTCCTGAATAATCTTTTAGGCCAGCTAGCATTTATCAATCATAAATAAAACAAATTCAAGGCATTTCCACACTCATTGTACATTTGTTCAGAATTTCCAGTTAGTTCAGTTGTATCTCACACTGCAAACCTTCAAGCAAAATAAACATCCAATAAGCAAGTTGTGGAGTTCTTTCATTTTGCAGAAACCTTTTTTTCTAGGAGAAATAAAATTAATTGTCAACAACAGAGTTTCACACAGGTACATTTCCCATAATTGTTATTATTATTATTTTTTCATCAAACACAGCTGCTCTTTGATCAAGATAGACAGATGGATGGATCTTTTTTGTCATTGTTACTTTTAGAAAGGAACAACGAAATTGCAGTTGACCCAGTATGAGGCATAAGAGTTAAAAAGACAAGAAGAGAGAAAATAATAACAAACTGAATAGTAATAAAAGTACTTTACAAAATATACAAATTGCACTGGTTGACTTAAAGTCTATATTGCACATTGAGAGAATGATATGGAGCAGTTTTATTCTGAGTTCAGGGACATGATTGCTTTTGGATAAAAGCTGTTTTTAAGCCCGTTTGTCCTGGTTTTCATTGCTCTATATCTCTTGCCCTATGGCAAAAGCTGGAAGAGGCAATGACCGGGATGTGATGAATCCTGTGAAATGTCTATTGCTTCTTTGCAGCATTGGGAGGTGTAGATTTGTTCCAGAGTTGTGAGGGTACAACCGATTGTCCTCTCCGCTGTCCTGACGACCCTGTGGAGCACTTTCCTTTCTGAGGAAGTGCAGCTGCCGTACCACACACAGTCCATTCGTGAGGACACTCTCGATTGAACAGTGATAAAAGGCAAAGAGCGGATTTTTGGGGAGATGGTTCTTTCTGAGGATTCTAAGAAAATAAAGCCATTGATGTGCCTTCTTCAGCATCTCCTTGGTGTTGACATTCCAGGTCAGGTCATCCTTCAGCTCAATGAAACCCAGAAGCCTGAAGACTGGGACCCTCTCCACACAGGCCCCGCCAATGATGAGTGGCTGGATGTCAGTTTTGTTTTTTCTAAAGTCAATAACAAGCTCCTTCATTTTTGTGGTGTTGAGGAGCAAGTTATTGACTCTGCACCACTCTGACAGCCGCTCCACCTCGTCCCTATATCCCAGCTGACCCTCCTTGCCCGAAATGAGTCCAACTACCATTGTGTCATCCACGAACTTTATGATCTTGTTGCTATTGTGAGTGGGAACACAGTCATATGTGTGGAGGGTGTAGAGGAGCAGGCTGAACACACAACCCTGCGGCGCCCTGGTGTTGTGGCTGACAGCAGTGGAGGTGTGGGGACCCAGCCCGACACTCTGGGAGTGACCAGACAGGAAGTCCAGTATCGAACTGCAGGTGAGTGATGGAAGTCCCAGATCTGCCAGCTTGGACACCAGTCGTTGTGGGAGAATGGTGTTAAATGCCGAGCTGAAGTCCACAAAGAGCAGTCTGGTGCAACTCCCCTGCTGCTCCAGGTGGGTCAGGGCAGCATGAAGGACTATGGCCATAGCGTCCTCCGTGGATCTCTTTACTTTGTAAACAAATTGAAATGGGTCTAGGTCTGCTGGCAGGCAGGTGATGATATGACACCGCACCAGTTTCTCAAAGCACTTCATGATGACAGATGTGAGTGCCACTGGGTGAAAATCATTCAGACTATTCGTGATGGATTTTTTAGGCAGTGGAACAATGATGGAGGCAGGATGGAACAGTGGCCTGGGACAGGTACAACAGGGACTGGTTGAAAATCCTAGTGAAGATTCCAGCCAGTTGATCTGCACAGTTGATCCACACGTTGATCAAAATGCCTATTATTGAACAACAGGAAAACTACTTGAAGATTATGTGCTACTATGTATGGTACAAAGAGGACATGCTTCAAATATACAAGTGTATAAAAGAAGGCAAGCTCTGCCGACAGCATACATCGATGAGCCCCTGTTTTATGATGGTAGACGTATCAGGTGAGTTTACCATAACTGTATGATGTTGCATATACTCTCCAGTAGGCACCATATGAAAGTCAATGTCAATGTAAATTTATTTATTAAGCACATTTAAAACAATATCAGTAATGCTGTATCCAAAGTGCTTTATATTAAAACATACAATAATCATAAATAAAACAAATAGACTAGTATACAATAACATACAATGCAACCAGCAGTAATTTGAAATAAACAAATAACTAAAATTAGGGAAACATCAGTATCAGTGAAGGTCACGGAAAGCTAGAGAATAAAAATGTGTCTTCACTCTAGTTTTAAACAGTTCAATTGAAGGCGATTCCTTAATGTAATTAGGTAAAGAATTCCACAGACGAGGTGCAGGAGCTGTAAAAGCCCTGTCTTCCTTAGTTTTGCACTTAGTACGAGGGACAACAAGAGACAACTGACTGGCAGATCTAAGTTCTCTGGATGGCTGATGTATAACACACAATTCAGATAAATAGGTGGGAGCACACCCCTGTAGTCTTTTAAAAACCAGCAACAAAATTCTAAAATCATTTCTAATGCTGGGCAAGACAGTGGCGCAGTGGTAGCGCTGCTGCCTCGCAGTAAGGAGACCTGGGTTCGCTTCCCATGTTCTCCCAGTGTGGAGTTTGCATGTTCTCCCCATGTCTGCGTGGGTTTCCTCCCACAGTCCATAGACATGCTGGTTAGGTGCATTGGCAATCCTAAATTGTCCCTAGTGTGTGTGTGTGTGCCCTGTGGTGGGCTAGCACCCTGCCCAAGGTTTGCTCCTGCCTTGTGCCCTGTGTTGGCTGGAATTGGCTCCCATGACCCTGTGTTAGGATATAGCGGATTGGAAAATGACTGACTGACTGATTTCTAATACTAGCTGACAGCCATTGTAAAGAGGTTAAAATTGGAAATATAGAGGCAAACATTTTTGCCCTAACCATTCTGAACCAACTACAACCTGTGTATCATGGATTTACTGATCCCAGAATACAAGGAGTTGCAGTAATCAAGCAGAGAGAAGATAAAAGCATCTTTCTCAAGATCTCTAGAAGATAAAAAAAGGCTTAACCTTAAAAGATTAAGCTGGAATAAGCAACTCTTGACTGCATATTTAATCTGTTTCTCAAAAAAGAGGTTACTGTCAAAAATAACCCCAAGATTCCAAACTTGAAGTTTGCAAAAGTCCACAAAAGAGCCAAGAAGTAACCTCAATTTAGGTTCAGATCTTGGATCACATGTCTAATGTCGTAACTCCTAAAACTATTTATTAATAATGTTCATTTTGGAATGTTTGATTAACATTTACTACATATGTCAAATGCCCTGAGAGGATGCCCCATCAACATGCATCACTTTTGTGCTGTAAGATTAGGGGGTTTGATATTTGGTCTCACAGGACACTGCTATTCATTATTTGCAACCTCTGTATATGTTTTGATAGATTTTTTCACAAGTGAATTTACACCTTTTTTTCTTTTTCAACATGTGCAAGAGACATGGGTTAGGTGCTTGAATCCGGTCCTATGCTTGCTCTGATTGACTGCCAATTGTGTTGAGTTGTTAAGTGCAAATTGTTCCACATTTGTACTTGTGTGCATGCTTCTCTTGACCTTTTTATTGTTTTAATTCCCCATATTAACCCTTGTCTCTTTATGGAATCCCCTATCTACCTATAGAAGATTTTTACTGTGCTTGTCATGCACAATTGTTTTTGTAGTGGTAGCTTATGGAGGAGTATGCATTATGCCAGGATGGTCAGGTGGCATACCTAAGGGCCATGAACACCTGAATCAAAACTGATACTGGGCAGGGTGCTCTAGAGCTACAATACTACAACACAAATGAGATAAATTCTTCAGAGGCCTGATCACCCGAGGAATTAAAGGTGACAACAGTGTGCTCTAGGGCCCCAACACCAGATCTATAACCAGAATATCTCCCTTGGCCATAACAATGTAAAAGTGAAAATGGTTCAAAAGTAAGGCTCCAATCTTTAATTAGGCATCATGACTGCTGAAAGGTCTATAATTAAAGTAAGCCTTGCCCCAAATCCAAGGAGCAGGCTGTTCAGTATGCACCAAACAAAACAAGGGTAATGGCTTCTCAGTCTCAAAATGTAGAGGAGAACAATTAAAACCCTTGATTCAAATAACAAAAACAAACTTCCTTTATACCTAAAGCTTTCTTAGGCAAAAATCAATATACATGAATCAGAAACCAGAGCAAAGCAACCAAGAAAGGACTGTCTAAAAGACAAATCAAAAACCAAACAAACAAAGTCCATTATCCACTAATCAAGATTGAAAAACTAAACCAAAGCTTAAAATACCAAAAAATAATCAGAAAATAAAAACACTTACTAAACTGAAATCTAAAGTTGTAATTCAAGCATCCAAAATGAGAGTCCAACAAGAGAAGTATACACTAATGCCACAGCACTAGCTCTTAGGCTCACCCAGACTTATATAGGCCTGGGGCGGTCCCACATATGCAATGTCAGGGGGCCTAATCCCCTTAGGCTCAAGATATAAAATTACAAGGAACATATACATGATTGAGATAATAATACTAATAATACTAATAATAATAATAATAATAATACCGAAAAAGCATTTGACAGTGCCCCACAGACTAATAGAAATATTACACTTATACAAGACACACCCCGCACTCACTCACTACCCACAAACACTAACAGGAGAACAACACTACATGTTCCTATTAACAACACATCAATACACACAGACTTAATACAGATAAGAGAAAGCATCTTCCAGGGAGACTTACTTACCTTCTCTGGTTCTGCCTTGCTCTCAGCTCATTATCAACACACAATATGGATACAAACTCAAAAAACAACAGTAACAATGCACCATATCACATATATTCTATACAGAAGACATAAAGATACATGCAGGAACAAACAAACAATTAGAACAGTTACTAGAAATAATCAAAACATATTAACAAGATATACACCTGTGCCACACAATTAAATCCATCAATACATGCACCATACCAGTAACCACATTCTCCATTGGTTGCAACAGACCTACAACAGCTTTAAAAGAAAACATTAACATTATTCAAAAAACACAAACACCATCACCCCATAGCTGCTATATAATGACTCACACTTCCACATGCTGAGGGATGAAGGGGTCTCATAGATAAAATTAGTTTACATAAAATAACATAAACACCTGGCAGCGGCAGATAGATATTTATTTTCTGCAGGGTGGCCAAAAGTAGTAGTAGTAGTAGTAGTTTATTTATATAGCGCCCTTCACAGACAAGAGGTCACAGAGCGCTGAACAGCAAATACAGAATAAATACAAACACAAAATACAAATAAATAAACAAACTGGAACTATTTAGCACTAATTAAAAGCTTGTTTAAAAAGAAATGTTTTTAGTTGTTTTTTAAAAGAATCAACAGACTCGACTCCACGCAGACAACAAGGCAAGCTGTTCCATAGTCTTGGTGCCACAGACTGAAAGGCACGATCCCCACGGGTTTTTAGCCGAGTGCGTGGGACAACTAAAAGGCCCTGTTGACCAGATCTTAGAGTCCGGCAAACTGTATGGCGTTGGAGCAGGCTGGTTAGGTACTCAGGGGCCTGTCCATGCAAAGCTCTGAAAGTGAGTACCAAAATTTTAAAATGAATTCTATAAAACACTGGGAGCCAGTGCAGTGTGTACAGAATGGGAGTGATATGATCACTCCGGCTAGCACGAGTTAGGAGCCTGGCAGCTGCATTTTGAACTAACTGAAGGCGTGAGAGAGAGAAAAGGGGTCCTGTGGTGTTTCTTCATGTGGTGGGTGCGGCAATGTATTATACCAGTTACATGTTACCCAGCCAGACCTGACCTGCTGTTACCAACACTTTTATCTTGGCTGACAGAACTAGACTTCTCCAAGTAGATGGATCAAGCATGTAACATACAGGACTTGTTACAAATGTTATTACATTTCTGTCATGTCAATATCTTTTTATAAGTTCATTGTTGTCCAGTGCTTCCAAAACATTCTGTCTCCCCTGGGATGTGTGCTAATATCTCTATTAATGCCATCTTCTGGCAACTCCTATGAAGTTATGATGGCTCATGAGCTCTCTTAATTCCTTGTGAAGTTAGCAGTAGCTTCTTAAATAAGTGGAATTGATAAAATGTTTTTACTCCTATTCCTAAGAGTAGGACCAGATTTGAATCCTCCTGAGAATTTTAAGCCAGTTAGGACCACTTTCCTATTCTGAGATACCTGATAAATATGGCCATCGATCATGACACTGGTAATGCATTTACGACTACTGCCCTAACTACATTTCATCTCCAGATCCCTTTGTGAATTTCCCTTTGGGATTAATAAAGTATCTATCTATCTATCTATCTATCTATCTATCTATCTATCTATCTATCTATCTATCTATCTATCTATCTATCTATCTATCTATCTATCTATCTCTCTCTCTCTCTCTCTCTCTCTATCTATCTATCTAATGCCCCAGTCTGCCACTTTTTATCTACTGGCAGCATACTAATGCCCTAAATTGACTTTTCACCAGCTATGCATGGGGGTTTAAACCACAAATCCACGAGCTGGGATGCCACAGATTTTGCTGCCATCTTAAACATTGTCAGTCCAATGACATCATACATTGCAACTGCCAGCCATCATGTGGTGGTGCCACTGTTAACAACAATGTGGCCATGGGCTTTCAAGAATACACAAAATGGCTGTATCTGGGATATAAAACAAACTGGCTACGTGGAAACATCAGTAAAATAATTCTAAACTGAAAATAAAATTATGAAATAGTGCAAAATGGGTTCTGAACACTCCAAAACCTTATAACCTTAAATATTTTTGCATTGACCACAGGCAAAAATTCTGACTTGAATACCCTAACACTGAACACTGTAGCCCAATGTATACTGAAAAAATGAAAATGAAAACTGTCTACTATATAATTTACTGCCAATGATATCATTCGCTCTGAGAAGGAATGAGTGCCCAAACTAGAGCCTTTATGTTGAAAATGTGCTTACATGTGTAATGTGTTCTTTTTATCCAGTGCACCAACTATAACCTATTTGAACTCATACTGAGATACAAAGCTGTTGCCTCAGAGTTTCTCTGATTCTTCAGCCAGGCATGCTGAAAAAATGAGATTATCCTATTAAGCAAAGTAATCCTTACTTTCAGGCTTTATCTCTAACGCAGGCTCTCACAGGCTGGCTCATACTGAGACCCAATCATAGCTCATGTAATGCACCTCTTGCAGGCATCTCACGGAGGCAGTAACAAATGTCTGAAAGGCTTCCCCCACTGTTCTAGCAAATTGTTTAGTATCTAGGGCTTTTAAGCTTTGCAGCTCCCCGATGTGGATAGCAGGCTATTAACTTCCTAACCAGAGTGACCGGACCCTTCCGCCAACTGCCCACACTGACCGGCTGTGTGGGGGTGGAACAGATTGAAAACACTCTCATTTCCCAGTCTAATCTTAAACTTACTCTTGGTGTTTTGGAGGAGGAAGGGGGGATTGTTTGCCACACTCATGAAATAAGCAGGAAAAAAAAATAAACTGGGGAAGAACCGCCGCGGTTAGAAAATCAAAATTTAAACGTGAGGATTCCATACACTTTGAAGGATCTTCCTCCAGAACAGAGCAAAGGTAAGTTACTCAAGTGCTGGATAATTAAGAATATGGACATTGTTGAAGCTAAGCTAATCTAAAATGGGAAAGAAAACATGAAATAAGTCCCCTAAAAATGAAATTGTCACTTTATGATAGGCAGAGCGTATTAATGGAACAGGCAGGGGATGAGGTACACTGAAGAAAAGATGAGAAAAGATAAAAGAAATGGAGTGAAAGTTAAGGTGGTGGAGAGAAATGAGATGCTTTGAGTGTTTGAAAGGGGTTAGTGTAAGAAAGGGAAAAACATTAAGTTGACTCCTTAAGTATTCAGTCCCTTTAATTTTCTGCAGACTTTACTGTGTTGTAGATTTAATTTTCTTCTTCTTCTTTCAGCTGCTCCCGTTAAGGGTCACAACAGCGGATCATCTTCTTATCTTCTTCCATATCTTTCTGTTCTCTGCATCTTGTTCTGTTACACCCATCACTTGCATGTCCTCTCTCTCCACATCCATAAACCTTCGCTTAGGCCTTCCTCTTTTCCTCTTCTCTGGCAGCTCTATCCTTAGGATCCTTCTCCCAATATACCCAGCATCTCTCCTCTGCACATGTCCAAACCAACGCAATCTCACCTCTCTGACTTTGTCTCCCAACTGTCCAATTTGAGCCGACCCTTTAATGTACTCATTTCTAATCCTATCCATCCTCGTCACTCCCAGTGCAAATCGTAGCATCTTTAACTCTGGTACCTCCACCTCTGTCTCCTGCTTTATAGTCAGTGCCACCGTCTCCAACCCATATAACATAAATGCATACATTTGCCATTTTTACTCATCAATCCACTCTCAGTAACCCATAAAAGTTGAAAGGACTGGCAAGGTTTGTTGGGCTGAATGGCCTGTTCTTGTCTTCTTCTTCTTTTTACTATTCATCTTTTCTCACTTCACTGTGGGGTCAACGTTCCCCAAGCAGCTCGGTCCTGCACCTCCTCACCAGTCAAGTCCTTTTCCATCTGATCTTCTTTGTCCAGCTCTGCTTTGGCCTCCCTTGCATTGCCTTCACCTGTACTTCTTCCCATCACTCTTTTGCCCACGTATTCATTGTCTCTTCTCAATATATGTCCATACCACTTTCACCTACTTTTTTGTAATTCCTTACATATGTCTTACACTTTTGTTGTACCTTTAATTGTCTCATTTCTTATTCTGTCCTCTTTTGTAATTCCATACATCCATCTCAACATTTTAATTTTTGCCACATCTAACTTCTTCTCCTACACTCCCTTTACTGCCCATGTCACCGGTCCATGCATCATTGCTGGTCTTACCACTTTCTTTTAAACCTTACATTTCACTCTTCATTTTTCAATCACAGAATACTCCCAATAACTTTTTGTTTCATCCACACTGCACTCTATGGGTTATCTCTGCATCTAGTTTTCCATCTTGGGCTACCACTGATCCGAGATATTCACTCTTTTCAATAACTCTTCCTGAAGGCTAACGTATGAATCCTGACCATCATTAAACCTTATATATTCTGTCTTCTTCCTATTTATTTTCAACCTTCTGTCTTCCCAAGTCCTTCTCCATTCTCCCAACTTCCTTCTTCTTCCTCTCAGGTGCTACACAACACAATGTCGTCAGCAAAAAGCGTGCATCACAGGAATTGGTCTTTTATCCCATTACTCAACACTTCCATAGCCAGATCAAAGATATAAGGACTTAAAGAAGACCTCTAGTGCAGACCTACTCTGACTGGGATCTTATCTACTAGCCCAACACTGCTTTTAATCTGAGTCCTCACTCCCCCATCCATATTCTGGACAATCCACACATATTTCTCCGGTGTTGCTTTCTCTCTTATGCACCTCCAGACCTCTTGATGTGGCACTCTATCATAAGACTTCTTTATAATCTTTTCTGTTTTGGGGCAAACCAGTCCAACTTGGTGCCAGTCCCAAGGTCAGGTATATAATGAGAGTTAGTGTCAGGAAGGGCACCCGGCTGTAAAAGTTAGCCAAAACCTTAATGATGGAATCAACCCAATCAGCTTTGGAAAATAATTGTTCTCTTCTAGATTGTTCTAATATTCTAATAATGACCAAGTAAATTTGCTAGGTTTCAAATCTGTTAAAAACTTAAAACTAAAATCTGTCATTCATATCAGTATTCAGAACCTTTGTGGTGGAACTCCAAATTGTGATCAAATGCATCCTATTTACTTTAATTATGCTTGAAATTAGTCAACTTCATTTACAAGGCACACACCAGTGCATGTTAGGTCCCATAATTCACACTGCATGTCAGGACAAAAACCAAGTAATGATGTCCAAGAAACTCTCCTTAGGGCTTTGTAATTAAATTGTGGTGAGTCATAGATCAGGGCAAGGCTATACAACCATTTCTAAAGCTTGAAGTGGTGGCAGGAGCAGAGTGTCATCAATAATTGTGAAATGGAAGACGTTTAAAACCAGTAAAACTCTTCTTATAGTTGGTCATTTGGCTAAACTGAGTAACTAGGCAAAAATGGCCTTGGTCAGGGAGGTGACCAAGAACCCAGTGGCCACTTTAACTGAGCTTCAGAAGTCCTCTACCGAGATGGGAGAACCTGTTGGACAGATGACCATCTTACTAGCACTTAATCTATCAAGAATTGTTAGCAAGTGGCTAGATGGGAGCCACTCTAGAGTAAAAGGCATATGACAGCCCTCTTATAAATTTGTTGTATGGCATTTAAGTGGTTCTGGTCTGATAAGATAAAATTGAACTCTTTGGCCTGAACTCAAAGCATTATGTTTGAATACCAGGCACTGCTCAACATCTGCCTAATACCATCCCTATGATGAAGAATAGTGGTGGCAGCATCATGCTAAGGGGATGCTTCTCAGCAGCAGGACCAGGTGACTGTTCAGAACTGAAGGAAGGATGAATACAGCCAAATGTAGAGAAGTCCTTGAAGAAAACCTCCTCCAGAGAGCACACAGCCTCAAACTGGGGCCATAGTTCACCTTTCAGCATGACAATGACCTGAAGCGCACAACCAGGGCAACACTGGAGTGGCTTCAGGACAAGTCCCTGACTGTCCTTGGGTAGCCAGCCAAAGCCCAAAATCTGAACATCAATTGAGAGACCCAAGGATGACAGTCTATAGATGTTTCCCATCCAAACTAATAGAGCCCATGAGGATCTTCTGGAAGAATGGGATAAAATACCCAATCTAGGTGTGAAAAGCTTGTAGAGATTTACCGACAAATACTTCTATAAGGTACTGAATTAAGGATTTTAATACTTAGTGTATTTGAATAGGGAGATATTCATTTTTCGATTTTTAACAAATGTGTCATATGTTAAATAAGTTTAGATTGATGGTCAAATTAAATGTATACCATAATAAAGTGTGCAGAAAGTGAAGGTGGTCTTAATACTTTCAAAATTCATAGTACTGAATAAGATTAACTAATACATGTCAGGAAATACGGATGGAATCGATAATGGAGTTAAGATAAAAGGCATGACATGATTGAAAGCCATGGAAAATAAATACAATAACGTAATGAGGAATGATATAAGATGACTCAGACCAGTTTTAACCTTTAAGGTCATTGCAAAATTTTCAGGTCACACACATATATGATATAACCACATTTTTATATTAGCCAGTGTCAGGGGCTGTCCAGTTAGATATATTTTTGAACCACTCATACAGTGGGCATTCGTGTAACTGGGGTGACAACATAAAAGAGTAACATAATGACATTAAGATTATGTAAATATAATGAGATTCGGCTTAAGTATAGGAAACAAAGTGAAACAATGATTTCAGACAATAGAAACTACACTAGTTTATAGTATACAAATGAGGTAAAAATAGAAGGGAGATGTAAAGATATTCAGCAAGAAGCAATTAAACACAAAACTCCAATGCTGCGCAGACTTTTTCTTTCAGACTGACTCTGTCTCTTTAATGAAGAATTTTTCTGACCTGACTCCCCCCCACAGAATTCTGACTGTTCTCCTCCCATCCCACTTCCTCTGCCTACACACACAATCATGCACACATACACAGCCAGCACCTCCACACAGTTAGACACACACACAGTCAGGACCTCTGCACAGTTGCACGTATACACATATTTCCAGTGGACCCCCATGCTCTCACATGGTAAGAAGGGTTTTCTTTTCCCTGAAGCTACACTTAGTGGGAACATCTGCCCCATTACACTCACACACTTGCATACCTAGAACTTGTGCGCAGTCTCTAATGTACAATGATGTATACACTATTGTTGGGCGTGTACACACTTCAAAATTTAAATACAAAAATAAGCCTGTGGCTTGTCTGTTTTTTTCCATTTAAAATAAGTAATTTCATCCTGTGCATTGAGAGATGTGTTGTTACTGACATTTCTTCAAATAGTAAACTATGTCTTGTGCATTAAGCATTGAAAAGGACAGCAACCTTTTCTTTGCCAGAGAAAATTGGTTTTGTTCATTCTACAGTATAATGGCAGGAATGATATGTACTTTGCAGCTGTTTCCACCTCAGTGTGTACCATAAATGATCAAATCATTGTTCTGCATAATAATTGGGAGCCTGGGTCTTGTCATCCTGCACAGTACCTTTCCTTGCATGTCTTTGCATTCACACAGAGCTATGTCTTATTGGTTAATTAAAAGATGGCACACTTTTCTCATCATAAGCACTGAGTAAAATAATGATTCTTAGATTTTTTTTAGCCACTGTACCAGCAATGGTGCTTTGGAAATTAAAACACAGGAGTTAATGTAGCTTTTTTGGTTAGCACTGCTGCTTCAAATTCCCATGGACCTGTTTTGTGCCTTTTGCTCTCTGGAGGGTGCATTCTCTTCTCAAGTTTAAGAGGGCTTCTTCACTCGAATCCAATTTCCTAACACGGCTAAAGTTATGCATATTATTAGGTTTGTTATTGTCATGTGTTCAGAGCACAGTGAAATTCTTACTTGTATGTGCTAATCAACATGCAGCACACCAATATTCTCCTACACCATGATTAGTGAGTACTTTACCTTGAAACTTCAATCTTTCTCCTCAGGCGAGGAGGCTTGAACCAGACCCACCAGCACTCCAGCCCGTGCCTGCCATCCATTACAAGCAAGAAAGAACTAGTGAGATGGCACCAACAATATAGAATGCTTTCCCATTAGAGATATGCCAGGCCAGGGCAGCTGAATACTTCAGAAAACTATTAACAGTCCACCTCTATAATCTGGGATCACTAGCATTAATTGATATTGGGGGAGGTAGAACATGGTTCCTTTGTTTTATAGACTAGTCATTATCACTGATTTAGTGTTTTCTTTTATTTTTTCTTGTTACTCTATGGTTGTGCCATGTGACATTACCCATGGTCTAAGGACACTGCTGCCTTCTTTCAGTACTGGAAAGATAAAGAAAAAGAGCTCCATAAGACTATGTAGAAAATGGGGACACATAAAGGATGGTAGAATGCCCAGAGTGGCTGGTGGTTTTTTTGACTTATCTTCTCTAAAACCTTGTCAAATGGAGTTTTTATTTTGCTCTCCTCCCTGCCCATTTGACCATAGTTTTTGGAATTAAGCTGGATATTCGCCTTCTCTGCTGTAAGTAACTATTCTTTAGTTTTAGTTTCTTTTGTACCTGTGTTTAGCAGTATTTATTTTAAATCCCTTTGAGCTACTTTCATATATGAAAATGTGCTATATAAATGCACTGCATGTCTCTAGGTGTTACAGTGTCCAACCACACCCTAAATGCATGTTAATGCAGTTCCAAATCAGTGACTAACATAACATAATGTTCTCAAACTTGCTTAATCCTGCTCATGGTCGTGGAGGCCCAAAGCCTGTCCTGACAGCATTAGATGCAAAGCTTAGCAGCAGCCCTGAACAAAGAACTAGTAGCCTATCACAAGGCCCACTCATGCACACATAGGGCAAATTTGTTATTCTCAATTAACCTAACATATCTTTTTGGATGTGGGTGGGAGAAATGTACTACCTAAAGAAAAACCCCACACATATGAGAAGAAGATGCCAGCTACATACTGGCATTCAGGAGTAGGATTTGAAGCCAGGATGCTGCATTTCTAAAGTACACATACATTAAATATATGGTACATGTACACAACACACATATTATGGCCTGTATACTCCTAAATCGTCTAATGCCACTCCAGAGAATGTTGAATACACACACATAAAACCAAAGAAAACCCACACCTTCCTCCTTTCAATTCTCCTCCTCCTCTCCAGGTAAATGCATTCCTTCTCCTCTCCAGACACACACCATCTTTAAAGTCTAATCTTTGGTGTAGTTTTGAGGTCTCTTCCAGTCTCTTCTGCAGAACTTCCTGGGCCAGACATAACCCTACAAAACCCAATGGGTTGTCTGTGAAGAACTCTTTTTGGTGGTCCCAAGTGTTTCTGCCAGACATGTAACAAAAGGGCTAGACAACCCTACAAGGTTCTCAATAGAAGCCTGATGCTACCTGCAGTTACAAGGGTGGGAATCTATTATTTTTTTATTGTGCTTTCTCCTACTGTCCTTCCATCATGCTCACATCCCTACAATAATTCAAGGGACTCCCTTGGCTGATGTGTCTTTCTGGAATTCCTGTGATTGGCCTCCTGTCCAGGACAGCATCTACCACCTGCTGACACAGACCCAATCTTTGCAATATATATTGTACATACATTTATATATACAGTTAGGTCCATAAATATTTGGACAGAGACAACTTTTTTTCTAATTTTGGTTCTGTACATTACCATAATGAATTTTAAATGAAACAACTCAGATTCAGTTGAAGTGCAGACTTTCAGCTTTAATTCGGTGGGTTGAACAAAAAGATTGCACACAATCCCTTTATTTCAGGGGCTCAAAAGTAATTCGACAAATTAAATAACTGGAAATAAAATGTTCATTTCTAATACTTGGTTGAAAACCCTTTGCTGGCAATGACAGCCTGAAGTCTTGAACTCAAAGACATCACTAGATGCTGGGTTTCCTCCTTTTTAATGCTCTGCCAGGCCTTTACTGCAGCGGCTTTCAGTTGCTGTTTGTTTGTGGGCCTTTCTGTCCGAAATTTAGTCTTCAACAAGTGAAATTCATGCTCGGTTGGGTTAAGACCAGGTGACTGACTTGGCCATTTAAGAATTTGCCACTTCTTTGCTTTAATAAACTCCTGGGTTGCTTTGGCTATATGTTTTGGGTCATTGTCCATCTGTTTCATGAAACGCCACCCAATCAATTTGACTGCATTTAGCTGGATTTGAGCAGACAGTATGTCTCTGAACACCTCAGAATTAATTCGGCTGCTTCGGTCCTGTGTCACATCATCAATAAACACTAGTGTCCCAGTGCCACTGGCAGCCATGCACGCCCAAGCCATCACACTGCCTCCACCGTGTTTTACAGATGATGTGGTATGCTTTGGATAATGAGCTGTTCCACGCCTTCTCCATACTGTTTTCGTGCCATCATTCTGGTAGAGGTTGATCTTGGTTTCATCTGTCCAAAGAATGTTTTTCCAGAACTGTGCTGGCTTTTTTAGATGTCCAAAGTCCAATCTAGCCTTTCTATTCTTGAGGCTTATGAATGGCTTGCACCTTGCAGTGCACCCTCCGTATTTACTTTCATGCAGTCTTCTCTTTATGGTAGACTTGGATATCGATACGCCTACCTCCTGGAGAGTGTTGTTCACTTGGTTGGCTGCTGTGGAGCGGTTTCTCTTCACCATGGAAATGATTCTGCGATCATCCACCACTGTTGTCTTCCGTTGACGTCCAGCTCTTTTTGCGTTGCTGAGTTCACCAGTGCTTGCTTTCTTTCTCAGGATGTACCACACTGTAGATTTTGCCACTTGTAGTATTGTAGCAATTTCTCGGATGTTTTTTTTCTGTTTTCACAGCTTGAGGATGGCTTCTTTCACCTGCATGGAGAGCTCCTTTGACCGCATGTTGTCTGTTCACAGCAAAATCTTCCACATGCAAGCACCACACCTCAGATCAACTCCAGGTCTTTTATCTGCTTAATTGATAATGACATAACGACGGACTTGCCCACACCTGCCCATGAAATAGCCTTTGAGTCAATTGTCCAATTACTTTTGAGCCCCTGAAATTAAGGGATTGTGTTAAAAAAATGCTTTAGTTGCCTCACATTTTTATGCAATCTTTTTGTTCAACCCACTGAATTAAAGCTGAAAATCTGCTCTTCAACTACATCCGAGTTGTTTCATTTAAAATTCATTGTGGTAATGTACAGAACCAAAATTAGAAAAAAGTTGTCTCTGTCCAAATATTTATGGACGTCTGTATACTAGCAACTGGAAGCCCTATCGATTTGGGCTACAAATTCTACGGTTGTGAAATCTACTTTCTCTGCAAAGAATTATTTGTTTTTTTAAGTCTTTGAAATGATTTTGTAATCATGGCACTGATCTGTGCTTAAAATAGACCTTTTCGGCCGATGTAATGAAGAGCTTTCTGTCTAAACAGGGCTGCGAGACGTGAACTCAGCTCTTCGGCGCACCTCATTTGATCTTCTCCGGCAAACAAATTTTCAAAACAAACCGTATTTTACGTCTCTAATCAGAGTCGGAGTAATAATTATGTTGCCATGGTCATTTTAAATATGAGATCGGCTAAAACTTAAGCAATGACCGTTGTTAATACCCAGCCGTCATTACTCAGTTTGCCAATAGATGTCAGAAGGACGGATGCCAAAACTGAACTGCCCAAAGATAGATTTCAACGTACCAAGCAAATGGCGATATGTTGTAAATTAATTATGGTTCTGAAGATGTCAAAGGGTTTAAGTCTGTCGATGATGTTAGTCCTGGAAAGTACTCCCCACCAAACCAACGTTCCAAAAACCAACCGAACTTATCTGCTCGAACCAACACCGACTTACTATACTCGGCCGTCCAGCGGCATCACTGAAGCATTAGAACAGTCTTAGCCAATCATGCAATACTGCGTCCGAGTTTGCCACGTTATGTTCTAACTACAGAGGCAGAGTCCCATTGGATGGTTCTAACTTGTATTGAGTAGAGGTATTGATGCAAACACCATACATACAGGGTATTGATGTGAGCACCATACAGATGGGGTATTGACGCGAACACCATACATACGGATAGTATCAAATGATATACAAGGATATATATATACTAGGGGGCTTCGCTGCCTGCTTGCTTTGCTCACCAGCCCCCATTTTTGTTTTTACGGATACACACTTTTAAGATTTTTTTTTCTTTGGAATTGTTGCTATTTAATTAGTTTCACTTTTATTTCAGAACTTCTGTAAAACAATATTTTGAATCTTTCGAGTCCCAATGTGCTGAATCGTTTTAATGAGGTCAGTGAGACATGTGTTTAATGACTTTGTACCATAATTTAGGATAGGTTCCTCTGTTTGGAATTTCAGCACAGACAAAACAATCTACATCATCAGCAGTTAATATTTTTTTTTGCAAAGTAACCAATAAATACATGTGACGTAAACTCTGTTTTTGAAATTTTCTTTTGACTTAAACTTCAAAGCCTTACAATATTTACATACTTCTGACATATCACCTATGTCCATATATTCAATCTCTATTCGCCTTTTAGTTATTTCTCTGAGTAATAATATCTTTCTTTGCGCTAATGTGATGTTTACTTTCTTTGTTTTCGAATTCCACTGCTTTCATAATCTATAACCTGCTCTGCATGTGTATAGCGCTAACATCCGGAATGGATGTGCTTTTTTTTCAATTCCACTTGCCCCGGGTTGATAATTAGTTTCCTTATTTTCTGAATTAGCACCTAGATTATTGTTTTTCTTTTTTGTCTCTCCAACGCTTTTGTGTCTGTTTTCTCCACACTGCTTTCTTCTTCGCTTAGTTGTCTACGTTTCATTTATAACGTATTGTCCTTATATAATTTATATGTGCTGAGAGCACTGGATCTGTGTGTGCTCAAAGCCAAAACAAGACTGAGTATTTTGCTGCCCGTGCTGTTATTTGGTTGTAAGTAGGGCGTGTCTTGCAAGAATCTCATGTTCTATGTCATCGCGAGATGATCTTGGGTCAATCTCTTGGCACAAAGTCTCATGTTTAAGGTCCCCACGAGACGCTCCGTGGCCAATCTGTTTAGTCTCGCAGGTCTTTTAAGTGTCTTCCATGATTTTGGTGGCAGAGTGTCTGACTGTCTCTCTCAGTTTCTTGCAGACCATTCCCGGGAAATGTGGCCAGTTTCTGGCACCTCTGATGATGTCACTTCCAGCACCTCTGATGATGTCACTTCTGGCTCTGGCATAGATGACAAAATTTCCTTCCCCAGCCCTTAAAACGGCCATCGTACCTCAAAATATTCAGTTCTGTTTTGGACTCAGTCTTGTGAATATCTCTGTTCAATTATTTCAAACTTTTGCAACTTGGATATAATATATGGACGGCTGTCCCAAACCTTTATAATGTCTAAAGACTCATTCTTGTTACAAAATATATTTATAGATATATATATGTATATGTATATGATGTATATGTAAATATGTGTGTGTGACTGTCTTGCAGCTACCCAGTCCCACATGCAGCAGAGGGACACAGACACTGTGTATCTAGACAAATTATTCCCGTTACCATAACTAAAATTATTTGTGATTAGTGCAACAGTAGCCCTTCTGTTGTTTCCTACCAGGTGGGCCAGACTTTGCTAACATGTGGTTTTTCCATCCTGGAACCACCATCAACAGCTACTTACCACGGCTGACCATGAGCACCCCACAAGCCATGAAATGGCCCTTATCAAAATCACTCTAGCCTTTACATCAACTTTACATTTGCCACGAGTAACTAATGTCAGTTTACAGTCTAATATATCGCTGACCTTGATGTGTGACATTGTTATGAGATAAAGCCATTTGCTTCATGTGAGAGTGGTTATAATGTTTTGGCTCATCAGTGTATGTGTGTCTGTGTGTGTGCATGTTGGTGTGTGAATTTATTTATTTATATATATCGTCACACATGTGCACGTTGTGACCACCAAGAAGGCTTAGGTAAATCTATCAGTACACCTTCAAAGCAATAGGGGGCACTGTCACTAACTGTTTCTTCTGTTTCTTCCACAGCTCAGATCAGGGCGTCAACGCCTAATCCTACCCCTCACACACCTTCCACACCCTGCCCCTTCCAGGCATGGATCTATTTATACTGAGGGTATGGATGAGGTCATCAGTCTTGGATGCACCACTGATGGAGACAGGACTCTTGATAGCGGGTCTTTTTGCAGTTAATAAGTGCTTCAACACTATTTTCTTTTCCTTGTTTATCTTTAATTGAGCCAGATTGGATATTTTCTGTTATTAAACGGGGTAATATGGCTGATACCCCAAAAACTTGCACTCTCGTCCAGCAAACCTTTCACAATAAATACCATAATTTATTTATTTTTTTTACAGTTGAAGCACAAGCCACGTTCAGTGTCACACACTGGGCCAAAAGAGAAACTGAACCAGACGCCTTGTGGCTAAACGTCCAGTTCCTTAACCATTAAGCAAGAAAGCCAGTTAGATCAAATATTTTCTTAAAAACGCCCTGTTTATGTGAAATGTCTTGCAATGACCTTGCGTCCTGTCTGTGGTTGCGACCTGCCTTATCACTTAATGCTCTCAGGACAGGTTTTAGTTCCACTGTGACCTAAGCAAGGAGACAAAAACATGGATGGCAATTTAAAAAGATTTTTTCAGGACAAATATACTTAAATTCCACTTTGTAAACCTCTTTGATTTTTGGTGAGATGGTAGGCACTGGAGATGGGAGCCTCCATCTCCTGGGGCATGACTTTTGTCTTCAGCATAGAAATTTGATCAATTAAAGAAAAGCAGGATTTTTGATAAAGCATCTGGGTGTTTGTTTTTGTAAAGTGAATCATGACACACTCTTTGCAAATTTACCATTATTTACATAGAAATATTCCAGTGAATCACATTGATGATGGTCGCGTACCCCGTGGGTTTACCCACTGTAGACTGAGAACTACTGACCTTGAAGTCTTAGCTAGTTTCATGTGCACATTATTGATGGAGAGTTAAGTTACTTGAAACACAGCGCACTGAGAGAGGCTGGCCACATGTGACATGTCAGCCTGTATATCGACAGGGAGTTTGGGACACGTCAGCCTGTGCATTGACGAGCTACTCTCTCGTGATGCGTGTGCATTGAGCCTGTATTTTCTTCTCTGGCTCCAGCAAGCCTCCTTGCTCTTTGTCTCTCCGCCTACTCACTCCTGTCATGTGGGTGCTATTCCTGACGATTCCGGTTGCCGGGCTAATGGCATCCTTGAGGAATTGCAGGCTGTGGATAAGCTGAGGAGTGCTAGAGCTGATAGGAGGGGGGCGGCCCGCTTGCAGCTGTGGGCGGAAGGATGTGCGTCATGCATTGAGGGGACAGACAGAGGTGGGGGAAGGAAGAGAGGCCAGGATAGGGAGACAGCTAGCGTCAGAATTTTAAACATGGACGCTGGACAGAAAGGAAATATAAGATAAAAGAGTATAGTGGAAGAGAAAGTTTATTTATTCACCTGCTGAAAGTTTGATCATGGTCCAGGTTACTCAGAATGTCAGGTTTTCAACATGATTTCGCTTGACCACTTTGACTAGAATTCTGCTTGGTGCAATATGGTTGTATTACCACTAGTTTAGAATACTTCAGCCAATTGACACTACGTTATCCTAGTTACAGTGCCAAAAATTCTTTAAGGTTTGGCCTGATCACACTGCCATGGACAGATAATGATCAAGGTTTAATAAACTCCAGCTTCTGTCAAAATAGCTGCACATCATCAAGGTGCACTTCAGTCATTGTGAGGTAAGCCGAATGGTGGCAAGCTAGTTATAGCACAGAGAAGTCAAAATCTATATAAAGTTTGGTTGGGTCACACTATACAAGAGTCTCAAACAAAATGTCATGTTCTTTGATCTCCAGATAAGTGGACTCAAACAAGAGTTTTTCACAACCTGGCAAAGCCCTCTATGTTGAGAATAAAATAAATCAAAGACTTATGAGAGGCACTTCACAGTCAGGGTGACTTATGCATTGTATGAGTCTTGTTGTCTAGACCAGCCTTGCTTATAATAAGGACTAGCCTGCTCAAAACTTTGTTTTCGTAGTTGTTTTATTCAGGCATTTGATGTCAGCTAACCACCCTGTCTGTTTACATGGTGGGAGGTGGACATGCCCCATATCAAATTGTGTAATTCTAGCTTTTCTGATGAGCAGGGCGGATGGCCCACGCTGAAGAACTGGCATGAAGCGAGGGGCCTAGGAGGCTTGGCTTCAAGCCTGAGTCTTTTGAACAATACATCTGCTGTCCTGGATAGCAGGCCAGATGAAGCTGGACTATTTCACTCCTACACATTATACTTACATTCCAGTCACTGCCATGCGGACAGTACAACTGCTATACAAATCTATGTGAATGCTAACCAAACCTGTGGCAGGAATCAATTGTCTACTTCATACTTTACTAATCCGTCTTAATTGTGTCCAAGCTGTAAGGGGCTGGAGAGATTCTGTTTTCACATATGGGATGCCCAACCATTAAACTGGGGTCTGTAGGATGTAAGCAGATAGCACTCAACCAATATGCAGTAGCACAGATATAACTTTGTATGACCATGATGGGCTTCCTCTGCAATGATTAAGCAGTTCTGTGCTAAATGGATAGTGCAATCAAAGTGAAACTGGGGTAGCACTCATCAAACCAAGATCTATGATATGACTAGGTTGTAGTCCTACCACCCTAGGAACCAACCACTATGATGTGACTATGCTTGCTAGTACTACTAGTAAATATCAGCGGTCTAGGCAGTTCCCACTGTGGTAAATATCTAAACAGACCACCGCACAATGAACACAGTGAGAGCTCTGTCACTGACAGGTCCTGTGCTGACCCATACGACATAACCAGGTGCTCTTTATTTTTAGAGCTGTAATCTACATATTGAGATGAAACCCTGAAAAATAGGCAGAAGTGCTGCCCACGGTTTTCCGCTGAGCCGCAGGCCAGAATCCATTTGAAATAAAAGGTTTCCAGTGACGCCAAAGTAAGCGAATGCCTGCAGATTGAGCTGCTGCCATAAGAACTGTAGACGCACATGTCCAGGATAACCTAATTTGCCGCTAACATCAAACAACATGAGCGTCATTTACAGGCTTTCAAACTGCAGTATAGGAGTGTAAAAATAAATACTCCCTCTTCCTATCTCAGTAGTGCATGGATAAATAAAAGCCTTCTTCCACTCTGACCAGCAAGCTAGGTTTGTAAATAAATACAGAATCCACTAGTTCCCTTTTTTCTCTGAACAGTGGAAAAGAAAATATATAAAGATCCTCCTTTACCTTGCTGACCAGTGCCATAACCTGTAAATACAAATCTCCTTTATCCCTTTGTGACCAATGTACATAAAACTATAACTAAGTACACTCCTCTTTCTCCCTGACAAGTGCACAAGACTGTACCTATAGCTGTGCTTCTCACACTGATGGGGTCTTAGGGCTGCCACAAAATATGCTGTTTGATTTGAAAATTCTAGGAGCTGAAGATCTTGGGATTTCATAACCTCAAGTTCCTAGAAGGCTAGAACCACCTTCCCTTTAATCTCCTTTCCAAGTAGTGCCCCCCCCCCCTCCTTTTCATTTCTTGTTTCCATCACTTTTTCATGGGGAAAATATCCATTAGGGTTTCAGTTTGTTAAAAGAGCTTAGGTTCAGTACAAAAGTGAATCAAGCCCTACTCGGATGGGATTAACTTTACACCAGGAAGTATCGAAGGTTGCTTTTAACGTCAAAAGAATTCTCACGAATAATTTTGTTTTCCTTTAGGTTTAATTTATTGGGAGGAGAAGGGTGCTGTTAGAACCTTTGTATTGGCTCAGAGGGCTTTGGAAGAGAATGGTTTCAGAAGCACTGATCTATACAGTCTCTAAGTTCACCTCCTGATCAGTGCATAGCAGAGTAAATACAGAACCTCCTCTTTTTAAAATAGAGTCTCCAGGCAAGTACTGAAACTCTTTCAATTGATACTCCCCAAGCAGACACTGCTCTTTCTTCCTGATCAGTGCTACAGAGAATCGTATGTATTCCTTCACTCCTCATACTCCTTGCATGTAACTACGGAGTCACCTAGTGCCTCACCTGACAATTGCATGACAGAGTAAACACAGACCATCCTTATTATCTGACCAAAGCCTAGGCATGTACTGTCAATGGAGTCCAGTATTGCTCCCTGACCAATGTGGACCCTCCTCTTTCTCACTGGTAAAATGTCTTTTTCCTCCTGTCCAGTATTCAAGTGGTAATACTGTCACTGCTCTTCTACAATGGCCAGTACCCAGACACAGAGTCTCCCAATTTATGGCTTGACCAGAATAGCAAATGGAGATCATCCTGTTTTTTTCCCTTGTCAGAGCCCAGGACTATGAGTAAGGAAGGTCACTTCTCTAAGCAGGAGCGCACATTACACGTGCACTTTCTCCAAGGTGGTGGCGGGGGTGGCCCACGTCTGCAAGCTTGACGGGGTCTCTTTTTGTGTCGGTGGGTGTCTCCGGTGTTGGGGGGAAGAAGGGGGGTGCTGCTAATTTTAATTCCGCAAGTTTAAAGCAGCAATGCGGTCGGTGAGACTGGCGTCACAGGGAACTCCCCTCCGCCGCCCCCGCGCCCGTCAATCATGAAGACGCAACGCTCGCCCACGCGCCGCCAACAAGCGGATTTGGCTTCGAGGCGCAAAGACAAAGGCGGTAAAAACCCTGGGTGGTAATCTCAAATGACACAAAATACGTTTAACGGGTGAAAACGTGGATGACTTAGTAAGAGTGCGGGGTTGCTGTGACCCCAAATGAAGGCGCAAGGCGCGTCAGGAGCTGCAGCTTCCACGCAGGTGTCAAGTCACACTAAATAAGATGTATGGATATCTTGCATTTTCTTTCTCAGTCCATTGTGTGTAAATTGCGTTATATGACACTTTGGTAAACATAAAATGCAAGTCGTGCAAAAAGAAAATATATATAGCTTAAATATACATTAAACGTATGTCGTGCCAGAACACAGACATGTTAAGACTACCTACCTCTCGTCGATTGCTGTCATTCAGTTAGGAAGTTTAAATGGGCGGTCCGGGAATCCCGCTCGTTGATTGGTGCACAGCATTGTCAATCAGGAAGCGTACTGTTCACGGCGTAGCTGGCGTGAGATCGAATATGCTGACATCCTGTGTATAGCACCAGTGGGGGAGTGGAATTCCTCTTGAAGTGTACGTACTGGCTGCGGGGTAAAATGCTGCTTGAAAACCATCTTGGCACAACACACCCTGTTAGAAATATATACAGTACTTGATCTAAATCCAATACATTATTGACTTTCCCCTCAAAATAAGAAAGGAAATCAAGGCGAGGCTGATCATGTTTAATACATGTGGCTTATTAAAGACGTATTTTTCACTATTGCCTTCAACTTTGCGCAAATCAACTTCATTATTGGCCAAGCTTGTCATCCTCTCAGGTCAGACGTGTAGGTATATAGGTAGACGGTAAGGTGTGAGCAGGGAGAAAAAAAAAGTTTGAGTATACGAAATGGAGAAAAAGGTAAACATATTTATTAAGCTGGGGAACATTTCATCTGCTACGCAACTTGGTAACCCATTGGATTTCATGGTCTGGGTAGTATCCGATTGTAGAATGACAACGTTCTCCACGTTTTTTTTAAGATTTTTTGTTTGTCAAAAATCTACTTGAGATCAGATAATGTTCATCTAACTACTTCGTTTACTCTTTGCTGTTTCCAGTTCTTCAAAGCTCTGTACTCCTTAGTCTAGTCTGATAAACAGAACCATTTCTTAGACTTATTTATATCTCAATTTTTGCATATTAAACACATTTTTTTGCATTTTATTTAAATTTCCTGTAATCCTTTTTTCCCTAAATCCTTTTTTTTAACAATCATTCTTTTGTTATTTTTATCCATTCTTAATTGCATTATCTCTTACTTCTGTGTAGAATTCCAAACATGGTAGACTAGCAGATATCTTGCAAATTCAGACAAATCCATTGGCTTTTTCTTAGTATAAAAATTGTGGTGAGGGCATACAGCAATTTTCCTTTACGTCTACAGTCCTCTCTAATATTACATTAGCTTAACTATGGCTTTTGCTAATAACTTGCGAGACATCAATCCAGCAATGGGATGCTCATGCTTGATCTGTCCTGATTGGCGTCAGGTCATTGTGATACTCTTTGACATTGTCATCATCTGACAGAATACTGCCATATACAGCAAATTTAAATATGAGGTAAATTGAAAGCCTCACAACCACCTACTTCCCTGGAAAAAATATTGAATATGAATTGTCTAAACTGAAACAGCAACACCTCAAGATTAGATTAAAAAAACTGAGGCACAAAGGACAAGACACAGTTAAACTCGAAGAAGACAACACACATTGCACAACCTGGATCTGGGGCAATCTAGCAGCAGTGCTAACCACTGTGTGGCCAGACATTAACTGAAAAGCATGAGGCTGGCAAACAATTCAAAAAAATATTTTCTAAGTACCTGTTCTTTCTGCAACAAAACTCTGGCTTCTTTGAAACAGAAGCATCATATTGCTTGCATTCTTTCCAAAAAGTGGATAGAGCACACATAAGGGTTCCTTGTTGGCTTTTTAAGAATTTAGCACCACAATTTTGAGTGAAGATCAGGAATGTATGGTTCTGTGTTGGAAAAGCTTGACTTGGAACTGTAAAAAAAATATCAGTCCTCTTTTAATTGCCAAGAATGAGGGGCATTAGCCATCAAGCCTACCAGATTGTGTGCGGTTTACCTGGTAAGCCAAAACCACTGCAGGGCCAATTAGTCCATCCTCTCATTCAGAAACAGGCTTACAGCAAACTGCACGAAGAAAATTTAACATACCACAAAATACAATATTGTTCTACATAAGAAATTACATTAAGTGTATGATGGAAAAATGGGTAAAATTTGATTAAGAAGACAAAGTGGAGAGTTGTTCTAAACATTTTAAATTGCTGAGGGAAGCTAATTTTGCATAACATTTGCTCCACTGGCCATTAAAGCAGAAATGCTGTTGACTAAATCATATCCTTTACCACATTATTTCATGTGAAAAGAAATAAAAAAATATTTCCCATTGTCTCTTTTCTGTTTTCTCTTCTCGTCAATAGTGGGTGTTTTCTTGTTTTTTAATTTGCTCCTCAAACATTCTTTCGCATCATTTTCTTAACTTTCCTTTACTGAAGATATCTTGGACATTCAAGATCAATATGACATTGATTCTGTTTCATGTCAGATTACTCTAGGGCATTTGACATCTTTACTAATCTTTCTTTTGAACATTGCTAAATTGGCTGGAAGGGTGTTATGTAGACTTAGCCATCCAAGGTCCTTATTTTCGTTTTTTAATTGAATATTTGTCTACAGATTATTGGAGGCCTGTTAAATAATCCACCCTAATTAATTTATAACTTTGTCTTGTAAACTCAAAAAATTTCTTCATAATTTCCGTTATGTGCTGTATATCCCACTGGTATTTATTCAAACACTTTACTGCTTTTCTGTAATGGTCTGCCACATTAGAGGCTACTGGTTTGTTTTAGGCAGGAAGCAGAACAGTACTTTCCTTTAGATGATTTTCTATTTGATATTTTATCATTTTGGCTGAATTGAATTTTTCACTTTTCACAGTATTAACTGCTGTTACTGCATATTTCAAATGTACAAGTTTTACTTTTAAAAAGCTTTTTCTTTCTTTGCTTTATTTGTCGCAGCTTTTTCACACTTCAAGCCCCAAAAGAGCACAAAGCATCTCCTCTTTATCTGTTTGATCACTTTAGTGTGTGAATGAAGCACCAGAGCTATATTACAATATTGTGGGCAAGATTACTTTTTAAGTTAATGTTACTTCCTCTTCCATGGTCTAAGGAACAGAGACTATAAACCTAACATTTTGTCTCACTTTTCTTTCTTTCTAGTTTACTGTTTACTGACAGCCAAATTTAACCCCCACTATTTAAGTTTCCTTTTTTTAAATCATTTTGTGATTTAATTAATATGCTGTGTTAACATTCAGAATCCTGCTTGGTCAGATTTTATCCTGACAATAATGCACTCAAAAATTATTCTTTAGGTGCAATGCTATTACTCATTTAACTTTAATTATCTTTTCTCAAAATGAGGAGATTTTACCAATTACTGGTACAACTGACTTATATTTCTTTGCTGTCACATTAAGAAATATAGTTTACGAGGAAAAAATGTGAAAGAATTTCACAGTTGTAATTAATAACACCACTCCAAACCCTTGGACCTTTCTAGGGTATACTGTCATTATTCAGTTACCTTAGGTTAACTTGAAAGGCAATGATTTTAAGCTTTAAAAAATGTTTTTTTGGAAAGTTTCTCATTACACAACTATTTTTAAATTGATTCAACTTAAAATTATTCTGTTTGTAGTCTTTGTTTATCTTTTTGTAGTAAAATTGACATAAGTTTGCATCACACGAATGTCTTCCAAGTCTTGGTGAAGAGAAATGCACCAGGAAGACTATATGTGAAACACACACTCATCTGGTTTCCATTTAAGTCTCTAGAATGGAGCAGAACCACTGGTTTGAAGCTGCAAGCCAGGCCTCTTCTGGTCCATCCTGTAAATGTATTGCCACCTTCCTGGAAGTCTGTGTTCATTTTGATACCAGCTTCTCAGGAGCACAGAGCTTGCCCCTCCAAAAGCCTTTATTTAGCTCATGGAGTACTGTCAAGTCTGGCAAAAAGTGCCAGAACTACCTTTTTCATTTGTTTCCTTTTCATTTCATCCACCCTTTACCTGTTTACTCGTACCTCCTTTCACATTTGTTAGATGTCATAACAACTAGATTAATCTTAGTTTTAAAAAAAGCAAATGAGTCTCATTTTCATAGAATCAGTAATTATGTTAGGAAGGCACACAGCAGTGTTGCTAAGATGACAGGTTCCCCCAGATAATGTGTTTTTTTTAAATTTTCTATTGAGGTAGAAGAGGATTGGATAAAGTGCTATGTTTTGTGAAATCTTCCAAAATATTTCTGGAGTTTTAGGCTATTTTCGGTGGCAAAAAAAATCCTTGTTAGCACAAGTTTTTTAGTTAATTTGCATTAAGTAACTACTCTTTTTGCATAAATATTGCTGAGTTTTAACAGTCCACCCATTTGTTTAATGTCAGAGAAAGGTAAAGGCCTGACACAATAGTACATTTTTAAGTGATAAACATTTTTGTATTTATGAGAGCAACTTTAGGCATGTCTGTCTTTGATAACCTATGGCACTCCTTACATCACATGAGCAGGCTTTTCTTCTCCTTTACTGGAGTACATGTACAGAGGTGGTGTAATATATTAATTACCCTGGTATATTCAGTTACTTAGTAGTATTATGTAGTAATGACATGGTGGAGGTTAGTTATAATGTAACTTGCCATTTTAATTAAATGTGAAAATAAAATTTCTAAAAAGAAAGGTTTGCTGTTTGGGTTGACCTAATTAATGTGAAATTATCAAGTAATGTAAGAGTGTGCAGACATCATATTTAAATTTTAACTTAAAATTCAGCAAATTGATTTTATGACACTGTTTAACAGTTATCAGTTAAAATATATCTTGAGTAACTCATGTAAGTTACTTTAATCTGATTCTTTCCACTGTGGCTAAAGCAACTCAATTGGTTGGTGTTAGCACAACCACAATATAATATGAGTTTGAATGACTCAATTCATTTTGCAACAAAATTATAGGAATTAATTTTATGATGTGGGTGGCATGGTGGCACAGTGGTAGCGCTGCTGCCTGACAGTAAGGAGACCCAAGTTCGCTTCCTGGGTCCTCCCTGCATGGAGTTTGCATGTTCTCCCCATGTCAGCGTGGGTTTCCTTCGGGTACTCCGGTTTCCTCCCAAGTTAGATGCATTGGCGATCCTAAATTGTGCCTAGTGTGTGTGTGTGTGTGCGGTGGGCTGGCGCCCTGCCCAGGGTTTGTTTCCTGGCTTGCACCCTGTGTTGGCTGGGATTTTTTTTTACAAAATGTAATTATGTTCTTTCAATAATCATTTTTTGAGTGTGAGCACATATCAAGAATCATTACTGGATCGAGAGCATGTCCATCACAGAGTCCAGTCATCCAGACTCACGCTAACCCAGAGCCAGTTCTGAGTTGCATTTAACCTAACCTGCAGTGGTGAATAAGTTAAATTGGATGAAATTGAGCTGAAGTTATAACATTTGAACATCTGAGCAGTTTTCATGAGAACAGCCTATTCAACCCAACAGGCTTACCTATCATATTCACATACATTCACCAAAGAAAGATCAAGTAGGGTTTTAAAGGTCCCCAAATTCCTAATGTCTACATGGTTTGGTAACTTATTACATATGTCTATGGTTCTCTGGGTGAAAAAGAACATTGTAAAATTTGTGCAAGATTTTACCCTTAATAAGCTCCCGTGTTATTTTCCCATGTATACAAATAAATGTTGAAGATGACCCCAAAACTGCACTTCCTTTTTGCTGCTGTTGGTCATGTCACTGTGCATAGTGCCAAGATATACACCTTTGCTTGTATAATTGCTGGTCCTGTTTGTGCCTGCAGGTTGGCTGCAAACATAAAGAAGGCATTGTGAAAAAACAAACATAGATGAAATGGAGTTGATTATATAAGTATTGGCGATAACTATAAGAAGACATAATAACACCTGATTTTTGCTTGGTGCTGATAGTATCCATTCATACGTTGGGCATATTGTTCATGTTCAAATCATGGTGGAAATTTTTAAATTAAAGTCACCAGTTTATTGAAACATCAATTTCAGTAGTTAGTAATTACATGTAAAGGAAAAAATAGACATTCATTTATACATATATAGTCAATGTCAATGTTTCTGGGAAAACAAAAACAATAAGGTGAAAGCTTTTTTGCATCTTGCAGGTTTTGTTTAAAAGTAATCCCTTGTATTCTTGTGCATGCATGTCAGAACTCCTTATACTTGGCTTACTTAAGATTGACCTGCTTACCTTTGCATTAGTTTTGCGGCTGTGGTAGACTTCTTTTCAAGCCAGGCTGTCCCAAGAAGGCATGGAAACCTCTATTTCTCAGGTTGCTGAGATACTGGAAAACAAGTGTGCTGTCCTATTAAATTAGGGTCACGTATCCTTTATCCAGTAGTCCACATGAATAACACAACTGCAGAAAATGCAGCTTAAATGAACTTTTCTTATAATTTTCATTTTTCCTTTACAACACACTTTTTCTCCAATAACATGATCTGCAATCATGTCAACATGGACTAGAATCTCAAATGAATGTTTCTAACATCTTCTAGAATCCATTTCACAAAGAAATGAGGCTGTTTTATAGCTAATGGAAGTTATGTGCCCATGTACAATAAGGAGGAAAAAAAAACTATTCCAGGTTAAGCCGAGCTACCAAAATCCTGAATACTGTATTTTGCATATGCTTTAAAAATTAGCAGATTGTAGAGAAGTTTGTCAGTTCACCCAAAGTAAGTTACAGTGCTTCACTGATTCAGCTGCCACTCAGATTTGTAATTTGCTTTTGGTGAAATGAAGTCTCAAAAATGTAATGGTGTAACAGCTAGGTTTGTAGCAACTTTAATGTTGCTCAATAGGAATAACAGGGAGTTTGGCCTATTACTGACTGATGCCCCATCCAAGGTTGATTCCTACTTTGAGCAAAGCTGGTCCTAGAATAGGCTCTTTTGATACCTAGTGACATAGAGCAGACAGATTTAGAAAAGGGATACTTGGATAAGATAACAGAATATTTATATACAGTGGTGTGAAAAACTATTTGCCCCCTTCCTGATTTCTTATTCTTTTGCATGTTTGTCACACAAAATGTTTTTGATCATCAAACACATTTAACCATTAGTCAAATATAACACAAGTAAACACAAAATGCAGTTTTTAAATGATGGTTTTTATTATTTAGGGAGAAAAAATCCAAACCTACATGGCCCTGTGTGAAAAGTAATTGCCCCTTGTTAAAAATAACCTAACTGTGGTGTATCACACCTGAGTTCAATTTCCGTAGCCACCCCCAGGCCTGATTACTGCCACACCTGTTTCAATCAAAAAATCACTTAAATAGGAGCTGCCTGACACAGAGAAGTAGACCAAAAGCACCTCAAAAGCTAGACATCATGCCAAGATCCAAAGAAATTCAGGAACAAATGAGAACAGAAGTAATTGAGATCTATCAGTCTGGTAAAGGTTATAAAGCCATTTCTAAAGCTTTGGGACTCCAGCGAACCACAGTGAGAGCCATTATCCACAAATGGCAAAAACATGGAGCAGTGGTGAACCTTCCCAGGAGTGGCAGGCCGACCAAAATTACCCCGAGAGCGCAGAGACGACTCATCCGAGAGGTCACAAAAGACCCCAGGACAACGTCTAAAGAACTGCAGGCCTTACTTGCCTCAATTAAGGTCAGTGTTCACGACTCCACCATAAGAAAGAGACTGGGCAAAACGGCCTGCATGGCAGATTTCCAAGACGCAAACCACTGTTAAGCAAAAGAACATTAGGGCTCGTCTCAATTTTGCTAAGAAACATCTCAATGATTGTCAAGACTTTTGGGAAAATACCTTGTGGACTGATGAGACAAAAGTTGAACTCTTTGGAAGGCAAATGTCCGTTACATCTGGTGTAAAAGGAACACAGCATTTCAGAAAAAGAACATCATACCAACAGTAAAATATGGTGGTGGTAGTGTGATGGTCTGGGGTTGTTTTGCTGCTTCAGGACCTGGAAGCTTGCTGTGATAGATGGAACCATGAATTCTACTGTCTACCAAAAATCCTGAAGGAGAATGTCCGGCCATCTGTTTTTCAACTCAAGCTGAAGCGATCTTGGGTGCTGCAACAGGACAATGACCCAAAACACACCAGCAAATCCACCTCTGAATGGCTGAAGAAAAACAAAATGAAGACTTTGGAGTGGCCTAGTCAAAGTCTTGACCTGAATCCAATTGAGATGCTATGGCATGACCTTAAAAAGGCGGTTCATGCTAGAAAACCCTCAAATAAAGCTGAATTACAACAATTCTGCAAAGATGAGTGGGCCAAAATTCCTCCAGAGCGCTGTAAAAGACTCATTGCAAGTTATCGCAAACGTTTGATTGCAGTTATTGCTGCTAAGGGTGGCCCAACCAGTTATTAGGTTCAGGGGCAATTACTTTTTCACACAGGGCCATGTAGGTTTGGATTTTTTTTCTCCCTAAATAATAAAACCCATCATTTAAAAACTGCACTTTGTGTTTACTTGTGTTATATTTGACTAATGGTTAAATGTGTTTGATGATCAGAAACATTTTGTGTGACAAACATGCAAAAGAATAAGAAATCAGGAAGGGGGCAAATAGTTTTTCACACCACTGTAGCTCCATTACTGGAAGCATATACATTCACTGAGCAAATTATGTGGAATACCTGTACACCTGCTTATCCATGCAATTATCTAATCAAACAAACATGCAGGAGCCGTGTAATACATAAAATCCTGCAAACACATGTGAAGAGCTTCAGTTAATGTTCACGTGAAACACCAGACTGGGGAAAATATGTGATCTCAATGATTCAGAATGTGGTATTGTTGGTGCTAGAAGGGCTGGTCTGAGTATTCATGTAATTGCTGAATGTTTCATGCTACAACAGTGTCTAGTGTTTACTTAGATTGGCATGTGAAATAAAACACCCCTGGTGAGTGCCAATTCTGGCTTTTGAGACATATTTTTAATGAGAGAATGGCCACAAAGGGTTTTGAGCTGGTAGAAAGGCCATGGTAAATCAGATAATCACTGTGTTCAACTGGGGTGAGCAGAAAATCATCTCAGAATCATCTCGCAGCTTGAGGTGGATAGGCTACAACAGCAGAACATCATGTCAGATGCCATTCCTACCAGCCAAGAACATAAAGTTGAGGTTGCATTGGCCACCAGTTCACCAAAATTGAACAGCTGAAGATGGGAAAAATGTGGCTTAGTCTGATGAATTTAGATATCTGCTGAGGCACACAGATAGTAGGGTCAGAATTTGGTTCCAACAGTATCAATCCATGCACCCAATCTTATGTCAGCAGTCCAGGCTGGTGGTAGTGTAACAGTGTGAGCAGGGTCGGCGCCACCACTTAAGAAAATTCAGCATTTGCTTAGGGCAGTGGTTCTCAACCTGTGGGGCGCAAAATATCAAAAAGGGGGGCGTGAAGATGTGAAAAAAAGAAAACAAGAATCAAAAATATGGAAAAACATCTGTTGAAACCAAAACAAATTAACTTAAACTACATTCTGATACTAGAACAATAAATATAGAGTTAGATAAATGTCGATAAAAGTTAAGTAGGTATAATAAAATATGCATCTATATTTCAAAAAATTGTTGGGGGGGGGCGCGATTAAAACTGTTATGAAAACTCGGGTCGCAAATACTTAAAGGTTGAGAAACGCTGGCTTAGGGTGCAGATCATAATGGTGGGGAAAACCCAGCTGCTCAGGTTATCTACCAAAACAGTCTATTGGTACACTAATAAGCTTGACCTAGGGCACAGAATAACTTGCAGTGAGTGTGAGGAATGTTTTCTTGGCATACTTTGGGCCCGCTAATACAAATTCATCATTGCTTGAATGCTGCAGCCTACCTGAGGATCATTGCTGACTGTGTGCATCCCTTCATGGTCATAATTCACCCATCTTCTAATGGCTACTTCTGGCATGTTAATGCACCAGGTCAAAAGTTGCCTCAAACTGGTTTCATGAACATGATGATGAATTCCGTGTTCTTCAGGGGCTTTCCCAGTCACCTTATCAGAATCCAACTGAATACCTTTGGGATATGGCGGAACAGAAGATTCGCAGCATGATTGCGCAGCTGAGAGATCTGCAGAAACTGAATGATACAAGCATGCCAACAATGACCACAATCTCAAACAAATGTTTCCACCATCTTGGGGAATCTATGCCATTAAGAACTGAGGCTGTTTTGAGTGCAAAAGGAATCCCTTGTCAATATTAGTAAAGTGTTCTGAGTAAATAACAGCCACAGCATATTATCTATATTATCTATATTATCTATATATGGCGCGAGACATTCTATAATAACAGCATAGAGAGTTCTATGCAGCAATGTAGTTAACATTGTGTACTATACTGTGTTGTGTGGGCACCTTTATTAGGATAAATTTCAGTTGTTTCAATGTATTTTTTACAAGTAAAGTTATCTGTTTACGTTCACGCTGTTATTTAGAGATTTGGTCTCTAAAGAGATCCCAGCAACTGCAAAGCACTACCTGCCTTTAATAAATGCCCATCTGCTATAATTAACTACTCAGTCAGAGATGGCATCTTAATGCGCAGACACAATGCTACTTAATGCAAATAGGCCAGTGAAGCTTAAGGCCACGGTGAACTTAATTATTTCTGAATAAAGACATGAGATGAAAGAAAGGTAAAGAATACAGTAAGGTAAAAAAGAAAATTCAAACCTGAAAAATATACTGTGCTTTATGGTTCTTGCTTAGCTACCCCTTATTATAAATATGTTAGTGACTGGAGGTATGAATGATCTCTTCTATTGTGAATTTTTGCAATTCAGAGAAAGAATGTGCAAAACTAAAGAATAAAGTGGTTTGTAATGTGACAGACTCAGTATGTCATCTAAAAGCTGAGGACACTTTGTTACTAATGGCATATGGTATCTAATGGCCCAGATGATTTCCTCTCTTCTCAGATTTACACTAAAGGGAGGGCAAGAATGTATTTACATCTCTCTTTTCTCTGGCCTATCAGTGTTCTTTAATGTGGAATGGTGATAGCGTTGTAATGGTCCGCTGATGTCTTTTCATGGTCTACACTGAGTAGAGCGACATGTAAACATTCCAGGAAATCAGGATGTTTTTGTCTATCTTGCTTATCCTTTCATGGCAGCAGCATAACTAACTCTGAATGGTTTGTTTCGGTCAGGATAATACTCAGTGGCCTGGATTGGTTTCAGAAACACAGTCATTCAATCAGTTTTTTTTTTTTTTAGATAACATCCTATATAGAAAATATAATAATTTCATTTCACTTATTTTTTGTATATAAAAATATGCTGAACAATTTCAACAGTCAATTATTTAAACATACATTTATATACACAAATGTATAATTTAGCTATGCACATAGTAAAAAATCTAAAACTGATTAACTTTGATCATCTACTCTCTATATATAAAATCCTAAGCCTAAAAGTGCAACTACTTTATGTGACTTTTTATGTCACGCTTTAAATTGGGCTTATTTTAAAACATACATATATACATGTATGTTTGATGTAATTCTTTTCAGAATTTACTTTAATGTGATGTTGTTAGATTTTCAGATTCTTATTCCGTTTTTAAATTATAAACTAAAAAATATCAAGAACTCACGTCCCGCGAGATGAGACTTTGTGCCAAGAGATTTAACCACGCCCGGGGCCGGAAATAAAAGACAAAGAGTAGGACAGCTGCAGTACAGACTTTTAAATGTTCAAACTGTCACGCGAGATGCCCGATGCAAGCCAGCAGCTGATCAAGCAAAGAGGAGCTAAAAAAAACTGTATTTGTTTTCCATTGTATCACTGTTTAAGAGGGGGTTTTGGAGGAGCGACTGCATCTCCTTGGGGTGCGTTCAGCCCCCCTCTTCACAATGCGAGTGGCCGAGACACAAAGTGGCTGGCGCGTAGCACAGGCCACGGGAGTTGGCAAGCAAAGCGAACAGAGGGGAACCCCCTAGTTAAACTATAAAGTCCTCGTCACATTATAATTTAGATATTACCAGCCGGCAACTGAGGAAAGAAAAACAAAAACTCCAGTTAACAGCAGTCCTGGACAAAATAAACCCCTGGTGAATCCATGGTCAGTTATAGCAGACAAAGACACGCGTCTAATGATTTTTTTTTTGTCAGAATCATGATCAGAATGTACTAAAACATGAAGAAAGGCCAAGAAAATAATGCAGTTTCCACCTCCTTTATGCAATGGCTAAGGCGGGAGTCATACAGTAAAATAAAAAATCATTACATTGCATGAGAAATTACAAGAAAGTATGCTTGAACGCCTACATGATAAGCAACATTATGAGAAAGAATTAGATAAGATTAGATTATATTATCCTTTTTTTTGATCCCAAGGGGAAATTAAAAGCTGATATAATGATATGAAAATACATCATTCAAACTTGACATGTACTTATAGACATGGTTGAATAAAGACGGGGTTTCAAATGTGATTGAATGATTGCACTGAAAATCCAATGTGACAACTCTGGGATGAGGAGGAATGAGGTCTTTATTGTACTGGTCTTTTTCTTGTCTTCTTACAGAGTCAAGGCTTTTGCTGTCCCAAAACAGGGCCTGTTACATCCCACTAAGCCATTCCTTGTGTGAGCTTGGGCTATGTGTAACAATCTGTAGTTGTTGTTGTCTGCCACCAGATAACTTAAAACAGCCATGGGACACACTGAACTTGATATGGGCTGGCAACATGGAGTCCAAGCTGCTCCTTGCACAAATTGACAGCCAGCTTACTTTGACTTTGGGTGAGTGTACCTAATAAAGTGAAAGTTTAAAAAAAGTTAAGTTAAGATTATTCTGGACTAATTTTGTACCTTACTATAAAGAATCATTTGAAAATGTTGTCATGTTTGCATGAAACTAGAGCCACATGTTAGTAGCCTTGGAGTGTCTATAAACCTTTCTAACAAATAGAGAAAACATAAATTAGGAGAGAATGGCATGGTGGCTGAGTGTTGTTAACTCTTATGTCTTATATTTCTACTGCCCAGGATTCAAATATTGGCCTGGTCACTTTCTGTGTGGAGTTTGCGCATCTGCCCATGTCTGTGTGGGATTGATTATGTGTCCAGGCACTGTAATTTTTTTGTCTGCTGGATTAACTACTGACTCTAACCTCTGCACATGTGTCTATGAAAGTGACATGTAAAGAAATATGAGGGACGTTAGAAAAGTTTCTGTACTTTTTTTAATTCAATTCATTAAGAATTTCAAAAATAAATTGCATCAGTTTTCTACATAGTCACCTTCGTTTGTGATGTAATTTTCGCAACATGGTACCAACTTTTTAATGCCCATTTACCTCTCCTCCAATGAAAATATGAACATCCCTTGTAACACCCTGCTAAACAATGATTTCCTACTCTGAACGCAAAGCTGCCAGGGGAGACTCCAGACCCTGTGACCAAATCAATAGTTAACAATATACACTGTTTATGGTTACACTGTTCTCATATACAGTATATAATCTTAAGGAATGCTTTAACAACAGCAGAGTTAATTAACATTGGCAGTTTTGGTGTGTAGGTTAAGTGAAATCCCAACCAGGGTTGGATTTTGATGCTATGTGTATGGACTTGGGGTACTGTCCACCCTAAAATTGAATTAAATGGCCTTGGTAAATTAACAAATAGTGTGAATGTATTTTTATTATATTTTGTTATATTGTTAAGATTTAATTTATACAGTCTTCTCATTACTGGACCTTTATTATTCCAGAGTCATGAACCAGGCTAGGAAAATCATTACCGACCCCTCACATCAAGGCCACAACCTTTTGAAACTTCTACCATTGGTCAGGCGTTATAAATTAATATACACCAAACCAAACAGATATAAGAACAGTTTTTTCCATCATGCCATGAAGCTCACAAATGGTTAATTTCATCCCCCCAAGCCTCCCAGGGTCTTGCAATATTGCTCACATATTGTTACTTGTTTTTTTTTCAGTGTTTGTTTCAGCACTAGGCTGACTTTTAAGGCGACTGACTTTTAAGTTGACCACTTCTGAAGGGAATTCAATATGTAGATCAATTTGATATTTTATACAAACTCATTAATTTGGTTATATTGCATTTGAGCGGTATTACTTTAATACTCGTAGTTTCTGCTATTTTTGCGATGAAATTTAAACTTTTTTTCTATATTGAGGTCGCCCTTTTGAACCCCCCTGATATTTACTACGCGTTGAGGCATTTATACTCCATCAACATTAATTATTTCCAGAGACATAATTTTGTCTATTTTTCCAGCGCATCGTGCACAAAAGCAAGGGAACGATGGGAGCACCAGAACTCTGCTCACATCATGTCGCCTGCACAGAAGCTGCAAGTAGTAAGTCTGTGATAAGCGGAATACCGCTACGCTTTCCACTCACGGGACGGAAGGACAATCCTGACCGCTTTTATATAGTAAGATAAGAAAGAAGAAGATATCTCACAGTCTGGAGTAGAAAATCATCTTTTACCTGGAAAAACGAAACTACAAATCCCATCTTGCATTGCAAAATCGATGGGGCGTGTGTGAAACTCCGCGCCTGCATAGCACTCACGGGACGGAAGGACATTCCCGACCGCTTTTATATAGAAGGATTCCTTACACTGAGCTGCACTCAGCACTTTGTATGCATATATATATGCACATATATATATATATAGATATATAGATATTTTTTACATTCTCTCTCTTGTGTTTTTTTTAACTGATTTAACAGTTGTTTGTATGTTGATTATGTAACTTATAGTGGAGAGTCACTTAAACCTGAGTCAAATTCCTTGTATGTGAGCATACACAGGATAATATCTAAAAGTCTTAAAATGGTTTTCTTATTTTTTCTAAATAAACATGATCAAGAGAGGAAAAATACAAACTGAAAAAAGAAAATAACCGAAATAAAAAAGCTGCCAATCCCCCTGGCAAACTATGTGGCTACCAGCTAGAGGATTGTATGCATGCCCACATTCCAAACCAGAACAAAGCACTCTCCCTTTACATCAGCCCTCGTTCCCTCTCTCTGACTCATGACCCTGGCATCTTCCTTCAGCCATTGACCCTTTATTCACCCCAGCCTCTCTGCCCTATTCTGAACTTATCATAATGCTGACTGATGGTGGCATCAGTCTCTTCATATGGGTTGCTTTCATGCTACCAAAATAGATAGATTAATGGACAATAAACTGAACAATAAACCTGAACTTGAATGTCTCACTGTAACCTAATTGGTACCACGTGGCATGACCTAAAATGACAGCCTGACAATATCAATGGGCTGAAGCAGTTCCACAAAGAGTAATGTGCCAAGGTGCCTCCAAGCCAATGTACTAATTCATAAGATGTTTGACAAAAGTGAGGAGACAATTCAGATGAAGCACATTTGCTAACAGCTATGCACAAAATTTGGCTAAGCATTTGTGGACACCTGACTATCATTACCTGTATACATTTGTTGGACATCCCATTTCAAAGCCATGCATTAATATGGACTTGCATTTCTGGAATTTTGGATTGTGTCTGTTAGAACATATGCCCATTCAGCCAAAAGAGCATATGTAACATCAAAGCTTAGTGTTAGACAAGTAGACCACCTTAAAGGTGTTCAATAGGATTGAAGTCAGGGCTCTGTAAAGGTCACTGGAGTTCCTTCATGTGTTTCTGGACTTGGCTTTGAGCATTGGGTCATATTCACGCAGGAACAGAAAAGGGACTTTTTGTCACAAAGTTGAAAACACACAATGTCTTTCTATGCTGTATCAGTACCCTTCACTGGAACCACGGCATCTAGTCCAAACCTTAAAAATAGCCCTAGAACATTATTCCTCCTTCATCGGACTTTACAGTAGCCATTATAGAGTCCGGAAGGTGGTATTCTCCTGGCATCCACCAAACCCAGATTCGTCCATCTTGATTTATCACTCTAGAGAACATGTTTACACTGTTCCAGAGTGCAATGGTGATGTGCTTTAAATCGCTCCAGCCAATGGCTTGTGTTTCGCATAGTGATCTTAGGCTTCGGTGCAGCTATTTGGCCATGGAAACTCATTTCATGAAACTCTCGATGCACAGATCTTGTGCTGATTTTGCTTCCAGAGGCAAAACAGAGGATAGGCACATTTAACACTCTATGTGTGCCCCAGCACTTGGCCACCCAGCTCTTTGAGTTTGCGTATAGTCTACCACTTCATGGCTGAGCTGATGTTGCTCCTTGACCCTTCCACTTCACAACAATAACACTTAAATTTGACCATGGGGCGGATGTAACAGATCACTGACTTGTGATAAAGATGGCATGCTATGACATTGCCATAGTTAAAGTTACCAACCTCTTCAGTATGACCCTTTGCACAGCCAATGGAGACTGCATGGCTATGTGCTTGATTTTATGAACCTATTAACAATGGGTGCAGCCAGAACACTTGAACTCAATAATTTGGAGGCATGTCCACATACTTTTGACCATACAGTGTATATTTTCTCAATATCTCATCCAAGTATATATTTTTAATTAATCAGACAGACAAAGAAACATTTAAGTCATTACAGCTAAAGCAAGTTCCATTATGAAGTAACATCATTTTTTTAAACAAATATAAGTAAATGTTAAACCAATGTTTTAGTAGACATTGCAAGTGCACTTTCAGATTATTTGTTTAGTCAAATTCTCTGTTCATAAGTACTCAGATAAAAATGAGGTCTCAAAGCTTTTTTTTTTTCTACCTCTGTATGTGCTTAGCCAGGAATATTAGGAACTGTTAACTGACTGAGAAAGAAAAGTTGAAGAAAACGCATCTCAAGGGGTGCTGCCTTCACAACTGCACAAGCAGCGTCGACTCCCACACGCAAAGCAGACAAGGAAGCTGAAGGTTGAGAGATCAGCCCCAATTAGGTCAGCTTACGCCTTTGGACTTCAGTTTACTGCAGTGAGTATATGGTGTACATACTGATATCATATGCATACATTCAATTGTAAAATATTTATCTTATATAAAAGATCTGCTGTCTTCACATTTTCTCTGAAGAGGTGTAACTCCCAACAAACCATCACAGGAAATTCGAAATGCCTTTTGTAGTATCTATGCCTTTTACGGCTATCGCTGATGTTCCTTCAAAAGTGTATTTTTAAGGCGGCAGATGGGGGAGACTAAAAAGGCCGTTTATCACTTAAAAGAAAATAGAAGAAGTGGAAGCAACGACCGCCCCCGAGTTGAGCTCATCCAAAGACGCGCTAAGGATTTTTTTTTCCATCTAAAGAGAGGAAATTTCAAGATTAAAAAAAAGCGCGCAGAGGGAATCCCGAGAATGACGATTAAAAAAAATTGCAAACCTGCAGTTTCAGATGGTCTATCATTGATTTATAATTTCATCACAGATTATAGTCTTTAATCCACGAATGAACTGAACCCATGCGCGTGCACGTAGCGCGTCCCATTTAAACCAGTTTAATTTTGTAATTTTTGCTCGTGCGCAACGCAACAACGAAACGTGGAAGGTAAACCCTGAGCAGACGCTGTAGCTTTCTTATTTACTGGTCCATATGCGGGCAACAGGGCGGGCTACAACCGTAGTGGATGGTACATTGGTAGTAAAGAGTTAACCCCCAGCCCCCCCACATTATGAGCTACTCCACACCTCCAGGTTGAAAACGCCTCTCTCTCTATCTCTCTCTCTCTTTTTTCCCCGGGAGAGGAAAGCACTTTTTCGGTCAGATGGCGCGCTGCAGTCCGCCCCCGAGTCTCTCTCACCCACACACGCACAACAGCAGCAGCAGCAGCAGTAGACTCAGCCCGTCATTAACAATGCGAGTCTGGGAAGGACAGGAGACAGCGCAGCGCATGCAGCCGGGGAGAGGCAAGGACTAAAAGAGGAAAAAAAGTGAGTGTCTAAACTAAGAGGAGCGAAAGAGACCTAAAAGAGCGTACTCTGTACTGGCGCTGCCCATCTCTTCTTCGCTGGGACAAACGACTTAGCCTTGGTACCCACTACGCTTGCGAGTACACTAGGACTCAGACTGAGGGCATCGCCCCCCACAAACTCAGTGGCATTCCCAGCCGAATCATCTTTACACGGGCAGTACTTCCAGAGTGTGATCGGGCACATTAAGGACAAGAGGAACTCGCGGCAAGACGTATTCCTGTTTACCGGCACCAGACCAACCCAGTCCGGATCCCGACCGCGCGATCGAACGCAAGAGGACCACATCCCACTGGATCTACCAGAAAAGGTGATACGATTATTGTTAATAGCGAAATATTTTCATGCAACTTTTTAGTAAAATGTCGAAAACGTGAAGACAAAATAGGTCTGCACCATCCAGGTTTAGATCCAGTTTCAGCAGAGGGGTGAGGCACGGACGTGGGCGCATTGTGGAAGTTTGTTGGCAGACACCTGGTAGTAAGTGGAGTTCAGGGAGGCTTGTTATGTAGGACATCTGGAGTTAGGAGATCAGTCCATCAAACATTTAATCCCCAGAAGCTTGTGGAAGGGTATCTCACGGGTCAAAACAGAACTATTGCAAATAGGGAGCTCCTCTGGCACTGTCAAATTAATCAACCTACTTTCTGGTCAGTTTATTTTATTTTTGCTGGCTTTCCCATTTCAGAATTTATTTCCGTGTGACCTGACTTATTTTACGCGACCTGACTTATTTTACGCTTTGTTCTATTAGTAGTTTTCATTCTGAATTTTGCTTTGTGTTATTGCGCTCATCGAACGGTATTATTTAGGATATAAGAGGAGTGGTTGATTGAGTGATTGACTAATACAAAGTTCACTATTTAAAGCTTTCTTGGCGGTAATTCATATTTGCTCACCTTAATCCTAGCTAAGCTGGAAATGTCGTAATCAGACTTCCATGTTCTTTTTTTTTTTGCAACTGGAGTTTCTCAAATCAGTTATGAGCATAACCAATTTGCATGTTGTTTTCACACTTTGACTTTTATTAACACACCCTGCTTGGGGAGAAGAGTCATCAAGGAAGACATACTGTAGCAAGTTGGAGAAAACCATAACTGTGCTATCTATTCTTGCTTCTGAGCCCTTCAAGATTCCATATATATTAAAGGATATATGAGGAATTTTGCATGTTAGAGATAAGTGTATGCTGTTAGAAATAAGCACATTTTCAAATTATTAGAAGTGTTGTGTTTGTGCCATGCTGGATCACCTGAGTACTTTTTTGCTATTTGTTGTTCAGGTTCATATTTAGTTCAGTTCAGTTCAGTTCAATGTATATAGTGCCTTTCTCAGTAGACTGGCACTAGATCTGAAGTCTACAAGAGTGGGTGTGCATAAGTATGGCCGGCAATGGACAAGCAACACCGTCCAGGTCTGGTTCAGGCCTTGCATTAAATGCTGCTGGGTTAGGCAACAGCTCCCCACCAAATACAAACTGGACAGGAAAACGGACAGATGGGTGGACATACATTACAAGGCTGTTTATCAATCCATACTTAACTTGATTAGTACCAGCTGCTCATAGATCAACAATTAATTAAGGGTCAGATATTGTTGGCCCCCATGACCCTACCTGGTATTAAGCAGGCTTAGAAGATGGTATGGTGTACTGTATGGTTGTTTTTCATTAACTTTAATAAGTTTGTATTATTTTCTGTGTGTTTTAACACATCTGTGTTTTTTATGTGTACTGATTTTGTATTTAGTAATTTGTAAAATTTATACTTGAGAACTTGTCAGTGTACTCTGTCCCTGCACCCAGTAAGGAGTACTATACAAAAATAAACTGAACTGAATTAGTACAATTCCCAGTATTCACTGTCACAAGGCTCCTCACAAAGCAAAACAAATTTGTAACAGTATCAAAAAAGCTGATGATAGTGGAAGAAGACACATTAATTAAATAAATTAAAAAACTACAGATATATATTATACATTTACTATGAAGTATAATAACAAGAAGTCACAAAGGCTATGCAAAACTGATTTAGAATTTATAATAATTGTATATTATACAAATTAGCTTAATTGAGTAAACACTTCTAAAAGACTTTAAGAAGAGCCACTGAAGAAAAAGCAAATTACATTTTAAAAGAAGGTAAGAAATTCAGCACTGTACCGGTTGAAACTTCATTGGTTTGTGTGTGTTTTTTAATATCATTAAATAAAGCAGGTTCAGAGTGAATGGATGAAATATACAGTATAGACAAACTTTTCCTTGTTTAATAAAATGCTTGTAAAATAGTTCATTATTCATCCATCCATTTTTCTAACCTTTTATTAGATTGCAGGGTTACACAAAGCTTGAATCTCCTACAGCAGGAACCAACCCAGGATGGATCAGCAGTGTGTCATGGAGCACATTCACGCACACACCTACATATACTCATACAAGGCTTTTTTAGTATCACTTCATTTAATGTGGACATCTCTGAGAACTGCAAGAAAACTTGGAGTATTGGCAAAACAAATTCTAGGAAAGAACAAATTTATACAGAAAATGAGCTGTCCAGGAACTAAAATCTGGGCCTTACCTTTGGAGGCAGCAGTGCTAACCTAGTGTGCCATTATTCCAGTTATTACGTTAAAATAAATGTTTTTGAAACTAACTTTAAGATGAGCTGAAGCAGTAACAGATGTCAATGTCTATCAGGCTGTCTTTATTTTATTCAGTGCCTGTTTTATACATAGTATCATCACAAGGTGCTTTATAAAGCACAAAAGAATGCAGTGCAAAGCGACACAAAATAACACGTTATCATTCCCTGCAGAATAAATTACAGGGAAATACAGGTATTGAAACTCTGGGTGAACCTGCAGACATCCTGCCGAAAAGTCAGATGATGGCACAGTGAATGGACTGACAATGCAAATGAATGGACTGCAATACAGAGTCAGTCTTAATACAATAATTGAAAAGTCGAATTAGCATAAGGCACCCTAATTCAGGGTGTTCATAAGAAATGTAATGGTTTACTTTATGTAGTATATAATAAAGAAGAATAGTTGAATCAGATATTTGAAATATTAAAATATGTGCTTCAATTCTAATGTTTAAAGTCAAAAAAATCTCGATTGTAACAGAAATATGCCATTTTCCACCTTCTGATAGAGGTCCTTAGAGGGCTAGATTCCTAGAAAAGGAACAAAAATCAAAGTAACATCATATTTGTAATCACTGACCTTGAAATAGTCTGTAATTATACCCCACATGCTCATGTTAGAAATTAGTAATTTTTCAAATTATAGGAGTGTCTCTTAAAGGGTATGAACTCCAGTAAAGATTCAAAAATGAAATATTTGTGATCATTAACCACAAAATAGAATATAACAACACTAGCCAACCCGTGGCGTACCATACGCCGCATAATCAGGCCGTTTTTTTAATGATTTTTAAGCACAGGGAGAAAATTAACATTTGAAAAATCGGTAATGTAATAAATCAGCAAGAAAAGCAACATTGTAACAATGCACGGAACGAATCAACACACAATCGTTCGTTACTGAAAACTGGCGGACCGCCATCGCTCATGTGCCCACCTCCAACTCGTCACTTGAGTCGTTGTCGTCTTTGCACAGTCCAGATGCACCTGTGACTCGCGTAGACTTTCCGTGTTCCTGCAGGAGCATCTAAGAAGACGCAGTTTGCTATGGTGCACGCGGTCGTGCGTCGTAACCGAAAACTTGGTTTTTAAAGACTGCTTACTTCATTTTGTTTTAACCTCAATTGTAAAGGATTGTTTTAAGGATCCCATGGCATACCCCTCGCAAACCGTTTTACACGCTGCATATGGCGATTCACCTCTGCGAGAAACATGCCTCTATGAACAGTCAACGTAGCTCGGAGGTGCATGTAGCCTCTACGACAGACGAATATAAATGACGCCATTTTTTCTGTGTCGTCGCGTTCGAGTTGGTGGGCGTGGCTCTGCGAGTTGTCGTTGTATCCAATGGTCTTGGAGTTGGTGGGCGTGGCTCTTTCCTGCGTGCGCCATAGGTGTCTTACTTGTCGACGCCTTAGTGAATCCACGCACCCTTCCGGTGTGCTTTCCATGGGTGTCTTGCCTTAGTGAATTATATATATAGATTCCACATGCCTATATTATCAATTTCCATTTCTTCAAAGTTTTATGAAAATAATTTTACCCCTTCTATGCACAACTTCTTCTGATCATTTTTGGTAAAGACACCTATTGGTTCACTCTTTATCATAAGTGTGTAATTTCCTGCAAAAAATGTGGTCCAAACATGGCCTAAATTGGATTTTTTGTTCGGGACTAGATTATAAAACAATGGGAGAGAACCCAAAAAAACTTGACCTCTTGCATGACTAAACATCAAGACGAGTCGAATGATAGATATATCATATATGGGAGTTTCCTTGTAATGGTGAGTCAGGAGGTGCAAGAAAAAAAATGAAAGTGTTCATAAGTAATTTTTATTAACACGAGACCCGGGTTCGCTTCCCGGGTTCTCCCTGCATGGAGTTTTCATGTTCTCCTCGTGTCTGTGTGGGTTTCCTCCGGGTGCTCTGGTTTCCTCCCACAGTCCAAAGACATGCAGGTTAGGTGCATTGGCGATTCTAAATTGTCCTTAGTGTGTGCTTGGTATGTGGGTGAGTGTGTGTGCGCCCTGCCCAGGGTTTGTTTCCTGCCTTGTGCCCTGTGTTGGCTGGGATTGGCTCCAGCAGACCCCCCGTGACCCTGTAGCTAGGATATAGCAGGTTTTTTAATAATGGATGGATGGATGTACAATAAGAAATTATTTGCAAAATAATTAAGTACAGACAAGCAAAGAGGAGCTGGAAACTTTGCTCATTTCTGTTGGTATTCATTCTAGAAATGCCACATGGGCATTCCAGGTAAAGGCAAATTAGAATAATTTCCAAATATGGCGGTTTGTTAGATTCTTGTGAGCCAAGTTCAACTAACCAGATAGGTCTGTTCGTCATGGCTTTATTTAGTGACTAGCCTGAATGCAAGTTGTGCAAGATTGGCAGGATTACCCCAATGTCATTCTTTTAAAGCTGAGGTTTTGAGCCTCATTCTGTTTATGATCCACATGCTGTATAATTGGCATGTTCAGCATAGTGTGTTCGTTCTCCACCTTTGGTCACTATCTGGTTGTATTGTCAGTAAACCTTCTGATCTGTTCAGGCTTAAGGTGGTTGATTAGTGGGCTTAAAACTTGACCTATTCCTTTCAGTAGCCCGTCGGCTTCCTTACTCCTTCAGTTGGCTGATTCTACATTCTCTCTGTAATCAGTTTGCCTTTTTAATTGATACTTCACCTCAAGTATAATTTATCTTTGTTGTCATCTCCTAGTAGATGGCCTGTTGATATGGTTAATTTGAACTTTGCCTTTTCAATGGCTCCAAGTTCATCTCCTGTATGCTTCATTCATTGTCCGTTTCCCCATCATTGGGTTTCATTTTATATCATTTTCCATACATGTTATTGTCTATGTTGTATTTGCATGTTCTCCCCTTGTCTGTGTGGACCCCCTCCCTCCATGTACTGTTTTTTTTTCCTAACTTTCCCAAAGACCTGATTCCAAATTAGCACCATTGGGTGTGTTTGTGTGATTGAATGGGTCTGCGACACACTGTTACCCCCTCCAGGGTTCTTGTGCACAGGGTTGCGAGGACAGACTCTAGGCCCCAACAACAATGAATTAGATTAACTAGCTTTGGGAGTGATATTTTCTGTTATCGGTGCCTATAATAACAGGTATCCTTATCAATACCTTTCCAAACTCATTTTATTTACATGTGTGTTGTTTTGCCTAGTTTATCCACTATCTGTACTAAGAAGTTCTGTGTCCTCAACTCTGGGCATTATGAGGGCTTTTAGCGCTACTCCATATTTCAGTATAAACTCATGTGAGGCAATGCTCTTCAAAGAACCTCCATAAATTATGCCTAGTTTATTTGTTTGTGGAATATAAAGAAAATATACTAATTTCAGCATGCTGGTACATGGGTAAGTAGTGCTTACTCTCAATTCCAACAGCATGGCATGAAATCTCAAACCAGTCTCTATCTTTGTGGGTTTTGCATGTTTCTTTTCTGTCAATGTGGTACTTTTTGAGATACTCCTGTTTCCTTTGACATTCAAAAAATGTGCATATTAGGTTGGCTGGTGTGTGCAAATTGATCTATTTTGAGTGAGGGTGCATAAAAGTGTCAATCGATGGACTAGCATTCCATCCAAGGTTGGTTCTTACTTGTGCCAGATTTTGTTAGGAAACGCTTAGCTCCCTGACAAAGAAAATTGTTAAAAAAAGTAAACAAGGGTGCCCACAGCTCATTGTCTTTCAGTTTGGGCAGCAAGTGCATGGAGATCCATGATATTTCTCATACACCCTCAAGCTGCAGTTGTAGGCTTCTGTCTTTGATATTATATTTTAGGGCATTTGGGAATGTTTAGTTTCCTTGTAAGTAGCAAATATCTTCTCTGGTTCCTGACTAATTTGTGTTTCCTTTTTCTACTCCAAATGCTTCTGCAGGAAGTGTGACCCATGATGTCCCTTCCACGTACCCTTGGTGAGCTCCAACTGTACAGGGTCCTGCAACGTGCCAATCTGCTCTCCTACTATGACACCTTCATTCAGCAGGGTGGGGATGATGTGCAGCAACTGTGTGAGGCAGGGGAAGAGGAATTTTTGGAAATCATGGCCCTGGTTGGCATGGCTACCAAACCCCTCCATGTGCGGCGGCTGCAGAAGGCCTTGCGCGAGTGGGCCACCAATCCAGCCCTCTTCAATCAGCCCCTTGCAAGTGTTCCAGTTAATAGCATCCCTCTTTTCAAAATTTGTGATGCTCCGGGGCACCGCAAATCCGTGAGCAATGGACATTCCTCAAGCTCACCAGGTGGTGGGGATCATGAGAGACCAGGTTCTGCCCTCACTCCACAGTGCAGTGGAAGTCCCAAAAGCCCATCATCTCAAAGCTCCCAGCCAGATATTCAAGGGTCATACCGAGACAGAGTGCAACTCTCCCCTTTAGATCTGAGGGAGCATTCTGGGTCTTGGATTGGACGACACACCCCAGAGCCAGAGGTCAACAGCAACCATTGCACCAGCAGTCAGCCTGCAGAAGATGACCATGCTGTTACCACCCCACCACTTTCCTCCACACCTCCTGCACCTATGTCCTATACCTTGGGGGTTAGTGCCAGACTGGAGGCGGAGACTGTGAAGGCTGTGGCGGAGAGTGTGGAGCGGCTCATGAAGACAGTACCCCGTACTGACCCTGGTGAGGTCAAGGCCCTGCTGAAGCTCAACAAGAAGCTGGCCAAGACAGTGGGGCACATCTTTGATATGGACCACATGGACCCAGCAAAGGAGGAAGAGATCCGCAAGTATAGCCTGATCTACGGTCGGTTCGACTCCAAGAGACGAGAAGGCAAGCAACTCACCCATCATGAGGTAAAGATCCCTTTCCTTAGTACTTAGAAGAACCTTCCATAGTGATTAATAGAATATTGGCCTACAATCATAGTGACTTTGTGAATGAAGTTCACCCTGCCATTTTACAAGTTTATGCATTAATGCCTCTAATTATTCAATTACTCTGACATGACTCATGAACTTAACTTATCTACTGTCACATTGAATATGGCCTACTATTATTTTTGTTGTGTGTCGATAATCATTATGACCCTCTGAATTTAATGAATCCTATTAAGTTATAATTAAAATCGATAGGAACACCAATCATTTTTATTTATAAATGGATTCAGTCACATCCTTGTTAATTAAAAATCATAGTTTCTTTAATTGCAAATAATGATTGTAACTTTTATTTGAAATTAATTACATTTAGCTACAGCTGTATGAATCACTGTTGCTGATTACATCCGTTCATCCTGACTGATGTTTCATAGTAGTTAATTGAGTCCAGTTGCAACAACTTGGGCTTATACTTCTAATTATAAATTGATCCTCATCAGCACAATTTCAGACTTGTGAATAATGGCATCCAAGTGTAGCTGCATTGCTAAACTCCTTTAATCATTGCTATTTAATAAGAGCAAATGATCTTGAATGACCAATGTAATAATTTTTTCTTAATCACAGCCATATTGACTAAGACCATTAACAATTTGTATCAGCTACAGCCAGTCACCTTGACAGATTACAAAGAATGAATTGCATATGATTACAGTCACATTGATTCATAAGGCTGGTCTGTATAAGTGTAAAGAAGACTACTTAAATAGATTAATTTCTGTTGTAGCCTTATTGATGAAGCTCTTAATTACTATCCTTAACTATGGATAATTGGTACAGGTTCCAAAATGTGACTACTTGCAGATGGCTATAACCTCAATGATTAGGACCACTAATTATGTTACACTACAGCACATTCATATCAACTTCTAAAAATTGCAGTCATTATAACTTATCTATCCATCCATCCATTTTTTAACCTGCTTTTCCAGATCAGGGTTGTGGGAAGATCATGTCCTGTCCTGAAAACATTTGGTGCAAGGTGGAAATCAACACATTATAATGTGCCAGTCTCACATAAATGAATTTAGTGTGACAAGTGTGTTTGATATTGATTATTACCTACTATAGTATTTTCTCATTAAGTTGTATAACCAAAGCCTGGTGAAATTAGTAAATTACATTTAGTAATTGTTGCTGGCTTCTGTACAAATGACCATTTATATTTATAATAAAAATATACTTTGGATTCTAATCCCAAGGTTCTAAATGTGTTATATTTGCATTTGAGTGCACTTGAATACTTTCTGGATTGCAGAGATTGCAGAGAGAGGGAAGTTGTCAACATGGTGATGCATAGGGCCATCGTGACCCCACATAATAGGTCAACCAGCTCGTCTTCTGTCCTACTACAGAGAGAGGGAAGGAACCAATCAGTCTGATGAGTCCAGCTGTATCCTGGTCACACTCCCACACACATCAGTGGCTCAGTTCTGCTTTGTAAAGCCACCAGGTCAAAAACGCCCACTGTAGTGTATATTTCAAAAATCTGCTATGAATGCTCATTTATTGCAGCCATTGTCACTGACAGATAGTACAATTATGGGCAGGATGCACCAATTTCTAAAAACACATCTGGTCACTCACAAGCAATAGCACAAGCAAATCAAAGAAATAAAGACAGAAAAGTTTTCAACTTACCTTTAAAACAGATTGTTTGTGTGTTAGCATTGTGCTCAGAAAATGTTAGAATGGTTATTACTATGCTTAACTGTTCCTTGGTTAGAAATTAAGGACAGAGACCAAACTGATGAAAATGTGCATTTTTTATTGGATCAGACAGCCACATTTTATTTTATACAGTGCCTTTCATAATAAATACCAGATGAAAGTGCTTTAATGTATACAGAATGGAGTAACATTAATCCAGCCATCCGTCCATTTACTGAGCCTACTTGATCCAGTTCTAAGGTCTTGACCAGACATAGCCTTTCCCACCAGCACTAGGCACAAGCAGAGCTTGGACGGAATGGTAGTCCACCACAGATTACCAAAGATGTGGTTTTATCGGTTTCTAGGTTACATTACCTGAATAATCAATTGCAAGAGTGCAGAGAAGTAGACCACCACATATATCACACAGGAATTTTGTTTGCCCCCAGTAATTGAGGTATCTATAATTTATATAACAGAGCATCTCAACTCCCAACTAAAAATCCTTTTGACACCCTGCACAGAGGGTAAGCACAGTAGACTCCAGGCCCACTGTGTCAGGTACTGTATCTCGACTTGCACCCATATACATTTTATTAACTGTAGTGCCTTTGCTAACCAAAATCCATTATAATGAGCATTGCATGTGCAATGCAGTTGTTTACAGATTTGTACCTTTGGGATTCCGACATGCTAAATAGTTTGTTCAGCATCCCACAGAGTGAGTCATGAAACTTAATTGCTGATCCAGTGGTCTCCAGCCACTCGGCCACACAGTCTCCAAATGTAGATATCTTGGTTTTGTGAGGGCTTCCTTTGTTATACTCAAAATGCATTTTCTTAAATCATTTTCCAAATTAGACTCTAAATAAAAAACAAAAAGTCATATAATTAAATAAATACTTATGCATCATTATCTTCACAGTAGCTTATTTAAAGATCTAACACAGCCGAATACCATCAAGGGATACCTAGCAGAAATATCTCCTGTAAGCCACCAGGAGCTCCTTTGTGTATCAGTTCTGCACTAAGTAGTCCCAATATGCCCATATTACTTGCCATATATTTCATTTTGTGTTTATAAATACATGTGTTATCAGTCTTTACTGACATCATTTCAATATGATGTATGAAGTTATAGTACAGGAGTAACATGACCTCTGCTGCATCGTTCAGAAGCACTCATCCACCTCCAGTGTTTTGGTTTCAGCAGAAAGGTGTGGTGAAATTATAATGAAAAGGGAACAGTGCACTCGAGGAATGAATATTCTTAGTTAACCATCAGGTTATGGTTCATATAACTAAAAAAAGTATGGAAAACTACCGAAAGCTCTCTTTCTTTGGAAAAAAAAGTTATCATATACAGCAAGGATATCATCTTTGACCCTGCTGCCTCACAGATTTGAAATTTTTGGTTTGTTTCGTGATTCAGTTTCACACTCATCCTGTCTCTATGGTTTTCTTTCCTGTTTTCCTCCATTATCCTCAAAGTCTTGTGTATTAGATGGTTATTCTAAACCGGACCTGTGTAAGTGTAAGTGCACGCAACCTACTGTATGATGGACTGGCACCCAGTCCTGTTATGCAACTGTTGTTAGTAGGCTCCTACAACAGTGGATTGATTAAACCAATATGGCAATGTTATGTTGTATGTGTATGGAAGATTGTATGTATTATTAGAGGAAGAAGTGTATGATGTGTATACTCCCTGTAGTGTGCTGGCACCCCGTTCCTTTCTGACTTGCATCCATTGCCAGCAGGTTAAACTCCAGCTGCCCTTCACCCTTGCATTTTCATATGCAGGTTTTGGAAAAGGGATGGATAAATACCTAATAACTAACTAACTAAATAAATAAATAAATATCTGAATACCAGTCTGGGTATTGACTGCAGGCTGTTTTCATGTTCTTCAATGTCTATGTGGATTTTCCTCCAGGTTCTTCAAGGATGAGCATTCTGGATTGCCTGGTGACTCTATGAGTGGATCAGTCTGAGTGAATGTGGGTATGTGTGTGACTATGCTTTTCAATGGAGTGGCACCCTAACCAGGGGTGGTTCGCTCCTTTTGCTTAGTGCTACTGGGATACCTACTGGTTCCATATGACCCTAAATAGTAAATATGAGTTAAAAAATAAAAAGATGGATGGATTCATGGATAATAAATTGTCACTAAAATTAGAACTCAGTGGCACAGAGACTTCTCTCAGTCAATATAAGAAGCTTGCGTGTTCTTCCCATATCCATATGGTTTTTTTGGATTCTTTTGTTTTTACCATTGTATCCCACAATACATGCATGTTGGAAAATTGTTTAACGTAAATTTATGTGGTAGGAGTGTTTGTGGGTAAAGGTGTGTATGGTCTACTATAGAGTGATGGCTCATATGTGATTGATCCTTGAGCCCAAATATTGCTAGTATATGTTCTGGTTCCACACCACATTGAACTGGATAAAGAGGTTCAGGAAATGGAGAAAATTGTGAATTTGACCCCCAACCACAGTCCCACAGCATGCTATGAGATTGATTGGTAATTGTAGACTATCTATGGCACACTATCAATGGTGACCACTTGTCTTGTGCATTTTGCTGCTGGATTAGGCTTTGGCTCCCTGCATCACTTTGTCATGTTAACTGAATTCAATATTGCTGGTAATAATAATAATTATTATAACAATAAAACCAATCAAGAAGCTCTTCCTGGAGTGTAGTATTCCCCTTAGGAGTAGTCTTGGTGACCATCCATTCATTTTCTAACCTGCTTAGCCAGTTCAGTGTAGCAGTGCCAGCAGCACAGGGCCTACAGCAAGAACCAATCCTGGACAGCCCACTTCAGTGGTCTGTTCACCCTAATCTAAAGACAGACGTATTACATACTGGACTTAACTTCACGCATCCTTTTATTTTGTATATCTCCTTCTTTGCTCTGCCACCTTCAAAAGTGCTTAAAATCAAGCAGAAATGCAGCATTGCTTGATGGTAAAAGGATTGTGAAGAACTGAACATAGGCAACAGATATTTTTGATTTACATGGTGTCTCAAGTGTCTCCTATTGTTTTTAGGCATTGTTATTTTGTTTTGCCATAACATGGCATCTTTCATATTGCAGTGAAATTCATTCTCTGTCACCACTCCCCATTCTCTCTCTTTATTTTCTACAGTTGACCATCAATGAGGCATCAGCACAGTTCTGCATTCGGGACAATGCCCTACTTCTGCGGAGGGTGGAGCTCTTCTCACTGGCACGACAGGTGGCACGGGAGTGTGCCTACACCTGTACCCTCAAGTGCTCCAGGTGACTAACTGGTTGGGAGTGAAATAGGAGGGACTGGATATGAATTCTGATTTGGTGTATGTCACATTTTCAAAGAGTTAAGACAAAACAAGAAGCTGACCATTACACCAACACCCTCCCCACCACATAAGACAATAAGAAGTTTGACAAATGGCAGGAGAACATTCAATCCATCAGGCTTCTTTGGTTAGGTAAAAGCTAAGGTGTCCTCATATCCTATCTAGATACTTTTGAATTTTGTTAAGGTTTCTACATTTGCTTTTCCCTCCAGTATAACTGGACCAGCCTGATTACCCTGAATGACTCCCAACCTTTGAACAATGCATTTTATTTGGGTTAGGAATTCAGAAGTGTTCCCACAGCAGTGCTGGCCAGTCCTTTTGCAAACAGATGGTTGTCCCTTTCAACTGCAGCTTGTATAAAGGTCACTAGTTTTGCAATGGCTGGTGAGGAGCTGCATCACTGCGTCAATCCTGTCTCTCTCCTGATAATGTCCCAGCAAAGGAAAGCTTGCTTGCGTATGTGTGAGTCATCCCACCAGTTGGGGGGGGCGAGTGTAACTATGCGTGTGTGAGAACCATCTGTATTTGTGCGTGTGTGGGTGTGTGTGAGGCGCCCACCTCTGTGAGCATGTGTGGGCGTGTGCCAAGCACTGCTCTATTCTGCAAAGCGTCCCTTATAAGTGTGTGCCTAACCAAGCACAAGTAAATGTGTGTGTGCGTACCTCGAATAATTGTGGGTTCAGGCTCAGATTGTTTTTTTCTGAAATGAACAAAACCCCTGCAAATCAACGCTTGACCAGAAAAATATGCAGTCATGAAGTTCTATGCTCAGATACACACAGGTCAAGACGAATTAGCAGAGTCATGTTAATTTTCTCTTTGTACAACTTTTAATGGGAGAACCACCCACTATTGCTCATCACCCTTATAAGTAATATTTTCTACTTCATTGTTTAATCCTTCTAAGGAGCCTAGGCCGAACAATGTGGGTACACCATATTGATGTCTCTGTGCAAATTTGTATGTTTGCACCTTTTTTTCTCATTCTTACATCTTTCCTCACCTTTCTGTCTTAATGCAGGCTAAGCACAGATGAGGCAAACGGTTCAGCACCGAAGAAAATCAAGCAGGAGGTGAGTAATTATGACCTGTGTAACTCAATAGGGCACTTTTTCTGAGGAGAGGCTGAGGCTTGTGTGCACCTCATGTCCATTCTTTTTGGAGGAGCTTGCTTGTACTTTAGGTCTGCTGAGTGATTTGCAGCCTTATGAACTGATTGGTCATTCTAATGAGATGAAGTGTCATTCTTGCATGTTAGCATCAGGTTTAATAAGCTGTTTATAGTCAGACAAACAGCAAAGTCTTGTGACTAAGCCATTTGAGGATCACTCCACCCCACTATGTGCTCCTGTAAAAAATGCATGTAAATAATAGTATTCCAACCTTTGTAATTCACCATAAACAAGAAAGAAAGAAAGAAAGAAAGAAAGAAAGAAAGAAAGAAAGAAAGAAAGAAAGAAAGAACAATAATGATGATTGTGTCCACTCCATTCCACTCCTCTCCGCAGGAAATAGCCACCTGTGTTTCCTGCAAACTCCATTCCGAGTGAACGTCTGTAATCAACACTCTCTCCACTAACAGAGCTGACAGTGCACTTGTCCATTTTAATTTACACCACCATGTCTTCTGTTTGTTCCACTGAGGGCTGACATCACACTCTTATGTGCACTCTGTTATAATGAGATATTTAGGCTTATGCCCATTATACTCTTCTGAAAGGAGGTACGTGTGCTTCTAATCATTCTGCTTAGAGGAAATGTTATTGTCTCCTGTCTACTCCACCATTAAGCACTATTTCTACTCATGTCCACTTCACTCCAATCCATACGAAGTAGCCATCTTTGCTTCCTGTTCAGTTAATTGAAATTAATGTGACTGTCCCATGTCAGCTGTACTATAAATTGTTGTCTATGCTTATGAAACTCCAATGAACTGGAAAACGCCATACATACTTGCCACTCTCTCCATTAAATGATTATCAGAGCCTTGTGTCCACTTTATTATAGAAAATAGCCATCTACACTTCCTGTGTATTCTATGAAGTGTAAATGACAGTGTCTCATGTCCACCTCCCCATAAAGATCTAATACTGTGCATGACCCCTCCTCTATGGTTCTACTAGAAGAATGTATATTTGTCTCAAATTTAGCCAAAAGAGAGTCCACTTGACTATTCTGATGTCTTTCCCATCCACTGTCCATTCCACTAAGAGACATTCATGCTCATTCCTCCAGTAAGGGAGGATGACTCTGCCTTATATCTATCTACTCCATTTATTAAATGTTTGTCTGTATTTGTCCAGAGAAGAGCATCAAGGCTGAATCCAGGTCTACAGGTGATGAGTTATGAGAAAAGATTAAAAGAGCCATGCCTTTTCAGAGTTTAAGAGAAGAGGAGATATGATTCAAGTGTTTAAAATTATGAAGGGAATTAGTACAGTGGATTGAGACTGTTACTTTAAAATGAGTTCAACAAGAACACAGGAACACAGTTGGAAACATAAGGGTAAATTTTGTACAAACATTAGGAAGTTTTTCTTCACATCCATAGACACATGGAATAAGCTACCAAGCAGCGTGGTAGACAGTAGGACTTTAGGGACTTTTAAAACTTGATGGTATTTTAGAAGAAGTAAGTGGATAGGACTGGCGAGCTTTACAGGGCAGAATGGCCTGTTCTCATCTAGATTGTTCAAATGTTGTAAAAATATATTGTCAATCAATGCAGAATAAGATTCTTCTGGCCTGTGTCCACACCCAAACCCATTGTTTTGTCTTCACCCTTTATGGTCCATAGGTTTGGTCGAAATATTTATATTTAAGAGTCAGCAGCTCTGAGTGATTGTTTATATTGCAGGTGATGGTGTCTGAGTGTATCTCCTCCTCTCATGACCCTGCAGATGGACATGTTGGAGGGGCCGATGGATTCAATCCAGGCTTCCGCCATGGAGCAGATGAGGACAGCCTTTCTGGAGAGAGCCTTGATGGGCACACACAAGGTAGGTTGTATGTGGAGTAACATTGTTCACTTCTCACATTCTTTTTGAATAAATATGCCAGTGCAGGAATTTCCTGCTTCCATAACTGGCTGAGCCTGCCCATGAGCAATGAGCATTAACAGCTGGTGGGAAAGTGGTTCAGCCTTAGGTGCCATAAGATTACAACTCCCTGCCTCAAACTCTTTATTAGGGGCCAAAGGAGTGATAGTCACATCTAACCAGTCTTTCCTGTGCTTGTTATGCAGGGCTGGGCTCGAGATCTAGTCTTTCCTCTTCCCCTTGCCCAACTGCAGAACCCCAACTTACCTTGACTGGCCCACCAACCTGGAACCGTCACCTGATGCAGCAGACCTTGATGGATGAGGGGCTTCGATTGGCAAGGCTTGTGTCACATGACCATGTTGGCAAGCTGAGCCCAAACACAGTGGGGGGCATCCTGCCAGGAGGTCAGTAGCTAGCAGTCAGTCATGAATGAGGCAAAGCATCCTTGGGGGGGTTCAGTTGACTTTAATTTGTACCCCCCCCCCCTTTAGGTTAACAATACTTGTTATAAGCAACAGAAATTAAATTACTACTGCAAATGAAAATATCCTGAGCTTTGCCAACAGAATTTTCCCAAATCTGCATATTCAAATTCAAGGTTGTAGGGGGCTAAAGCCTATTCTGGCAGAATCAGATGCCAGGCAGAATCCAACTTTGGATGAGATGCAGAATCTGCTGACATCCATAATGGTGCAATTTAGAACCACTAATTGGACTAACATGTGTGTCTTTGGGGTGTGGATGGAAAATCCAAAGAAAAACTAACACACACACAGGAAGAAAATGCCAAATCCAGACAGACAGCAACTGGGTATAGGATCTAAACATGGTATCATATCAGTGAAGTAGTTCGCCATAACCAATGTGCTGTCCCTGGGCTTAGATGCTGCCCCAAAATGTAGTCTGGTTGTGTGATAGGAAATATTTATGACAGACTTTTCCTCCTAAATAAAATATTTAACCTTAAGGGACAAGCTCTTTCAGTCTTTAAAAGCTAATTTTCCATTTAAGTTTAGCTTTTTTGTTTCAAAGCAGAACTTAAACTCCTTTTCTACTAAGTGGGGCTTAAAGTACAACGGGCACAAGTAACCCGGACAGCATTGTAGAGAAGCACCAGGTGGGGTGCAAGAAAGTGGTAGGAGAGCACTGAGATGTTAACAGCCCCACTCATTACCACAACCTTAGCACTACTGTATATGAATCATATGACTAAGTGATTCTTTATGTTTGTTCAACCATGCAACGCTATTTGGTTCAAGCTGCACCCCATTCACACTTACATTTTGAAGCAGATGTACAGCTCATTCCCTACAGAGAGTAAAATGATTGTGGCCACAGTGCTTCTGACGCACAGTGGTGTTAGTTTAGTGTAAACATGCCAGTACATTGCGAGCATTCCAGTAAGAAACTGCCATCAGCATAATCTGCAACAGTATCATTAAGTGTCACCATGTGCCACTTGTTTCAAACATAGCCGGCTGTGTCATTCTGTGTTTGCGTGTGTCCTTATTTTCACCCTCCAAGATTGTAAAATCATTTAAAAATGATGAACACAGACTGCTACTCTGTTATGTGCTTCTGACATTCTTAAAGTCCACAAGGAATGTGAGTTTGGAAACCTTCGACCATTTCTTTTTTACAAAGCCGTGGTGTACCACGAACACCTAAAGAGTGCACATTAAAATCAAGTCAGAACAGATGAGCCATAACTGTCGTATCCCAGACGTATTCATTTGCTTCATCTAGCTAATGGTGCAGTTTTATAAAATAATAGGAGCATGAAATGAAAAATTCAGTTTAAAGAATTGAATCAAAAGAAAGAATCAAGAAACAATGATTACTGCTAGCAACTCAATGGTTGCAGGAGCTTCAAGGCATTGCACTACAACTTGACACCAGCTTTAGATTGCACAAGTTTTCATTTCCATCATCCCATGCTGCTTCTCAGAAGAATCCACAGGCAGCCAGTAACCACGGAGGCACCAAAGTTCAGGACCTGATTATACAATTAATTGGGGTTCTTCAGTTTGTTGTTGAACTCTAAGCAGAATCGCACAAAGGGAGCAGCCGGCTGCGTAGCCTTGTCCAAAGGGTTCATGCCCAAGATGTGCTCTCAGTATACACTCCTCTAGGAGTTTTTATTTTCATGTAGCACAATTGTTTCTATGAGCATTGCATAGGCTCTTCTACATATGCCGATTTAAGTGTAATTTTTAGTGTGTTAATATCATTCATTTTCACAGTATCTGTTGTATATGTTTTATACAGAGTGTCCCAAAGTCACTACACAGTCAGTCAGTCAGTCAGTCATTATCCAACCTGCTATATCCTAACACAGGGTCACAGGGATTTGGGAGCCAATACCAGCCAACACAGTGCGCAAGGCAGGAACAAATCCCCAGGAAGGGCGCCAGCCCACCGCAGAGTCACTATACACTTTTAGTAAATTTCTAAAAATTACACAAGAACCTGAGTTTATTAATATTTCTAGCATCAACAAAGGATTCGTTGCAGTTTTACTTGTTAGGTGTGCCATCAAGTTCCAACGCCTTGAAGACTACTTGTATACAGTACCTCCACATGAGCGCCTCCATTTTCAACAAGTTTCAGCCACCTTTGGAGGCAAGCCTCTCCAACCTTTTGCAGCATTTCTTACCTGACCTCGTTGCAGGCCATGCGGATTCTTTCCTCAAGCTGTGGCAGGTTACGGGGCTTACTGGCATACACCTTGCTTTTGATATAGCCCCACAAAAAAAAAGTCACAAGGTATATGGTCAGGGGAGAGCGGAGCCCATTAGAAGGGACCCCTTCAACCGATCCATCAGTCAGGAAACTTGAGGTTCAGGAAATCTCTGACTAGCAACCATAGTTATTTAATGATAGCAAAAACTGCAAAGCCTAAGTTGTCATATGCTGATGGCTTAAGTCTCTCTGAATGGTACCTGGAATGAAACAGAAAAAAGGAAGTGTAAAGTGACTTTTGGGACACTCTATATATAAGGAGCAGAGTGATGCAAGTTACTTTACAGCTTGAGAAGCCTGAAGTATACCCTTTATAAAGGATATGAATAGGTTTTCTCTAGATATTTGTATTTTCATGCCTCATACTAAGTCAATTAAATGACTTGCACCTTGTGGATACATGAATGAGCTCTTCAATAGACAGTCAACAACATTTATTTATATAGCAAATTTTCATACAACTGTTGTAGCTCAAAGTGTTTTACAAGATGAAGAAAGAAAAGTTTATAAACAATACAAATATTAAAATAAGATTAGGCAATGCTAAATAACAAAGAATAAAGCAAGGTCCAATGGCCGGGAGGACTTAAAAAGCCCTGGTTTTCATTGCTCTATATCTCTTGCCCGATGGCAAAAGCTGGAAGAGGCAATGACCGGGATGTGATGAATCCTGTGAAATGTCTATTGCTTTTTTGCAGCATTGGGAGGTGTAGATTTGTTCCAGATTTGGGAGGGTATAACCAATTGTTCTCTCCGCTGTCCTGATGACCCTGTAGAGCGATTTCCTTTCTGAGGAAGTGCAGCTGCCGTACCACACACACAGTCCGTATGTGAGCACACTCTCGATGGAACAGTGATAAAAGGCAAGGAGCAGATTTTTGGGGAGGTGGTTCTTTCAGAGGATTCTCAGAAAATACAGTCTCTTCTGCACTTTCTTCAGCATCTCCTTGGTATTGGCGCTCCAGGTCAGGTCATCCTCCAGCTCAATGTCCAGAAACCTGAACACCAGGACCCTCTCCACACAGGCCCCGCCAATGATGAGTGGCTGGATGTCAGTTTTGTTTTTTTCTTGTTGTTTAGCTCTTGGAATTATAAGCAAACAGTCGAGTCCTCCTTTTTACCCAATACCACCAAGATACGTTGTTGCCACTGCAAATCTGCACTGCATAACTTGCTATAGAAAAAGAGTAGTTGCAAGGGCCTTTACCTATTTAACACAATCCCAAGATGCTTTAACAGTTAGAGAGCAGCTTGTACTGCATTCGTGTATTGTGAGTGCTAGCAGCTTAAGTGACTTTATTCCAGATCACTCAATCAACCAGCCACTTTGTATGTTACAGTCTTACACCTTAGCTAGTTGTTGTCTCTGTTGCACACCGAGATAGTGCCATAACCATGCAAAGGTATGATAAGTCTTGCTTCTTGTAAATTCTGTGAAGGGTTGTAAGGTTGTATAGTTTTAGCATTACTTTCTTACAAATTCAGAAGACTGGGATCAAATCCTGGCCTGGTCACTGTCTGTGCGGCATCTTAATGTTCTCCCTGTGAGTTTTCCTCGAAGTATAACACTTCTTACGTTGATCGGTGATTGTTCAATTGGTCCGGTATGAGTCAGCGTGGGTGTGCATGAGCAAGTCTGTCTGATGTTGGTTTCTGTCTTCCAGCCAGTGCTGCCAGTATATGACCTAGTAACCCTTTAACCCGATTTGAGTAGATCCAGAAAATGCATGGTAGTTAACAGTTAGGAATCAAACATTTTACACTAATACAGCTTAGACATGTCATATTGATAGGAAAAAATTACATGCATAAATAAAATAGAACCATAATAGATATGCTAAAATATGAAAGCAAATCATGAACAAGTCAAGTAGAAATAATTAAAATGTTTGACCAAATAAGTATATAAAATGATTGCATTAGTTTCTAATTGGAAGAGGAAAAGGAATTTCTGAGTTTTGGATGAAAATAATTAAAGGCACTGCCTTCAATACCTAGTATAAATTGGGATAGACAAAAGATGGGTATAAGCAGAGCTAAGCATTTTCACTGGAGCATAAAGACCGATGGGCGGCACGGTGGCGCAGTGGTAGCGCTGCTGCCTCGCAGTTAGGAGACCCGGGTTCGATTCCCGGGTCCTCCCTGCGTGGAGTTTGCATGTTCTCCCCGTGTCTGCGTGGGTTTCCTCCCACAATCCAAAGACATGCAGGTTAGGTGGATTGGTGATTCTAAATTGGCCTTGGTGTGTGGGTGTGTTTGTGTGTGTCCTGCGGTGGGTTGGCACCCTGCCCAGGATTGGTTCCTGCCTTGTGCCCTGTGTTGGCTGGGATTGGCTCCAGCAGACCCCCGTGACCCTGTGTTTGGATTCAGCGGGTTAGAAAATGGATGGATAAAGACCGATTCAATCTGCTAAAGAGGTCAGTGAACTACCATGTAAAGATTCCACAAGTTCCGCATTTGACTTGTAAAAGTGACAGATTGGCAATGGCTTACACTCTGGACAGGTGACAGAAAATTTGAAGTTGAGGGGGCCACACAAAATGAATAAGTATTGATGCAGTAAAGGCTGGCTCAGTGGCACATTGGTTAGTATGCTGCCTCACAGATCCAGGATACTAAGTTTGAATTTAATACCGGCTGTTGTCTTTATGGAGTCTCCTTGTTTTTCCTATATTTGTTAGATTTTCCTCTCCCATCAATAAAGACGTACAGGTTAAGTGAACTAGTGAGTTTATTCTGGCCCTGTGTGGCTGTGTGCTTCAATAGGACCCACTGATGACTGACACCTTATCCAGGGTTTGTTTTTGTCAAATGCCTGATGCTGCTGGAATATTGTGCCCCGCGGTGACCACAAACTTTTTTAAACGTGTAGCAGAATGTTAAATGTTATGATGCAACTTGTATGTCTAGGCAGTGCCTATAAAAAATATTCACCTTACCATTTTATTGTAAGTCAACACTGAATCATAGAGGATTTCCTTTGTCTGTTTTGACACTGATCAACAGAAAAACACTCTTTAATGTCAAAGTGAAAACAGTATACTTGAGGGGCGTTGCAAAAGTCCTTAGCCTTTAATGATAGAAATAACGTTTAACGCCAAAACTTTTTCCTCAATGAAAGTTCATTTACTGGTGACATTACTGCATCGTCAGTGCAAGTTTTCATATGCTCGATCCATTTGTCAAAGTAAAGCAGCAGAGTCCCCTTTCGTTTAGCTCTCAAGTTGTTCATTCATGGCATCAATCAATTCATCACATATGTCAATTGCTTTTCCATACAAAGGTTCTTTAATTTTTGGGAATAACCAGAAATCTCAAGGTGCTAAATTGGGCAAATAAGGAGAGAATTCAACCAGCTGGATGCCAGACTTCTCGAGTTACAGTGGTCAGCTTTGCAGTGGGCACTGGTGCATTGTCATGGTGGAAAAATGACTTTTTCAGAATCAGGCAGTGACAACCTCCACCTCTCTTAATCTTCCCAATCGTACCACTCGCCATGACTTCCTGTGGGTAAGAATATTTTATTTTTATAAACTCAGGAAAGTGCGACATAGTGGCACAGTGGGTAGTGCTGCTGCCTTGCAGTTAGGAGACCCGAGTTTGCCTCCCTGCGTGGAGCCTGCATGTTCTCCCTGTGTCTGCGTGGGTTTCCTCCCACAGTCCAAAGACATGCAGGTTAGGTGCATTGGCGATCCTAAATTGTCCCTAGTGTGTGCTTGGTGTGTGGGTGTGTGCTCTGCGATGGTCTGGCGACCTGCCCGGGATTTGATAGATAGATTGATAGATACTTTATTAATCCCAAGGGGAAATTCACATACTCCCGCAGCAGCATACTGATAAAAAAACAATATTAAATTAAAGAGTGATAACAATGCAGGTAAAACAGACAATAACTTAATGTTAACGTTTACCCCCCTGGGTGGAGTTGAAGAGTCGCATATTGTGGGGGAGGAACGATCTCCTCAGTCTGCCAGTGGAGGAGGGCAGTGACAACAGTCTGTCGTTGAAGCTGCTCCTCTGTCTGGAGATGACGCTGTTCAGTGGATGCAGTGGATTCTCCATGATTGACAGGAGCCTGCTCAGCTCCCGTCGCTCTGCCACGGATGTCAAACTGTCCAGCTCCATGCCTACAATAGAGCCTGCCTTCCTCACCAGTTTGTCCAGACATGAGGCATCCCTCTTCTTTATGCTGCCTTCCCAGCACACCACCGTGTAGAAGAGGGCATTCACCACAACCGTCTGATAGAACATCTGCAGCATCTTATTGCAGATGTTGAAGGACGCCAGCCTTCTAAGGAAGTATTGTCTGTCTTCTCTTGCACAGAACATCAGTATTGGCAGTCCAGTCTAATTTATCATCCAGTTGCACTCCCAGGTATTTATAGGTCTGTACCCTCTGCACACAGTCACCTCTGATGATCACGGGGTCCATGAGGGGCCTGGGCCTCCTAAAATCCACCACCAGCTCCTTGGTTTTTCTGATGTTCAGGAGTAGGTGGTTTAAGTCGCACCATTTTACAAAGTCCTTGATTAGGTTCCTATACTCCTCCTCCTGCCCACTCCTGATACAGCCCACGATAGCAGTGTCATCAGCGAACTTTTGCACGTGGCATTGGAAGTCCGATATATATAGGCTGAACAGGACCGGAGAAAGTACAGTCCCCTGCGCCGCTCCTGTGTTGCTGACCTCAATGTCAGACCTGCAGTTCCCGAGATGCACATACTGAGGTCTGTCTGTAAAATATTCCACGATCCATGCCACCAGGTATGAATATAATCCCATCTCCGTCAGCTTGTCCCTAAGGAGTGCCCTGTTTGGCTGGGATTGGCTCCAGCAGATCCCCGTGACCCTGTGTTTGGATATAGTGGGTTGGATAATCGATGGATGGATAAACTCAGGAAAGAATAAACTTGACCTCCAATTGATGTAAACACAGTGACAGCTCACCAAAAACCAAAGGATTTTTCTATGCCTCTTATATATTTATTGTACATGTGACAATGTTGCTACTATTACTACCTATAACTATTGTGTTGTTATTATGCTGGCTATGCCTTACATCATTTTTTGTAGTCCTAAGCATGTCTGCCCTGCAAAGTAAAACAGTCTGCATGGGTGGGGATAAACAAAAGACGAAAAAGCAAAATGGGACAGACTTAAGCCTCATAAAACACAACCAGAGCTCTTGAGTTACAATGTATGCCTCCAGGATACATTTGTAGAATTTTAAGTATTATGTAGCTTTGACAAGTAACGATAGCATCTTTTTATTATAACTTATTATTTGTCTGATGCCCTTCTCCAGTGCGATTTATAACATTTGAGATACCTTTAATTTGTTTATTCATTTAGAGCACAGGCAGGTGAAGTGACTTGTTCAAGGTCTTCAGGGTCTGAGGTCCAAAGCCTTAACCACAACACCACACTACTTGCCCATTAGTAAAGGGTGTTCCTAGCATAGTGACATCAATCCGAAATGACTGACCCCATTTCCTATTAGCAGAGGGTCTTTAGATTACAATCCACCCTGCTTTTATGCTGTCACAACCTTTAGCTCCTGAAAGTTAATAAGAAGAGTGTCTGTCTTAGCCATTATGCCATTAGGGAGAATGGGCATGTTTGAGTTAGTGCTGAAGGCATGGTGCTGCCAGAAAATTCAATTGTATACATATATTTCTAGACACAATGCAGACCTGGGGTGATAAAGGGTATGCTGTGTTGTTAAAGTAATGAATTGTCCGTAGTGGATAGTGTATTAGCACTTTGTAGCACAAACCAGAAGAGTCCCCTGCCTGATGGATGAAATGGACACTGAATTGGTTACCAACCTTAGCAGGACACAGTGTAGTGTGAAGTTTAGCGGATTGAGAGACAATTGATTGTGAATGAAGATAATGAGGTTTACCCCAATTGCTGATTTTTTTTTCTTGTTTTCCATCTGCTGCTAAACCGTTTTTCTGTTAAAAACAGCCCCAGGATGTGACACATTATATGTCTTTTCTAGTTCTTCTGCTTCACTTTGAATTTATTTATGTTATATGTGATGCATAGATTACAACTTCAGTAATGCTAGAATAAAAAACAAATGACCAATCTTTATATTATTGTACTATTCTAGCTGTTTCTATATGTCAACATTTGGAGCCCTGACAGGCTGTGTAACACACTCAGGATCACACACTGTGTGAGTTATGGAGATTGACCCAGAATTATTATGATTCACAGCTCAATGCCTTAAACACTCAGCCACACTTCTTGATATTTTGTTTTTTTGCAAATCATCTTAATTTTTTGAAAATATGATGCACCTGCTTCAAGTGCTTTGATTTTTTTTAGCTTCATTTATTGTTGCTTTTGCCAAACTGGTTGTTGTGCTGTCCTTGCAGGAGCTGTCCAGCTCCCACCTCACTGCTCCTGCCTGTTACACTTTTCTTCTGGGCGTCTGCCTACAATTCAACTGTCAGGTGAGATGCATAAAAAATAAAACTATACTGAAAAGAGCAAACAGGTCCAAATGCTGAAAAAAAACTTGTTATAAAAATAGTGAGAAATGTAGACAGATGGCGTATTCCAATGTTTGAAACATGTGATAGAGGATAAACAGCTGAACTTTACAAAGCACTCATATTGTTTAAAAGAAAAATGTGAAATGGTCACAGTTGCTTCAAGTGGAGAAATAAGATGTTTTGCCTTAAAGGTCAAAAATGTAAAAGCAATGGGAACTCTAAATAAGGGCAACAGATTTGCAGTTGGAACTCAGGCGATATCTGTGAAGGAGCTGGGTAGGTCTGTGACAGAGGGAGCCCATGGGAGACAATGCCTCCTAAAAATGGCACATGGGCTCAGTTTTTTAGCTAAAAGCTGAATGCTCTTTAAGAACAGAAATGATCCCCCCACCCCCTTTCTGATGCTAGCAGCAGGTGCAGATGAAGTAGGTGGTGGGCATACAGATTTGGAAACCCCCAGCACGTCACACAGTCAGGCGTGTAGGAGGGCGGGTAGGCGGATGAGAGGGTGCAAGCACGCAGCAGCCTGCCGAGTAACATGAACGTGAGTAGGTGGACACTGTTTTTCTGTAGCACACAGTGAGGAAGAGCAGTGTCCCTATATTTCCTCCTGGCAAATAACGAACGAGGAAGAGGAGGGTCTATACATTCACCTGTAGACAGTTAACTGTGTGTGGGTGTGTGTGTGGGGGGGTCCTGTATCTCTACCTCTGGGGATTATGCTATGAGAAACAGACAAACAGACATTTGTAAGTTTTCATGTAGGGATGAGGAGGAGGACCTTTATTTTTAACTCTGGGTTGTGCATGGTGAAGAACAGGAGGACTCACGTTCCAATATCTTGTCTCTTTGTATTTTTAGAGCTGGTGGAGAGAGGGGCCGATGGATGTCTTCGATCATCACTGCCAAGCCGACGGAGCAGTAGCTGCAGCACCAAAGAGGAGCAGGACAATGACTGCAAATAAAGCACAGCAGGACCTTCGACGTCCCCCTATGCCCCTCAGTGACCCCCATTCATCCCTTCACTCCTCAAATATCTAATCAGCAATAACCTACTGTTCATGTCACTGGGAGCTGCTCATAAGTCCACCTGCTCTCCATGCTGGCCGTGGGCTGCACTGCTGAGGGTTGCCAGGAACTGGACATGCAGATTCTTCTTTAGGGTACAGAGTGAGGACCTCTGTATGACACCGCAGAGACGTTCTCCCTAAGCCCAATTTGAATTGGCAGTGTAGCTCATATGGTTGCCTTTCATTATGGCCTGTCTGGCAGCTTTACATTACCGTCTGCCAGAGCAGGCTGGGCTCTGCCGGATACAAGATCTCTTGTGCTTTATACACTTCTCTTTTTCTATTTGACTATTGATTTTTTTTCAGTAGTTCAGTTTTCCATTTGTTTGAAAGCTGCTGGATAGTTTTTGACTGAGCAGTTCAGTTCAGTAGTGGTCAGAAATAACCAACAACTCTCCTTATGTTAGCCCCAGCAGAAGGCACTCAAACACATTCTGCTTCTCCCTGTGTGAGGATCCATGGGCGTGCAAACATCTCTGTGCCCTTGATTGCAATAATGCCAGGGAGGATCTGTTGTTTTCTAACCAGGTCAACATTCAGACAGGGCCCAGTATTTACTGAGGCAGAGAGCTGAGTAAAAAGCCACATGCCTGAGCGGCATGGTGTAGGACTGGTAGGGCAGTGCCCCCTGGGTGACCTGTTTTAGTAAATCACAAATATGATTAACTAGAACATTAGTTTGCATCATGATTTTATTTTGTTGTACAGTAGATTATTTATTTTATTATGTTTAAATAAAGTTTATTTTATTGTTTACATGATTGGCTGTTGTCCACATCTCTGGAGTCTCCGGGTATTCTTAACCCCATCAGAGACCGAGTCAGGGTTGTACTCACTATTCCACCTCTGGAGCTCTGAGGTATGAACTGGGTTTGTAATAACATCCAGCAATCTGTACTGGAATCCTTGTGTGCATAGTGCAAACACCTTTATTGCAATGTTCATTCAGCTGCTTTGTCTAGCAAATAAGTCCCAAAATTCAGAGTATAATCTAACATTTCATTAAAATGGTTTCCAACAGCCCAGAGTCAAATCAATGCCTTTCTCAACATTTTCAGAATCATATTAACATCCATCCATTATCCAACCCGCTATATCCTAACTACAGGGTCACGGGAGGCTGCTGGAGCCAATCCCAGCCAACACAGGGCACAAGACAAGGAACAAACCCCGGGTTGGGTGCCAGCCCACCGCAGGGCACACACACACACCCACACACCAAGCACACACTAGGGGCAATTTAGAATCGCCAATGCACCTAAAATGCATGTCTTTGGACTGTGGGAGGAAACCCACACAGACAAGGGAAGAACATGCAAACTCCACACAGGGAGGACCCAGGAAGCGAACCCAGGCCTCCTAACTTCGAGGCAGCAGCGCTACCCACTGCACCACCCCTCATATTTACATCCATCCATCTATCCATTATCCAACCTGCTATATCCCAACCACAGGGCCACAGGGGTCCGCTGGAGCCAATCCCAGCCAACACTGGGCGCAAGGCAGGAAACAAACCCCGGGCAAGGTGCCAGCCCACCGCAGTCATATTAACATTTTGTCCAATAATCTTATTAAATCCTCACTTTACAGCGACATGATTAGCCACCTTATCCAGTCTGGGATACATCATTTTCCGGGTCAGCTATGACCAAAGTTCACCCATTTTGGTCAAGTGCCATATGTAGCAGTCCATTCAAATATAAACCACATAAGGTGAGTCAAATCAGTATTTTCGTTATGAAGCAAGTCTGTAATCGATTAGCAACCTTGTCTAGTCTGTCTGTATTGCCAGACAAGTCAAATGTGGGTCATGTTCTCCAGTCTAGCGTCAATCATGCATCATGTCCAAAATTAATTGCCTTGTCCATTAGTTCAGTCTGAGTTAGAAGTATATGTAGTGATACAGAATCAGATTAGTGCAATTATTTTCTAACTAGTGAAACCCACGGACCTAAAATAAAATGCTACAAAAGGCTAAATATAAATGCCTTTTGTTTACAAGTGTAAGAACGTACTCTTAGTTATCAATTCCGAACGTGTATCTACTGTGTCTTGGGGGATTATCCACAGATGAATTTATAGGGACTTTGCTTTAATTAAATAAACTTTTCTGCCCACCAGGTTGCTACGATGGAAAATGTTTGGATTTTAACAAATATATCATAAGCTTTCAATTTAGATCAAGTTCTAGTCCCATTAATTTGCAAGTAATACTGTGATAGATAGATAGACATTAACATTTTAAATATATACATAGATTAGTCCAAATATGTGAGTGTTAATTTGCAACTCTAAATTGGCCCTGTGTGAATGGTTGTGGGATGTGTGCCATATGTCTAATGCCCAATTCTGCTAAAGTGCAATGTGCTCTCCAAGATCCTGAACTAAATAAGTGGATCATTTGATATTATTATGAATGGATGTATGTCTGGCTGGCTGGGTGAATTGATCACATCCAGATATTCAGAAATTATTAAATGCTGTACCCCTGTAAATCAGGCAAAACCAGCTCATGTCCAGGTTTCCAGATTAGGACTAGGGCCTTTGTTGGACAGAATAATGCTAAATTAGCTAAATGTAGACCATATGCAAAGATTCAAGTCAGTGAGACTACTCATTTATCTCACTAATTTGCCAATCTATTGCATTTCAGAGTACTTGCATCTCAGAAAATCCATAGATACATAAGTGAGGTATCCAGTAATCCATATGTAATTAGATCAGTTCCAAGATGTCATGTTCTCAAGTTCTAAATTATTTTTAAGGGCTTGGGAACCTCATTATTAGTTTATTTGTATTTACACTTTACATTAATTTTGTCACCCAATGTTGGTGCTGAGCTGTTGGCTGTGGATTAAATTCTTGGTACCTTAGTGTTGCAGAGCATGCATCAGTTGGGTAATGTACTAGATGCCACTGCCATGTTACTTAAGAGGGAAGGGTTGCAGTAACTTCTTGTAGAATCTTTATCTAAAAAATAAATAAAGATTTCTTGTTCTAAATTACTTAAAAATAATTAAGAATTTAAGGTTCTCAATGAAAGCACTCTGTTTTGCTCTACTAACCCATTTGAGTCTTAAAGTTTGTGTATCAGACCTGGGCCTCTTAAAAAATAAACCAGTGACATGTTATTTTTAATGAGAGTCATTATCATTGGTTGCACACATACAGCAGTCAAGTTTATTTTCTGTATTCCTGAGCCTTCTGAGTACATTGTCCGTCCACCTACGGTCAAGCAGGTTTTGTAGCCCAGTCAAATAATGACCATATCCAGTGAGTCACATCTGTGTCATTTCTAGACATTTAAACTAGTCTGGGGTGGTTGTGCATGTAAAAGTCACCTGAAGGCATCATGCACTAATTCAGACTCCAGTCAGTGCCATTGAACTAATTCAAGTTGAACACAACTGGTCCAGCACCAAATCACTATCATCAATTATAGCCAGTTTTAGAATGGACAATTTCTGCCCATCCAAATCTCATTGACAGTGACATTACTCCAGTTAAAATTTGTATGTAATGTGGGCCCATTTCCAGTTTATAATAGTTAGAATTTGGACCATACATAGCGAGTCAAATCAGCTCAATGATTATCGGCCTATTGCAGTCTTGGCCTTTTTCTGTATTGTAGAGTGTCCTGGAAAAATTGCCTACTCACCCAGAGTAGTGTCATCAGTGTTTCTCAGCCTTTTTGGTGTTGCAACACACTTTTTCATATATTAGTGTATTCACAACCCTCCAAGTGTAAATCAAATGAGATCATCAGAGCGTCTTCCTAGGTGATCCGAGTGTGATCATCAAGCGGGAAGGGAAGTCCCCCTTCGTGAATCAAGCGTGATTATTATTGCAAGAGTGGCAGGGAGGGGATCTAATGCAATTGTCGGAGCAGAGACCTACCTCAACCTACTCACGACGCACCATGGCACATTAATATAAACAATAACAACTCACGATTCATTGGAGGCAGCCTGCAACCAACTCAGTGGTTGAGAAACACTGATGTATAGTATTCACTGACTCAGAGGTAATGGAGGGGCATCTTCATTGATTCAGTTTCATTTTAATGTCATTGAACTAATCCAAAATTGAGACCCAGCCACACCAAATAAAATCTTCCACTCCAGATCAAAAACAGTGGTAGAGAGCCAGATCAGTGCATTGACAGTAATCTAACCAAGGCTGGAGTATGTGCAGAACTCCTCACTCTATTCTTGAAAATGGCCATCACATTCATATCAGATCTGTACTATGTATATTTTTGCAAGGCTGAATTCATCAATATCCAATATCTATTAATGGGTGTATTTGATGTGCTTTAGAGATAGATAGATAGATAGATAGATAGATAGATAGATAGATAGATAGATAGATAGATAGATAGATAGATAGATAGATAGATAGATAGATACGATACACAATGATTCCAGAACTGTCATCATTATTTTAATTTTTTAAATTAGATTCCTCTGATGGCAGGTACTGTCTTTTAATTAAATCAAGTCTATAGTTAATATTTCCCAGACACATCATGGCTTGCAGCCTGAATTCAGTCCTGACTTTTAAATCAGATGTCCTAAATGAAAAATCCTCACCCTCCAGAGCCAAAACATCTAAATGGTTGCAGACTTTACTATCAGACTGAAGAGTTAGCTCTCATGTTTGTCCTAGCCGTAGATTAGAAACCTCACACCTCTCTTTATGGCTATCTCAAGTTTACCATAATAGAACAGCAGAAATGTTTCCATCCTGAATCTACAGTATATTCATTATACAATTGAGATAATTTACAATAAGTGACAACTCACATTGCTCCTTCCAGTTTCCCTAGATTAATCTCTTTCCCAAAAAGGCCTGCATGCTCATCAGTAACACCGCCCAGAAAAAGTCAACCACACCAATCTTTATGCAACGAGACAGATGCTTGGATAGGGCCATCCAACATTATCTGATTGTGATTTGACAAGACACTTCTGAAACTCCAGTCTAAGTCTTCGTGATTCACGATGAGTCACACATCCTTATGATGTCAGCCGAGAAAACAGCATCTGCGTAGACCCTCCTGACAGGCCTAAGGGCTATTAATAGACCTACTGAGCTCTTATCACCAGGTGCACCTGTGCCACTGCCGGAGGGATGAGCAGGATGCGCAGCGCCGTGTGCTTTGTAGTTGCTGGCTTTCCAGAGAACCCTGTAGGCTCAGCAAAACTGATGAAAAGTCTTCAAATGGCTTGTGCCACAGGTTTTAGTTTTGAAGGGGCTCAGCATCCTTTAGGCAAGGTAGGGGGCCAGAGGTGGGATTTGAAGTCACCAGCTTCCATGTTAAAATGCTCTTAAACCTAGGGAAGCTTACTCAGCAGGTTGCTAATACTTTCATGAAAAGAGTTAAAAACTACCAAATAAATACCAAGGGATCTGAAATGAGGGAACTTCTGCTGAGATGAAAGTAAAAATGCTTTGCTGATTCAGTGTGGAATAATCCAGTTTTGTTAAAATGTTAAGGAGAATAACAGACAGATATATTAGAAGAACTGATCAAATAATAAGTCTGTCTTTATCTTACAAAAAAATCTTTGAGAGGGAGACTAGGGAGATGAGAAGTGATCTTCTCAGAAGACAATTTGAAGTCCCGTGAGAGACACTTTAACTTGCTCCCAGCTCTTAAAGCAACGACAAGCAACAAGCAAAACTTACAGCTCGCCAGCCGATGATCCGACCGCTTCTCCTTGCCTGCGTTCAGCCACCCTAAACCCCCTCACCACCCCTCCCTTCACAACACGCAAAGTGGCAAAAGGACAGCTGCTGTACAGGCTCTAAAATGATCGGCGGGAAGTGTGACAGCAGCAGCAGAAAGACAGCAGATGATCCAACGGCATCTCCTTATTGTGCGTTCAGCCGCCCCTCCTTCACAACGCGAGCAGCATTATACATCCTGCGAGAAAGAAATTTAAACACGTCTGGGGCTGGAAATAAAGGAGAAGTATTATTTTTACAATATCATGCAAGACAAGGCAGTGAGACATCATCTAAAACAAGTCCACGGACATCTAACCTAGCAGTTGTTGGATTGCTTTTGGCAGACACACTTCATGTGCTCTCAGCTCTTAAAACGACAAGTGACAAGCAAAACACGCAGCTTGCCAGCAGCAGAAAGCCAGCAGATGATCCGATCACTTCTCCTTAGCATGTGTTCAGCCACCCTTACCATAACCCCCCACCCCATCCCCCCACAACAACGTGAGCGGCAGAGACACGAAGTGGCAAAAGGACAGCTGCTGTACAGACTTTAAAATGATTGATGGGCAGCGCGACAGCAGCAGCAGCAGAAAGACAGCAGATGATCCAACTGCATCTCCTTAGCGCGCGTTCAGCCGCACCCCGTTCACAACGTGAGCAGTGTTATACGTCCTGCCAGAAAGAGGTGTAACCATGCCTGGGGCTGGAAATAAAGGACTAGTATAGTTTTTACTAAAGTTTTAAAGTAAAAGTGAAAATAATGCATATGTAACAATTCCCATGAAAATAACAATCTTTTTAAATTGTATATCCGGTAAACCAAACCCGGGAGTGGGCGAGTGAAGCGAGCAGGGGGCAGAGCCCCCTAGTACATTAAAATAGTGGAAACTACTATTCCTAAGATAAAGAAATCAATAAGAATACATGGAAGCAACCAGGAGAAGAAATTAAAATCAGTAAGAAATTCAACACCAAAAGTCCATCCTATCAAGCATCATTTTCAAAGCATTAACCCTAAGTTGTGGCTATTATTAAAAGTCCCAATTCTAATAACTGAGTAGATACTGTAGATGGTAACGCTAATTACAAATCTGATACAATTCTTAGTTTTTTTATCAGCAAACTCGGATGACAAGGAAGTGTACAATGCTTGACTTTTATATCGTCTCGTCAATAGCATGAGCACCTCTGTTTCATTTCTCTAGTAAAGCTGTAGAAGCTGCCATTCAAAATGTCACCAGGGAAGACACAAAATATTTTCAACTATACTAAAAAGGAATTCTAATTAAAAATAAACATATTCATTTCAGCATCTCAAAACACGGGCAGCACGGTGGCGCAGTGGTAGCGCTGCTGCCTCGCTTCCTGGGTCCTCCCTGCGTGGAGTTTGCATGTTCTCTCAGTGTCTGCGTGGGTTTCCTCCGGGCACTCCGGTTTCTTCCCACAGTCCAAAGACATGCAGGTTAGGTGGATTGGCAATTCTAAATTGGCCCTAGTGTGTGCTTGGTGTGTGGGTGTGTTTGTGTGTTTCCTGCGGTGGGTTGGCACCCTGCCCAGGATTGGTTCCTGCCCTGTGTTGGCTGGGATTGGCTCCAGCAGACCCCCGTGACCCAGTATTCGGATTCAGCTCAGATGGATGGATGGATCTCAAAACACCTATAATAAATAAGTAAAGGTTATTAAAAGCACCTCAGAAAAATATACAAAATTTCAGAATGAACCCAATTCCTAACAGAAACAGCTTGAAAAATTGAAAATACATTAGCCAAAGGTTGTAATATAATGATTATGCGGGCAGGTCATGATGCACAAAGAATTTAAAGAAGACCTAGTCATAGTGCAGACAACAACAAATCCTCTGACTGCATATACCAGTTGTAAATAATATAGGCCTCCCTCACAAAATGATGTCAAAGAGGCCAAAATGAATAAAAAAGTACATGCATTATACATCAGGGAGAAGTCAGGGGAGAGTAAACATGAGTATCAAATTAACAGAAACAGAAAATCAGACTGGGCCTAGCCTCACAGAGCTATATGTATAATATATACTGAGGTGAAAACCATGAGTGAATTTTGCTTAAATGTGGGTGGAAACAAATAGATGGCTCTCTGAGTGTCACATTTCTGGTAGAGGTAAGCACTGGAGAGAAGGGGAATGAAAGTCAGTAGGAGTAAGACAGAGTACGTGTGGGTAAATGAGAGGGAAGGTGGTAGACAGGTGAGACTGATAGACAAATTTAAATACTTGGGCTCAACAGTCCAAAACAATGCAGAGTGTGGCACAAGGGTGAGGAAGAGAGTACAGGCAGGGTGGACTGGGTGGAGAAGAGTGGCAAGAGTGATTTGGGATAGAAGAGCATCTGCAAGAGTGAAGGTCTAAAAAACGGTAGTAAGACCAGTTATGTTGTACGGTTTGGAGATGGTAGCACTGACAAAAAGGCAGGAGGCAGAGCTGAAGATGCTATGATTTTCACTCGGAGTAATGAGTGTAGACAGGATTAAGAATGAGTATATTGATGGACAACACAGGTGCGACAAGTTGATGACCAAGTGAGAGAGGCTAGATTGAGATGGCTTGGGCATGTGCAGAGGAGAGATGAGGGGTACATCAGGAAAGGAATGTTGAGGATGATACCGCCAGGCAAGAAAATAAAGAGGAAGGCCAAAGAGGAGGTTTATGGATGTGGTGAGGGAGGACAAGTGGCAGAAAATAATGAAAAGACAGGGATAGATAGAGACAGATGATCCACTGTGGTGAACCCTAAATGGGAGTAGCTGGAAGAAGAAGAAGACTGAGTGTCACATTGCTAAACCAATCCAATCCCGCATGAAAGTGGCACTCAAAGGAGGGGTGGTAATTTTTCACTACAAAGAAAAATTGTGCTGTCATTAACCTGAACTGTCTTCACTCAAAAAGTCTCTTAAAAAGTTAAACATATAAATGTGAGTCACGTGTGTGGAGAGTATACTGCACGTGTTAAAAGTAAACATAACTTGTTGAAAGGAAAAAACCTTTCTGTAAACCAGGTAATACTTTGACATTCAAAGACATCATTGGACTAGTGGTAAAAGTGAATGATACGTTGTTGCTGTTGTTCACAATTACAATCATAATGTCAGATGTAAGGCTAAAAGAATTGGCAGCTACTTTTGTGAAAATATGAATTGCAAAATATGCATTTTTGAAATAAATAATATGTCACACCCCAACAAAAGGAGATGTAAGGGGTTGCCATTAAGATAGCTGATAACAAAGAGCCACATGAGATGTAGGTTTTGGTACTCAAAAACACCTAAATAAGTATATACAGTATGCTTAAAGATACTAACAGCGCTCCAGCAGCAATACAAATGAGGGCACACAGCAGCCACTTTCTGCCCGTATGTCTAAACGAATAACTAAAGAAGATTGATGATTCTGTTTCTTTGGAAATGCAAGCATGCCATGCCAAGAATATAGCCACAGAATTTTAGCATGTAGTATACTGTATACATAGACCACAATGCTTATCTAAATTGAATTTGCTGTTGTTATGCCATATTGTGATACAATAATCAAAATCTCAAATGTATAGGGCCAAGTACCTGCATTGGTTGATGAGTTTGTCTGTGACTGTCTCTTCTGTGGCAACATTCATTACAATATACAATAAGTCTTCTGTTCAGTTTCTTTTTCTATCTCTCCATCTTTCCGTAGTTATTTTACATATTTTTTTTAAGTATATGAACAGAAGTGGGACTCTGCAAGCCCAAATATTTAAAGTTCCCAGAGTGGAGGAAATTGGGTGTGTTTGTTTTGGAACAAAATCTTATTGGGTGGAACTTTTTCAGTAGCGAAGTTCACTGCTAATCAATACAAACTTTTTAACCAGTTGTCCCCAGACATTTATTCTTGTTTGAGAATCAGGTTTGGCCTTGCAGAACGTCTCCGTGTCTAACTGCATATGTTTGTGATTTTATATATCTAGTTTGACTGAGTTTACCAATAAAATGCTTATTTCTACCTCAAAGTGTCTTTGTGCCCCTCTCCTATATCTGCTCTTTCTTCCTTCTTCTGTTGGAGCTCTTTCCCTAGTCTTTGTCCTGACTTTGCATTTGCCCAGGACTGTTCTCTGTAAGTGGTATTTAAATTCAGTATTGGAGTTCCATCGAGGTCTGAGATGCTCTCTGTATGATCCAAGACCTTTCTGTTGCTCCCTCTGGTGGATCACAATACCTCTGCATGTCTGGGACCCTATTTCTGCTTGGTTTTTTCAGGTTATTAATGTTGGTTTGTATTTTGTGATATGGATTTCACTGGGTCTCTCCTCTCATGTATGTCACATTGATATGCCTGTAATCGCCACAACCACAGGGTCACTCATCACAGTGGGATGTGAGTAGAATGTTTAATCAGTGGAAAGTCATACAGGGTGACGAAGACAAGCTACAGTACCCACAAGTTTGTGATAATATTAGTACTAATAATGCTCCAAAACCCTAATGTGTCAAATGTAGAAAGTTTATTTTTGACAAGGTATATAACATAGACTTTTATTTTACTTTTCACATACAAAATCCTAGCAATGTGAAAATGTAAGACCATGTTTTGAGCCTGATTATTCCAATAGCATTTAGAGCAAGGTGAGAATCAAACTTAGGCCTGTTCACACACATACCTAGACATACTCATACCTGGTCAATTTAGAGTGACCAGTTCATCCAACACAGGACTGAGATGCCGGACTACTTGAATTGAGAGAATATATAAATTATACACATAAGATGTGCACAGTCTAGGAGCTGAACCGAGTTTCTTAGAACTATGAGTCCACATCATTAACCACTGAGCCAGCAAGCTAGTCCAATTTTGGGACCTACAGTATACTATCACCATTAGGAACAAGGCAGGAAGCAACACTAGGCTGGTGGGTCCAGGGTCCAGTGGCCTCCCATTGCTGCCCTAATAAATCTACACCAAACAAAACGAGCTGTCCAGATTGAAGAATGACCTTCTACTGGAGCCTTGTCTAGAGTGGTACTGTTTTTTCGCTGTGTTGTAATGTCTTACTTGAAAAGTAACATGCCATTCGAATAGCCATATCTGCAGCTCAAAGAGAAACATGCATTTTGAAAATAAGGCAAGATGAGACTTAATCTTAAGGTCAATGGAGGTACTTTTTTTTGCATATCATTGCAGCCTTTTTGTCTTAAGGCTCAATGACTGTCAAACATTGTGATAAAACAGAGAAAGAAATCGTTGTGGAGGAAGGCCAGAGTGCACAGAAGTACCAGGTACTCTCAGGAACAGTTGCATTAGCCGGGATCTGATCATCTGGAACAAGGATATCTGACATGCATGCTGCCATCTCTCCAGAATAAGCTGTAGGTTAGCTCAGATTCTTTAGCTAATCGCTGCACTGACATTCCCAGAAAGGGGTGGGCTGCCACTTGACGCAAACTCACAAGATCCGCCTCCTCCTGCCTACTCAAAAAGTTATTTTTACTTGGCTACGTGCAGCGTGCCTGCTGGCCTGCTCATCCACACTCCACATGACAGCGAGGGCTGCTGCCGTGACGTGCTGGGGGTTTCCAGATTACTCCGCCTCTCCCACCTCAAGCATATTTACTCCAGAATCAGCACTAGAGTTGGCATCTGAAAGCTTTCTCGTGACCAGTTAATCACCTGTTACATGCCTTGTAAAGCCATCTGCATTGTATCAAAGTTCAAAGTGATGCCTGGCTAAATTGTGTATTGATCAGCCCATAATAATCATTAACCACTTAGGCCTTGAGAGGAAAGTGAGGAGAGGATATATGATTTTTGGAGTTATGAAGAGAAATATTACCTTAGTGTGACTTCTTGGAGGTACATTTCCTACCAACATACACAACAATGTAACAACTGTCAAATATTTTCAGTTCAATGTCAGCTTCCAACAAAAAAAAAATTAACATGCTTATAAACGTGTTAGGAGTAGTTGCTTCTTCAGTTTCTTCTCTTATGATACAAACAAGCCAACTTGCGACTCACAAAGGCAATCCCCTCAAGCAGACAAACAGTCCAGTTCCAACCCCCCGGAAATCAGCCAGGTGTTATGTGGGTATCCCATTGGCCTGGTCCAGTCACTTGAGATCCTATGAACCGGTACACCCTCAGGCTGTAGTGCCGTAACTGATGCTCCCTCACAATGCAGGTAATGTGCCTCATTTGGGACTCTGTGAGCAACCATTCATTAGACACAAAGTCAAAGCAGTGGTAACCAAGGATTCTCCAAAGAGACACAATACCAAAGGAGTCTAGTCTTTATCCCAGGACAATGGATAGTATCCATGTCTTGCAACTATGTAACAAAACAAGAAGCACCAGGACTCTAAAGACTTGTTTGTCCTTTTGCGGAGATATCAGAAATGCCACACATTCCTTTTCAGTGACCTCTTGACCCAACATCCTCTCTCAATCCATCTACACGCATGAATGTCACTGCCAAGGTAACCTCTTGAATAAGGTTGACACTCTCTCCACAGACAGACACACTACCAATGGCTGTGACCAAGAGATCATTATAGGACTGGATCTTGGTTTTTATCCACTACACTCGCAAGCTCAGACATTCAGACTCCTTGCTTGAGAGCCTCGGTCAGAGACTCCATTGACTCAGTGAAGTTCACAGCATCATCGACATAGTCAAGATCACTTAATCTTTCTCCAGCAACAGACGCCCCACAGCCGCTTGATCCCATGACCCCGGCCAACACCCAGTCCATGCAAGCATTGAATAGAGTAGGAGCAAGAACACACCCCTGATAAACCCCAGAATCAAATGGGAAAAACATAGAGGTTCTGCCTCCTCTCTGCACAGCACTCACAGGAAAAGTATACAGGCCAGCCATGATATTCAGCAACTTTGGGAGGATCCCACAAAGTCTAAGGATGTCCCACAGAGCAGCCTGATCAACTGAGTTGAAGGCTTTATGAAAATTGACAAAAACTTGAAAGAAACTCTGCCGATATTCGCGTTTGCACTCCATGCGATCCCTCAGCGCCAAGATACGGTCAATAGTAGACTTCTTAGGCATAAAACCAGAATGTTCCAGTCACTAAAGGGTGAGCAAGTGATCCTATTGAGGATGACCCTAATAAGGACCTTACCTGGCACCAACAGCAGTGGTATCTCCCTGTAGATGCCTCAATCCATGCAATCACCCTTCCCTTTCCAGATAGGGACAAGTCCTGTTTTTCAGTCAGTTGGGATGACATCTGTCTCCCAAAAGGATGTAAAGATTGCTTGCTATACAAGGAGGAAAGTCTTACCACCATCCTGGTTCACCACCTGTGCAATCTCAATGAGTCTGAGTGGTGTGGTTCACAGCTAATTGGAGGATCATCCTCAAGAACCGTGGACCCAGAGATGTCCAATGTTGTAGTCGGAGGATCAGCTTTAAACAGCTGCTCAAAGTAGTCAACTCAGCAGGTCACAATTGCAGCATTATCCGTAAGGACCATTCCATCACCCACCCCGACTGCAACTCTCTGAGGAACAGATTTGCATGTGCATAATGCTCTGATTCCTCTGTAAGCAGGGCGTGGGTCACTAGCTCATAGATGATGTGTCACTTGCTTACAGATTCCTCTAACAAACACTTCCTTATCTTCCCTCAGATCCCTCACAGCCATCCTGCTTAGTTCCTGGTACAGACCTGAGTTGCCATCAAGCTGTGCCCTGTGACTCCTCTTGATGATATCCAGAGTGCTCTGCAAGGTGAATCACCTTCTTCTGGGTACACCAGCAATATCAACACAACCATCAGTAACCTCCAGGGCCTTGTCATGGAAGATCAGCAGTAGCACCCAAGTCTGTAAGTTCCTCAAAGAAACTGTATGCAAACTCATTAGAAACATCCTGATCTTGGAGTCTGGCCAGGTTCAGCCTCATTCTCAAAGTTCAGGGCTGGAGAACTCCAGGCCTGGAGTGCTGCAGTGGCTACAGGTTTTCATTCTAACCCTTTTCCTAATCAGTGACCAGTTTTCACTGCTAATTAACTTTTTCCCCATCACTTTAATAGCCTTGTTAGAAGAGTTCAGCCCTCTGAATTGATTCCTTTCTTCATTAAATGACAGCCAAGCAGAAATGAGATATGAAACGAGCTAACAGATGACCAGCTAAACTGGGGCTTCAAACTCTAACCAATTAGACTCCAATTACTTTCTTAATGAGAAGCCAATTCTTGCTGTTAAGTAAACCCATTATTTAATTCCATGGCTTGGTGCTGCTCTCATTCTGCCACAGCACACATTTCGTAATTACGGATGGCAAACTCCAGGCCTAGAGTGCTGCAGTGGCTGCAGGTTTTCATTCTTACCATCTTCTTAATTAGTGACCAGTTTTTGTTTCTGATTACTTCTTTTAATTAACTTGACTCAGGCCCCATATTTGCTTCTTTTTCCTTAATTAGTATCCAAACAATAATGAGACACAAAACAAGTCTCTTTCACCATACCACTAGTATTGGAGTACCAAGTACAAACAATGCAGCTTAGGGTGCTGGAACCAGTGGTGATCCACAGCCTCTGGCCTTTTGCAAAGTCAAGGAACATGAAGCCACTTTCACCACGGTTGCCAGATCCATGGGGACTGAGACAATCCTCATAGCTAGCCCTATCAGTGCTAGTTGTCACAATGAGGTTACCCTTGGCCAGAAGAGTGTCTCCTCAAAGGCATGCATCAACCACTGATTGAAGTTGCAAATAAAATATCTCCCTCACAGATACACCACTCCTTGCGGTCGGAGCATACACCGAGGCAACAGACAAGGCACCCAGAGAGTACCTTAATCTGAGTCTCATAATACGCTTGTTGAAAGGAGTGCCATTGGACACCATTAGAAGGAGCTGACCTGCCAGAGTATGATGGCCATCAGAGTGACCACACCAGTAAAAGTAGAATATTTACCCACCTGCTGAGATCTGGCCAGTCCCAGGTCTACACACCTCAGGGAGTGCCACCACTGAAATGCAGGGTTTATGAAGCTTCTCCGACAACAGAGGCCGAAGAGACAAGATGCTTCACGTGCCTACCTGGATGGGCCACCTTAAATTGGAACCTGAGTGCTGCTGTGCAGCAGGCCACACCTCAGCAACACACCAGTTCCGATCTCCAACAGGCCTGACCCCATTGCCTCTCCAAGGTTTTGACTCTTACGGGGATGAGAAATATAGAAACATAAAAAAGAAATTCAATAAATAATTTTAATGGCCAGAGTTCTTAGAAGATTCCCTATTGTTCACTATCTGTTAATTTTTCTGTGTACACACTGTTGGGGTCTTTTGGTGAAAAATCTTGATCCTGGTTCACTACAGCACTTGTACAGAAAAGGTTCTTTAGATTCCATAAGACTGCATAAGTCAAAAGAAATGTACTTAACAAGGACGTCTTTGTCCTTGAGCACACCATGCATTTAGTCAGTTATCACAGTTGTGTTAATAATACCTTGTTTGGCAAAGCTTTTATAGTTTATGCATTTACAAAAGCATATTTAATGTAGAGCTGATAACATGCTAATCTAATGCACAAAGTTCCTCATATGGGACATCAGATCATCCTGCTTTTGGTTACTGAGAGAGATACAGGATACTACATTCGAAGGTCAGGGGTTACCTTGCAGTTTGTATACTAGAATGATTTCATTCCACTTAGAGTAGTTACACAAAAGATAATATTGCTGAAAAGTTTAATAGACTTAAGCTATTTCATAAAGGTTTTCTGTTGCAGGTCCCAGACAGGAAATCGTAGTTTTGACTTTTTATGTCTCTGTCTTCCAGTGCTGCTCTGGTAAGACACTGTTCTGCAAGTGAAAGTGTCCTCTATGGAGTCTGCAGTGGAAGAGGTGAAATCTGGTGAGACCGGAAATGATGTCAACCATCTCTGTCCTTGGAACAGAAACAGCAGGATGAATTATATACTATTTACAACCTCCCCAGTCCACCCAGTGTGTCATTAAATCACTACTTGTAAGACACTCACAAAGTTGACAATACCAATGGGATCCCTGGAAATCCTCCTAATAGGTCTTTAAGATTTCAGCACACAGCTGAAAGACAGATTGGGAAGCAGAGGACTACTCTATTCATGTTTCGATTTAATTTCTGTTATGTTTATTTATTATTTAGTGTTTATACTTTTTATATTTAAGCATACCTATGTTCTTGTGTTTTTTTGGTGGAATCCCAAGAAGCAGGACCATCCTTGTGTCACTGTTGCTGAACCATCCTCAGCTTTTATAGTAAGGTGAAAGAAATTGACTCATCAGTGTTTCATTGACGTTTGGAGCGTGCATTTCATCATGAGTATTGATTTTCTGTTTTCTTGGATTTACTCCTTATGTTTTTGTTTTTTTGACTTTTGATTGTGCTTTGGGACTTGTTTCGTCTGGGTTACCTTTTTTGTCCTTCTTTTTAGAACTTTAAATATAATTTTTCATTTATAAGGATTTCATATTATATTTGTCCGTTTCTCTTCTGGGGTGGCATGGTGGTGCAGTGGGTAACGCTGCTGCCTCACAGTTAGGAGACCCGGGCCCTCCCTGCATGGAGTTTGCATGTTCTCCCCGTGTCTGCGTGGGTTTCCTCTGGGTGCTCCGGTTTCCTCCAACAGTCCAAAGACAAGCAAGTTAGGTGCATTGGTGATTCTAAATTGTCCCTGGTGTGTGCTTGGTTTGTGTGTGTGTGTGTGTGTGCCCTGAGGTGAGCTGGTCCCCTTCCCGGGGTTTGTTTCCTGCCTTGTGCCCTGTGTTGGCTGGGATTGGCTCCAGCAGACCCTCTTGACCCTGTAGTTAGGATATACCGGGGTTGGATAATGGATGGATGGATAGATGTTTCTCTTACTTTGTGGGGTATTTTTTGTTATATTTTAGAGCAATTAAAAGAATATTTTCAACTTTAAAAGCTAGGATCTCATTTTAGGCCTTTGCAGGCCAAAACCTGCCTGGAGTAAGGTCATATCTGGGAAGACCAGTGAAGGTTCTGGCCTGTTTTGTGGGAATTGCTACAGCCTTTTTGCTATTGATGTGTCACCCTTCACAACAGAGCGTTATGGATAAGGGAAACTGGGATGCTATGCTGGCAGAGGGACATGTCCATGTAAATGAGGGCCAGGTGGGATGTTTGACAATACAGGTGTAGATCATTTCATTTCCTCCTGGGACTGGCAAATATGGTGCGTTTACAACCAAAAACCAGTGAGAAATGAAGCTGACATTTAAAACTTTATCTATAGTATTTAAAACTTTGTGACTAATGGAAAATGCCTGACTATGAGGTGAACTATTCACACCTGTATTGCATGGAAAACTACTTTTGCCTTGATGCTTTTGCAAAATTTTCACACCAATATGAAATTCACTTTGACAAGAAATTATTACTTTAACGCTAAACAAATTCTAATTTACTGCATGTTTAATGTAGCTTGATCATATACCTATATAGAGGAACCAGGGTTTTGTTGGGCATATATGAAGTATATACCTCCTCCACATTGTTTATGATGTAAAAACAAGCCATAGCATGCTTTTAGGTTAAGAACAATGCCCTTCATTTTGCAAAATGATTGTTGACAGAGAGTAACAGTAGAATTTAAACATAAGACAAGGCTATATGAAAATCTCATGCATGATTCATTGAATACCAAATGTGAGCGTCTGCCAATCATTAGACAATAAATCACTATTAAATGTAGGCAGCATGTGTGCACACATTTTTGTATTATAATTATTCACAGCAAACCTTGAAGGTGCAGTATATGGCAAGGGCAGAGAAAGACTAAGAATAAAGGAAAATTATATATATATATATATATATATATATATACTATACTATACTATATATATATATAGTGAGTCTGAAAGCAGAATTCCTTAAAGGGTGCAAACAAGGGAATGATTTCATTTCAAAGAAAATCTTGAGACGAGATGAGACTATTGCCAAGAGACTTTTTCAAGTCTCGTCCTCCTCTCAACCATTTATAGTTAACAGCCTATGTCCACGGTTCTCTCACCTCTCATTCGTTTGAATACTTTTGACAGACACAGTTCCAGCGCTCTCAGCTCTTATAAATTTTTACGTATTCCTCACTTGAAGTTGCCCATAAAAGAAGACTTATGTCCAAATCTTATTGAAGAATTTCATCCCAAAGGGTTATCAACAGAAGAAATGAGTACACGGGCAATCCTAGCACCGAGAAACGATGAAGTCAAACGAATTAACCTGAAAATTGTCAATTGGTTACACAGCAAATTGGTTAAATGCATATCAATAGACTATGCCTGTAGTACTAGGTTGTTGTACAGTGTTAGCCATTATGAATGTAGAGAAAAGCCAAGCAAAATGACACCTTTTATTGGCTAACTGATTACAATATGCAAGCTTTCGAGGCAACTCAGGCCCCTTCTTCAGGCAAGATGTAATCATTACATCTTTACATCTTGCCTGAAGAAGGGGCCTGAGTTGCCTCGAAAGCTTGCATATTGTAATCTTTTTAGTTAGCCAATAAAAGGTGTCATTTTGCTTGGCTTTTCTCTACAATAGACTATGCCGAAAGAGTTGGTGGTGATTGTGCGGAAGATGAAAACATCAACTTACAATATCCCGTAGAATAACTGCAGCCATTAACACCGTCCGGTCTTCCACTGTTGAAAGAAGGATGTATCGTAATGTTATTGCGTAATTTATGTCTGAGTGATGGGCTATGCAATTAGGCAAGATTAGTTGTATTCACAATTGGTCGAACAATTCTGACATAAAATTTTAACAGGCGACAAGAAAGGTAATGTATTACATATTCCGCAGATAGCATTAGACACCAAAGGAGGTCTTGATTCATATTAAAATGTTTACAGTTTTCCGTTACAATAGCTTTTGCTATGACAATTAACAAATCACAGGGACAACATTCGAAAAAGTCGGTTTATTTATTAGAGAGAGAGAAACGATATTCACTCATGCGCAGTTATACATTGCGTTGTCATGATGTAACTCCAAACACTAAATCAAAATTCAATGCGATATTGACAAAAAGTTAATTCCAATTATTATTTTTACTGAAGTTTTACAGTAAAAGTGTAAGTTTAAAAAGTATTTGCATATTAATTTCAAAGCCAAACAGAATGAAAATGTATAACCAACAACAACAACAACATTTATTTATATAGCACATCCGTAGCATGTGGTCTGTTAGTCAGTCTTTTGATTAAACCTGCCAAATGGAGATGGATCAATTTTAAATATTACTGTACATAAACCATATACAGTATGAGGAGGCTTTTCATTGTGAGACCTATCACAAGCTGCTTGCTGTTTGGTAAAAACACTGACTTTGTGGAATTCTTGCCTGATTAAAGACAAAACCAGCCATTCCGCTCCTCACATTTTTAGTATAATGCCCTCAGCACCGTCTACTCTTCTACTTTCCTTCAGAATACTCCACATTAACACTCCTCCATTTCTCCCCTAATATTTGCTTCTTTGTCACCAGGTTCTCTGCAGGAAAGATGCAGCCTTCTTCCTGATTATACATAGACTACCTTCTCTCTGACTCCTTTTGAAGGCTTGTCCCTTCATTATAATTTACTTTATGCTGTACTTCATGATTCAGAAATTATCTCTGCGCAGAACAAGCAAACCCTTGACAATCCTGTTTTGACCTCCTGATAATTTCATCCAATTTCTTCAATATGTTTCATCTTTCCAACAGATTTTTTGACCTCATGGACCAGTGAGACCACATTTTAATTGACCTCCTATCCCTTACTGCTGATAATGAATCTCTGTCTGTGCTGGATCTCCTTGAGCTCATTCTGTCTTTACCACCAAGCACCCCAATGAAAGAAATGGACACATCCACTGGACTTAATGGAAAGTGTTATCTATAATTCACCAGGCTAGCACTGTGGAACAATTTAGAAAACTACTAAAGCCCATTATTTTAACATGGTTTTTTCATAACTACATTTCAATTGTATTCCTGATAGACAGTATGGGTATTTAATTAACATATTCTTCATGGATCTTCTAGTTTTACTAAGCCCCACTATTCACTGCTGTCATTTTTCCAGTTCTTGCACAGTGATGATCTGTGCCACCACCACCTGATCAAAATATCATGCAGCCCCCTGAGATGATGGAATGAAGGCAGGTGTCTCATCTGTCCACAAGTACCTACATCATCAGAATCCTATAATGTGAAACCTGAAAACTGAGAGGTTTGCTTTAGGAACATTAATGTTGGGTAGAATGCCCAGTGGGGGCTGTGTAGTCTTATAGCCTTGGAGCCCCTGCAGATTTTGTTTTTTCAGCTTTTTTAAAAGGGGATGTGGTGGCATAGTGGATAGTACTGAAAGCTCAAAGGTCTAATGTCCTGTTTTCAGTTTCTGCGCTTGGACATTCTCTGAGTGGGTCTTACACATTTCCATTACAAGCCTCTAATCCTAGGGTGGACATTAGAATGTGTAAAGAGGGCAACTAAATACCAAAAAATTTTCACTGAATTTTCATTAGGTGGGCAGATGACCTTTTTGGGTAGCCCCCCACTATTCATACTTTCCTCCTACATCCCCCAACACATGCATATTAGATTCAATGGAGAGTCTAAATCATCTCATGTGGGTGTGCACATGAGTGGGCAATGAAATGGACTGTCAGAGGTCATTCCCTGCTTTGTGCCCAATGCTGGAATAAGCAAAGTTGCACTTTCAATGATTCCACTGACAAAAACACACTTAACAATGAAGGTTCCAAAGTGGTTCTTCATACCAGTGCCATTGGGCAACCATTTTTTGTTCCTTAAAGAACCATCCACATGATGGTTCCAGAAATAACCTTTATTTATTTAGAGCTGTAACAGGCTGCTTAGCCATGAATAGATGGCAACAGATTTATACAATACCAATGGGTTTTTGATTTTTGAAGTAATCTTGCTGCATGAAACAACACAGGCTACGTTCAGGTTTTCTTGATCGGTTACGGTCCTACACGTTAAATATTTATTTTTGTCCACATATTAGGAACCCTTTTCCTGAACCAACTTCGTTAGTTTAGAACCCTTCCCAGATTTAAGCAGATCTTCGTCAAGCGAAGCAGTAAAATGCCATTAAGGAGTCAAAGCTGCTTAGCCAAAGTTCCTATTTTAACTCTTTTGAATAAAAGTGGGTGTGCCCTTAGGATAAAATATGTGGCAATGGAGGTGGAGTGGGTGGGATTGGTGGGCGGGACTGGGACGCCTATGTGACGTCAGATATATTCGGGTATTGCATCAACCTACAACTGATGCTTCTTGCTGTGTTTCGATTTTAATTTTATTTAAGAGCTGATATTGTTATTATTAAACGTCCTTGTGGACTTTAGGATTGCTGCGTTAACCCGATTTTCTGTACTGCAGTACAAAGTATTCATTCGAGATACATTTGTTCATATACCTCCGTGATGAGCAACTCAGCATCATTAAACATCATTAAAATAATACGATCTAAATGTGTGCGGCTATTAAGGCATTTTCAGACCAGCTCTTTTTCATTTTATAGAGGCGGGGGCTCGAGGCGACACCAGCAGTATCCTGCGCAAACAGTCCTTGTTGAGGCTACCTTGAAGTCGCCGCAGTCAACCCTAATGAATGGATAACTCGAGAAAACCAATCCTCCCAAAACCTGCACGACATCAACGTGCGAGTGCCACAAAGATGGTACCCGACCGGAATTAAAGCGACTCCAGTATACCCAAACCCGAGAAACACGTGTGCTAAACGTTGTGTTATATTTTGAGATCACATCTCTTTATTCAATTATTTTCTAAGCAGCTTATCTACAGTTGATTCAGAAAGAAGTTAGATCACTTCACTTTCTTCACACTTTGTTGTGTTGATTTAATTTAAAGAGGATAAATTTGTCATTTTTTCCCCATCAATCAACACCCAATACGCCACAATGACAAAATGAAAACACATTTTCAGACAGGTTTACAGATTTATTAAAAATCAACAAAATGACATCTCTCATTTATATAAGTATTCAGAACCATAACCTAGTACTTTGTGGAAGCCCCTTTGGAAGCAATCGCAGCTTCGTGTCTGCTTGGGTAAGTATCTACAAGCTTTGCACACCTGGATTTATGTAGTATATGTTATTCTTGCTGGCAGATCCTCCCAAATTTCTTTAGATTAGGTGTAGAAGCATCTGTAAACTGCCATCTTCAGGTTTCCACATATATGCTCTATAGAGTTTAAATCTGGGCTTTGGCTGGGCCAACACGCAGGCACACACATCATAAACGCGCTAAAGCAAATTTAGCGTCAGTTAATGTCGTTAGTTACCTAACCCGTTTAACAGAACCCAATTTGCACAACTTTGGGATGCGGGATTATCGTGGTTACGCCAAGCGGACAACCCGGCGCTATAGCGTTGCAGGACGTCAGATCCGTGAGGTAGCAGCGCTAGCCAAATTCCATCTCGTTACCCCGATCAACAATGGAGTCGGCACTAACCTGTAATACGCCAGCTGCTCGCTGTGTGGCGACAAATAATAAGAAAAAACAAAACAAAAAAACGTGCTGTACCTTAAAAGGCTAACAATGATTGGAATCAACCAGACTTTACATATGAGGAGGTAAATTCAATTCAATTCAATTCAATTCAATTCAAAGAACTTTATTAATCCCAGAGGGAAATTACTTGTGCTCGGTTACAGGTGCTCACAGTTGTTGACTAAGGAAAGGAAAAAAAGATGAGCAACATGACTCGAGTAAGAGTTTTCAAATAATTATGAATCATGGCAGTGTTCGAGATCTTTTATTTGCTATGTATTCTGTGGTTCAGGGTTTCCGGCGACAGAAAGCCACAACGTCTACTAACCTTTAGGCTGGAAATTAGTTGTAAAGGGTGACAAGCGCATTTTTATTATTGCTTTAGCACAAAACATTTCGCTTCGTTCTGAAAAAACGTATTCAGTTTAAATTAAAGAACACAATATACGTTATGTTCAATGTACAGCATTCGCAGTTTAGAGGACACTTTACTGCTTTTGAACCAAACTAGAGAAGCTGAAAGAATACTTGCAAAAGACATCTCCTAAAGATCTAGAAACCGTTGAATCTTTGGTATACCCACTAGCTTTCATTTTGCCCCCATCCCGTTTGTATACAGTTTTATTTTAAATGAGCACCAATCATATTAGAGAAAAGTTTGTTATATGCAGCAATCATGGCACCGGAAAGTGGCAACGTGTTGCAGGTTGAGCAACACATGTAAGTGAGAATTTCACTGTACACTTGACAGTAATGATCCTATAAACATTACATAGGCAAAAGTACGAGGACGCCAACGAAATGATCGAGTTCGGGTATTTAAGCCTCTCCCATTGTTAACAAGTACATAAAATCAAACACGCAGCCAAGCAATCTCCATTGACAGACACTGGCAATACAATGGGTCTCACTGAAGAGTACAATAACATTCAATGTTGCACTGTCATAAGATGCCATCTTTTCCACACGTTTGCATGTGAAACTTCTAATCTGCCAGATCTGTATGAGTCAATTGCAAGTGTTGTTACTGTGAAGCTGAAGCATCAAGGAGCAACAGCAGCTCGGCCACAAAGTGGTAGACCACTTCAGCTCACAGAGCAGGTCCATCAAGTGCTGAACTGTGTAGCATGTAAAAATGGCCTATCTCCTGTTGCATTACTCACAATAATTTATCAGGCTGCCCAAGAAGCATCATCAGCACAAGAGCTGTGTGTTTAGAGCTTCATGAAACGGGCTTGCATGACAGAGCAGCCACACAGAAGCCCAAAGATCACTATGCCAGTGCCAAGCATTGGCTGGAGTGGTGTAAAGCAAACCACCATTGGAGTCTGGAGCAGTGGAAACATGTTTTCTGGCGTGATGAATCAAGTTTCACAATCTGCTAGTCTGATGGAATAATATGGGTTTTGTGGATACCAGGAGAATGCTACTCCCAGACTGCATGGTGCCTACTGTAAAGTTTGGTTAGTGGATGGATAACTATATGTGGCTGTTTTGGAGTGTTTGGGCTAAGGCCCTTGGTTCCAGTGAATGGTGCTGTTAATACCACAACATATAAACAGTCATTTTAGGTACTTGTGCCCTTCCAAATGTGTGGCCACAACTGTTTGGGGAAGGCCCTTATCTTTTCCAGCATGACTGGGCACATGTCCACAAAGCCAGGTTCATAAAAACGTGGAGGAAATCAAGTGGCCCGCACAAAGCCCTGACCTCAGTCCTGCCCGACTCCATTAAGAATGAACTGGAATGCTGATTGCGAACCTGGACTTCTGGTCTAACATCAATCTTTGATCTCACAAATGCTATTTAGGCTGAATGAGAATAAGTTCTAACAGACACAATCTAAAATCTTCTGAAAAGCATACCCAGAAGAATAAAAGCTGTTATAGTTGAAAAGGGTGGCCAAGCTCCATGCTAATGCCCATGGACTTGGAATGAAATGTCCAAGAAGCTCATATAGGTATGAAGGTCAGGTCTCCACAAACTATTGGCCATAAAGCGTATCTGTGAATCTTTTATTTAATACTTGCTGATGTCCTTAATAATTGGAATAAAATACATTTTATTTATGTATTCATTTGTACGTGATGTCTGCTCTTTGATAATGAAGTGCAACATTAGCTGTCATGTTTGTAATGTCTGGTACAGTTGACATGCAAAATATAAACTTTAATTTTTTATAATTCTTACAATGAGTATTCCTTCTAGTTTAACGGCACTAAATTCACTTAAGAATTAAAAAAAAGTTCTTCCAAGTTTGATCTAATTGAGTTTTGTAGGTTTTAATGCAGCAATCCATTTTCTGAGTCTCCTTTTTTTGATTATTGGATCACATGGAGATGGAGCCTTGTCCAGCAGCATCGGGCCCTGGACAGGATGTCAGCCCATCACAGAGCAGCCCGGCTCATATGGACCTCAGGCCAGTTACCCCAACAAGCACATCTTGAGGATGTGGAAGGAAATGGTAGAAAATTTCATAGAACCAGCACTTCGGTCTGTCATGCTCATCATTAAAGATAAAGCTATGTGAAAGTGAGCACTTGAAGTGTACGCTTTATACAAGAACACTTGACAAAAATTCAATTGCTCTTCTAATAAAGTCATTTACTGTATGTTGGGTATTAAGTGCACTACATTACACATTTTTTCCTTCCTAATTGTTGTGTTTATACCAATGTGCACATCTATATTTGTTTGCATTTGTCTTAACAACACATAAATAAGATGACAGAGAATTAAGAAACTGGACTATAAACCAGGAGGTACCTCACATTTTTAAAAATAATGGTTCTGATATGGCTGTTTACTTGGTTTGTGATTCCTTGTAGAGCCTTTGCCTGACAAAGAACCATTTAATTCCAGGAAGGTTCTTTGGGCTTTGAAAAGGTTCTTAACACATGATCTCTAATGTATAATTGGCCATGTAGCAGGATGGTCAAAGATCAAGAAAACCTGAACTCAGCCCATGTTACTGTATGCAGTGAGAGTTCTTTTCTAATCATGAACCCATTTGTACTGCACAAATCTGTCACACATCCTTTCACGGTTATTTATGGGAAGTGAAGCAAAATGACGCCTTTTATTGGCTAACTGAGTAGATGACAATATATGCAAGTCTTCAAGGCCGAGCAGGCTCCTTTTTCAGGAAAGGTGTAAGAGAGCTGCCTCAAAAACTTGCATATTGTCATATACTCAGTCAGCCAATAAAAGATGCCATTTTGCTTCACTTCTCATTGCATCCACAAATTGTTAACTACTACATTTACATTTATTTGCTTAGCAGATGCTTTTATCCAAAGTGACTTACTCAAACAATTGAGTAACATTAGGCTAGGGCCTCTTTGTTCAGTAAGTGTAATAGGATGGATAACAAAAATTGATTGCCACAAGTTAAAAGATGTAATAATTCATACATTTACAATCATAGGTTACAATCACTAAAGTAATTAAAAATCAACCAAAAGTATAAATTATTGCAGAGAAAAGTTTTTTTTTGCCTCATCAATTCGACATATATTCACAGAACGGATAGGACTTTAATCACTTCTTAAATATATAAATACATTGAGGAAGTCAACAGTAAGGATAGAGGTGGGCAGCCTGTTCCACCAACTAAGAACTACATAGGAAAAGAGTCTAGATTGAGACTTGATGCTACACATCCCCAGATGCTATTCCCTGGCAGACAGACCTGAGTGGGCGCGAAGGAGTATAGCACTTCACCGGTGTCTCCATATACTCAGGTGCTGACCCATTGACTACTCCATAGGCAAGCATCAGCAATTTGAACTTAATATGTACTGCTGCATGGGGTCTTAATAAATAAAGGTTCTTTCTGAAACCTTCTTGAGGTGATTGTCATGTAGCACCTTTATATAGATAGATAGATAGATAGATAGATAGATAGATAGATAGATAGATAGATAGATAGATAGATAGATAGATAGATAGGTGCTTTATTAATCCCAAGGGGAAATTCACATACTCCAGCAGCAGCATACTGATAAAGAACAATATTAAATTAAAGAGTGATAAAAATGCAGGTAAAACAGACAATAACTTTGTATAATGTTAACGTTTACCCGCGTCGGGTGGAATTGAAGAGTCGCATAGTGTGGGGGAGGAACGATCTCCTCAGTCTGTCAGTGGAGCAGGACAGGGACAACAGTCTGTCGCTGAAGCTGCTCCTCTGTCTGGAGATGACACTGTTCAGTAGATGCAGTGGATTCTCCATGATTGACAGGAGCCTGCTCAGCTCCCGTTGCTCTGCCACGGATGTCAAACTGTCCAGCTCTGTGCCTACAATAGAGCTTGCCTTCTTCACCAGTTTGTCAAGGAGTGAGGCGTCGTTCTTCTTTATGCTGCCTCCCCAGCACACCACCACATAGAAGAGGGCACTTTTAAGAAAGTATAGTCGGCTCTGACCTTTCTTACACAGAGCATCAGCATTGGCAGTCCAGTCCAATTTATCATCCAGCTGCACTCCCAGATATTTATAGGTCTGCACCCTCTGCACAGTCTCCTCTGATGATCACGGTGTCCATGAGGGACCTGGGCCTCCAAAAATCCACCACCAGCTCCTTGATTTTGCTGGTGTTCAGGTTTAAGTGGTTTGAATCGCACCATTTAACAAAGTCCTCGATTAGGTTCCTATACTCCTCCTCCTGCCCATTCCTGATGCAGCCCATGATAGCAGTGTCGTCAGCGAACTTTTGCACATGGCAGGTGTTGTATTGGAAATCCAATGTATATAGGCTGAACAGGGCCAGAGAAAGTACAGTCCCCTGCGGCGCCCCTGTGTTGCTGACCACAATGTCAGACCTGCAGTTCCCGAGACGCACATACTGAGGTCTGTGTTATGTTATGTTTAAGAGTTTAGGACTGCATCTCTGCTATATGAGGATGATGTTGTCCTTTCAGCTGCATCAAACGGTGTTTTCTGGCACACACTAGAGCAGTTTTCAGTTGAGAGTTATGTGGTTGGGGTAAGAATCAACACCTCCCAAACCATGGTCCTCTCCCAGACAGTGACTAACTCGCTTTCTAAAGGTTACATGGAAGTAGTTGTTCCACTTGGATGAGGTTAAGTACCTTGGGTAACTTGCTGATGAGATGAGGCAGAGCAGATTGTTAAATTGACTTTTGAATCTATGCATTAATGGCTATACTACATGAAGGTAGTTGTGAAGCAGGAACTACAGTCTATAACAGTATGTTTTGCAAGTCAATGTGTGTCCCCATCCTTGCCTCATTAGGTTAGGTAATGACCTAAAGAATGAGATTAGGGGTACAAGAGACTGAAATGATATTCTTACACAAAGTTGCTGGATATACTCCCTGTAGTGGGGTAAGGTACTTGAAAATCCAAGATGTTTTACATTAGGGCATCTGTTTCTTGCAGATTGATGGGGCTCAGTTGAAAAGCTCTGGGCAGGTTCTGCAGGAAGTGCATTTGACATCCTACTTTACAGAGCTGCAACAGTACACAATACAAGAATATATCACACAGTTCACCTACTCTGAAGTGGGAATTCCCCAGAAGACTGAGTCAGGGAAATCAGATCTGACAAACTGTTTTCATAGGCGCAGTTGCCAAAATAGAAAATGCAAAATAAGATAATGATTTTTGATGTTAATCTTGTTCCTTGAAGATCCTTCCATCCATCCATTATCCAACCTGCTATAACCTAACTACAGGGTCACGAGGGTCTGCTGGAACCAATCCCAGCCAACACAGGGAGCAAGGCAGGAAACATACTCCGGGCAGGGTGCCAGCCCACCGCAGTTCCTTGAAGGTGGCTGTCACAGATGTCACACACAATGCAAGCAGAGAATGAGCAGGCCAAACACAAAATGACTTGATTTCCCAAAAATACAGTAAAATCAAAGCCGTAGGTTAGCTATGTAATGTAGGATTTCCATGAGTTTTGCTGCAGATTACCTAATAGAAAAGTACTCATTATACTATTTTAACAGGCAGGTGACAATACAGAAAGATAAAGAATTGTTCATGCATTACTAGAACAACATACTCAAGTTAAGGGTTGTAGGAGCCAGAAAATAGGTGCAAGGCAGGTTCCAACCCTGAAAAGAGCACCAGACCATTGCAGGGCACATCCACCAAATCATACCATGCCAATTTAGAGTCACCTATTAATTTATCATGCATGTCTCTTGGATGTCGGAAGAAAATCAGAGAATCTGGAGAAAGGCCCACAAAGACATGGAAAAACCATACACATTTCACATAGTGAGTGACCAGGAGAGAGTTCAAACCTAAGACTCTGGAGCTGTGAACCAATAGCACTAACTGGCACGCTGTGTGCTGGTAGGGAAAAAAAATAACAGCTTAAAGCTAAAAGCATCTTTGGATCTTCCAAATCAGCACTAATGCTGAACACATACTTAAGCAGGATCAGTCATCTAATCTACATCTTCAAAAAGTCATGATCCATAAACTATTCAATTCGAAATAAGTGAATTGAATGCATTCATAAAGTTACTGTTAAACAGTTGTTTAATATACTTTCTTAGAATGGAATCGTTACCTGTTTTCAAGCCTTTAATCATTGTATATCCTCAATGAGGCAATTCAGATGAACATCAATAACTCATCATTTGTGATCTTTGAGCAGAGTTTGCATTGCATCATGCAATTTGATTCCTCATCATTTCCTCTTTTAGCTTTTCATGAGCACCCATCTATAATGCCCAGGAGACTGAATGCACAGAAGACTGAATGCACACAGACATTTCCAAAAATCTTCTGCAGGCCGCCCTGATAGACTCACACTATGACCCTCATACCTGTGTGCAACACTTGCTCATGTCCATCCCTCTTTCTATTAAATGTGGTTACTTTGATGTATTTAAAGAACTGGAGGTGCTTCATTATGACTGCCTTTACCTGCCACTTACAGTATGCACCTATGCAAAATTCTTTAGTTGATCTGGGTTTTCATTGCTTCTGGTGTTGGGTTCTGTCAAAGGTGGTGGTCTGACTTGCTGGGTGTGGGTGTATTTACTGTGATATGTGCTACTGCAAGTGGTGTCTTAGCATCCTAAAACACAGTATTTTGGGCAGCATCTGAAATATGCTGCATTACTCCTTATCCAATTCACAAGGGGCATAATAATGAATTAGTTCTGTCCCAGCATAAATATCATAGACAGCTATGAGAAGAGGAGAAGGGCTCCTCTCTTAGCCCTCCTCCCTTTCGCACTCATTTAGCCCATGCCTCCTGTCACTGCCTGCTGCAATACAGTATTAATTATGCTTAACTTAAGTGATGAGAGCAAAACAGGAAATGAAAGTTACGGACTTGAGAGGTCTTCTCACTTGAATTATACATCCTGTCCTTGCAAAATCCTCTCGTTAAGTTAGGTTTTGAATTTTTGAAGCTTAGTGCTTTTGCTTTTTTGACTCCATTCTTGATTTGGAATTCTGTCTTTGCTTTGTGCCTGATTTTCCTGCCCGACTTCTTATGCTCAGATCTTATCTCTGCCTGGTTTTAAATGGCTTTTGGTTTTGGGCGGCTGACTGGAGCTGTGGCCGTAGGGTGGTCTGTGCCTGTCGTTGTTGCAATCCCCAAACCCTTTGGTGGACACTGGCAGTGAGGGATGCTGTCAAGCTGAAGAAGGAGTCCTACAAGACCCTTTTGTCCTGTGGGACTCCAGAGGCAGCTAACAAGTACTGGCAGGCCAAGCGGAATGCGGCTTTGGTGCATTGCTGAGGCAAAAACTCGGGTGTAGGAGGAGTTTGGGGAGGCCATAGAGAACGACTTCCGGATGGCTTTGAGGAGATTCTGGTAAACCATCTGGTGTCTCAGGAGCGGGAAGCAGTGCAGTGTCAACACTGTATATGGTGGAGATGATGCGTTATGGGTCTGTGGGGGGAGTACTTCGAAGACCTCCTCAATCCCACTAACATGTCTTCCAGGGAGGAAGCAGAGCCTGAGGACTCGGAGGTGGGCTTTCCCATCTCTGGGACTGAGGTCACCGAGGTGGTCAAAAAACTCTTTTATGGCAGGGCCCCCGGGGGTGGATGAGATATGCCTGGAGTTCCTCAAGGTTCTGGATGTGGTAGGACTTTCTTGGTTGACACGCCTCGCAACATCGCATGGACATCGGGGACAGTGCCTCTGGATTGGCAGACGGGGGTGATGGTCCCCTTCTTTAAGAAGGGGGACTGGAGGGTGTGTTCCAACTACAGAGGGATCACACTCCTCAGCCTCCCTGGAAAAGTCTATTCGGCAGTCCTGGAGAAGAGGGTCTGTTAGATAGTCGAACCTCGGATTCAGGAGGAACAGTGTGGTTTTCATCCTAGTCGTGGAACAGTGGACCAGCTCTACACCCTTGGCAGAGTCCCAGAGGGTGCATGGGAGTTTGCCCAACCAGTCTACATATGTTTTGTGGACTTGGCAAAGGTGTTCGACCGTGTCCCTCTAGGAATCCTGTGGGGGGTGCTCTGGGAGTATGGGGTACCGGACACCCTGATAAGGACTGTTCGGTCCCTGTACAACTGGTGTCAGAGCTTGGTCCGCATTGCTGGCAGTAAGTCAAACCCGTTTCCAGTGAGAGTTGGACTCCGCCACGGCTGCCCTTTGTCACCGATTCTGTTCATTTTTATGGACAGAATTTCTAGGCGCAGTCAGGGCATTGAGGGGGTCCAGTTTGGTTTGCTCAGGATTGGGTCACTGCTTTTTGCAGATGATGTTGTCCTGTTTGCTTCATCAGGCCATTATCTTCAGCTCTATCTGGATCGGTTTGCAGCGAGTGTGAATTGGCTGGGATGGGAATCAGCACCACCAAATCCAAGACCATGGTTCTCAGTCAGAAAAGGGTTGGGAGCGAGATCCTGCCCCAAGTGGAGGAGTTCAAGTATCTCGGAGTCTTGTTCACAAGTGAGGGAAGAATGATGAAGAAAGACAGGCAGATTGGTGCGGTGTCTGCAGTGATACGGGCTCTGCATCAGTCTGTTGTGGTGAAAAAGAAGCTGAGCCGAAAGCTCTCAATTTACCAGTCGATCTACATTGCTACCCTCAGCTATGGTTATGAGCTATGGCTAGTGACTGAAAGAAAGAGATTGTGGATACAAGCGGTTGAAATTAGTTTCCTCCACAGGGTGTCTGGAATTTCCCTTAAAGATAGGGTGAGAACCTCAGTCATCCGGAAGGGGCTCAGAGTAGAGCTGCTGCTCCTCCGCATCGAGAGGAGTCAGATGAGGAGGCTCGGGCATCTGATCAGGATGCCTTCTGGATGCCTCCCTGGTGAGGTGTTCTGGGCACGTCTAACTTGGAGGAGGCCCTGGGGAAGACCCAGGACATGCTGGAGGGACTATGTCTCTCGGCTGGTCTGGGAACGCCTCGGAATTCCCCCGGAAGAGATAGAAGAAGTGGCCGGGGAGAGGGAAGTCTGGGCATCTCTGCTCAAGCTGCTGCCCCCGTGACCCGATTTCGGATACGTGGAAGAGAGAGGATGGATGGATGGATGGTTATGAACCATCATTTCGGACTGTTAACTTTAATATAACATCTTGTTCTTTACCAGCTTGCCATACCTTCTGTCCTGTCTACTCATCCATGTTTGAACTTCAGCCTATGTTTATGCTGCCATCTGTGCTGGGTGATGTGCTGTGCTGATGTCCAGTGGCTTGGCCCTTACTTTGGGGAAACTAGTGCCCCGGGTCTGTGCTGCACAAGTGTCTCGCTCTGTGGGGAGCTGATGGAAGACAGATAACATTCTGGATCATGTGCTTAATATACTTGAACTCTGCCTCTAAGTTCTTTGATTGAAAAAACATTGTGCCCTTGATCCATTCTGAGACATTTTTACCAGTTTACCAATAGGGCAGTTTACCACCTACAATCCCTTTTTGCCTAACTTATGCCTGTTCTAAACCATGCGTCGGTATATAATAGACTGTGGAAAAGCAACCTAGGTCAGCTAACCTGAAAAACACCTCATCAACAAGTAGGTTATGCTTCACCATACATTAGTCTGCTTGACTTAATCCAACACTTTTCAGATAGTCAACCTGTACATACTTTTATGGCCAGGAAAACTTTAAGATCACTTGACTCCTTTATACAACAGAGATGATGTAAATCTTCAATCAGGCACCTGAAGGGAAGGCTCGGGTAATTTTTCTAGTCATGAAGGGTAATGTTCATCATGCTTTGAGATGGACCCATGCAGTCACCTATGGACATATTGAATGATCTTTCTCTCACAGTTCTTTATCACCATCATCACTGGGATCTCCAAGGTCAAGAAAGGATATTAAACAGGCCACCATGCTAATAAATCCACTCTTGCCAATGAAGCTTCCAATTACCATCTGAACTCTTCGAAAGTCACAGGCAGCAGACATTCATCTTGCCTAAGCTTTGATCTGGTTTCTCTTTGATAGAAAGGACTGGTGTACCTCCTTTAAAGAGACAACAATCCAACCCAATTCAAATCTGTTTAACCCATTTTGCTTGTCTCAGGTGTTGTCACGGGTTGCATGTTTGGGATATAGATAGAAGACCAAAATAACTGATAGAAAATCACTGGGAGAACATACAAACTCCTCACAAACAGTGATTGGAATGGGTCTGAACCAAATTTCCTGGAAGGACGATTGAGTAGCATTAATAACTGAACTATAATGGTGGTCATGAAGACGCAGGATTTGAGCCATTGCCATTGATCTTGATTTTAACTGTCTTTAATATCATTTGCACTCATCTGACAATTTTTGCAGGTCATTTAAAATCCACTTGGTTTCCAACTCTGGGATCATCACATTTAGTTCATGCAGTTGACTCGGGCTTATGGTACTGAAGACTTGAATAGCTGCGGGAGAATAACTTTAGAGTAACAGAGTATTAATCTTAAAGAAATAGTATAAAGGGTTAATACATGATAGAAACCCACCACACGGCGAACCACTTGGACTTAGATCTGAGTGCAGCTGGAAACCAGATAAAAGTCAAGTGAGTAACAGAGACAAAAATGTAATACACAAAATGTACTTAAAGATGACTAAGAGATCAGGTGACCTGTATTCAGCAGGACTGAACAGTTGTTTTATACACAGAAATTTCAAGGGTGGTCACTCAACCCAAAGGACATAAGGATAATAAGCATATAGTAAAATAGACTGTTTTATATGAATAGTTTAGGTGCAAATCAACAAATCAACCAGAGTAAATGTATGCATTGACTGGCACTGTATGCAAATTCAGTAGTTTGTAAAATGAACCAGTTTCTCTGACCATTCTGATCATGCCATAAAAGGATGGTCCTTCTTCAGCATAATACTGCAAGAGAATAAATGAAGCAATGAATGTTTTTCCGCCTGCCTGTTTTTTTTACGCAAGAGGTTTTAGCAACTTGTCCTACTAGAAGATAAGTTTCTTTCTTTAATTAAGATGTTTGATTTCTACCACAGAGTGGACCTCTGATTTCGATCACTTCAGCTGATTTTACCAACATGTTTATGATGATCATTGAAGTAGTACACCAGTGTCAATACCTTTTTCCAGCCTAGGCCAGTCTATTTATCTTTGTTTCTGTTGCAGTAGTAGCTCTGAAAATACTGTAATAATCTACAATGATGTTTCTAAATAAACTTTGCTGTTTCTACTTATGTTGTTTTTTAAGCACTGGCAAGGCCCAGTCATACTTCTACTAACTTTTCATTGTGGTATTGCACCTCCCTGATTACAGGTTGTTATGTAATCAAACCTGGGTTTTCCAAACATCCTGGTACATTAAGGATCCTACCCCTATGTATAGATGCATTCTTGAGGAATTACTAAGTCAAACACTTAGACTTTTTGTTGTACTCGTTTGTTGCCAAAGGAACTTTCACTTAATAAAGTGGGGCTTCTGCCTTTGCACAACAACACCCTGACTCTCTCTTTCTCACTCTCTCTGGTCTTTTGCTGGTAAGTAGTACTGGTCCCCTAAAGTTCTTGTAACCAGTTTAACTTCTTGTCCTATTTTTGCATGTACACTCTGAGTAGGAAGTTGTGTGTATAGGCTAAAGCTTAGAACTTTAATCCTCAAAGCTGTTTGTTCAGTCCTCGCCACTCGCTTACTGTGTAATCCTAAGCAATTCACATGCTGTACCAGTGCACCAATATTTGGAATTTTATGTTAACAATTGTGTTATAGCTTTGTACTTATGAAACTCTTTGGGAATGTGCTTACGATAGAAATGTGCTAATTAAAATTAAGTTTGATTATTCAGATAACTGAATTAAGTCAGTGGTAAGCTATTAAAATCCAAATTTGCTCCCTATTGCTGGATCTACTTTCTTTATTAACCTATGTATAGAACAGCTTGTGATTTACTTTCCACAATTTAAATTTCTAATTTTGATGCCAGCTACTAAAGCTCTTCATATATAGACCTTAGTTTAAAGAAGAGTGGCCCTAAAACACAGAGATCAGGAGGTGCAAATGCTTGGTTTTGTAACATCTACATTCAGTACACATGATCCTACAATTTCTTTCACATTAAATTGAATTAACTAACTGGCTGATGCAGTCACATTTATGTGTTATACACAAAGCTTGTTCTTAACCAGATTTTTAAAATTAATTTGTGCTATTAATTTCAGGCAGAACTATGATCCAGAGCTCCAATGTTACAAGTAGTTATCTGTATGGAGTCTGCACATTTCATATATATATATATATATATATATATATATATATATATATATATATATATATATATATATATATATATAGGTGCAACGATACACAAAATTTACGGTTCGGTTCGGTTCGGTACTTTGGTGTCACGGTTCGATATTTTTTCGATACAAAAAAATTTTCATGCCTTTTTTAATTTGTAATTTATTAAAATTATATATATTTCTTTTAACTCAAAAATACAGTTTTTAAATTAAATGTTGCCTAAAAAAACAAAATAATAAAAAAATAAAAGAGTTTGGAAACGAGTTTATTACAGAGAAAGGTCCCTTTCCAAAATAAAAGCTATGCTATACCCTTCTTCTGGGGTATATTCTCAGGAGCATATTGAACATATCATGTCCCCATAAAATGAACCACTCTCTGATGGACCTCCCCTCACACTCATCTTCTGGAGTGCTAGCACTTAGCTGCATATACAACAAAACAACTTAAATAAAAATATGTATTGCACAGAAATGCCTTCCTAAATATATTTTGAAACATTTGAAATGTTCTAAAATTAAGGTACCAACCACATACAGTTCTGCATTATTTGGGGATCCCTGACTGTATTTTCTATACTTGGTAGAATATAAAACAAACACACCCAATGGTACACGCTTCCTCAGTTTGTTTGCCCAGTTGATTTCATACAAGGGACGCTATTGTCGGATGGCTTAGAAGCTACCCAATCAGAGCACGTATTACATATTAACTAAAACTCCTCAATGCTATAAGATATGCCTCCTGCGCGGTGTCGATTGTTTGCTTGTCTCTGCCTCTATCTCACCCTCTCTGACATTCTCTGCGCCTGACGGAGAGGGTGTGTGCTGAGGTGTTGTTTGCACAGAAGCTTTTTGCCTAGTGGATATGGACGCTCCTCTAAGAAATGCCGCTTTATCGAGGTGCGTCCAAAAGCTCACTTATTGATTTTTTGATTGTTTGCTTTAATCTCGCGCTCTCTCTCTCTGACGTTCTCTGCGCTTGACGGAGGAGATGTGAGCAGAGGGGCTTTTTGCACAGAGGCTGTTTGCTTAGAAGATAGGGACGCTCCTGTAAAAATGCTGAAAGGCTACCTTCGCATTGATCCCTTCATTGCCGCTGCTTTATCGCGGTGCTTGCATACTTAAAAGCGCAACAGCCCTATTGATTTTTCATTGTTTACTTTACTCTCTCTCTGACATTCTCCGCTCCTTACGCGCACTTTGAAGAGGAAGATATGTTTGCATTCTTTTAATTGTGAGAAAGAACTGTCATCTCTGTCTTGTCATGGAGCACAGTTTAAACTTTTGACTAAAGGGTGTTATTTCATGTCTAGAGGGCTCTAATAATGTTAAAAAACGTATTTAGAAGGTCGTAAACAGGTTTTCTATGCTCTAACTGCGAAAATATTAGATTTATAAATAAAGAATCCTACTTCGTGGAAATTCATTTATCTGTCTGGAGCGGATTAACCGCGATAAACAAGGGTTTACTGTATAACTGTGCGGAGAATATTTATAAACAGTGTGGGAGAGTTTCTAAGGGCTTAAAATATATAAAAATAATCATACAAACATATGGTTTCTACTTCGGATTTTCACCTATCGCGGGGTTCTGGAACGCAACCCCGCGATCGAGGAGGGATTACTGTATATAATTTTGTATCGTTCAATACATATGCGTACCGAACCGAAAGCACTGTATCGAACGGTTCAATATCGATACATGTATTGTTGCACCCTTAATATATATATATATATATATATATATATATATATATATATATATTTGTGGAAGTTGACTCGGACACAGACAGGCAGACATGTTGTTTTCAAACCACCACACATTTATTTACAATATTTCTAACAATAGTTATGGTCACACAGACCCAGTTACGTGCACAAACCCCAATTCACAGTCCTGGCCTCACAATGCCTTTCTTCGGGTCGCCTCCACACCTCCTCTGTGCTTCGTCCTTCCTCCTCCCGACTCCAGCCTCGAATGAATGGAGACAGCCCCTTTTATTCAGTACCCGGATGAGCACCAGGTGTTCCCGGCATTCCTCCCTTGGCCACGCCCCAGCGTGGCGGAAGTGCCGGCTGTCCTCCCGGCAGCTCTCTGGGTAACGTCCAAAGTCTTCCCCCCAGCACTTCTTCCTGGAAGTGCTGGGGTAACAGGTCCCCAAGGCATTGGGTCGCCTCCTGGCGGTGACCACGGGCCCCTACAGGGTGGAGCTTCCATGCCCTGTACCCGTGGCTGACAGAGCAACGCGGAAGGCAACCCCCACGTGATCCAGGATGGGGACAGACCCACATCCGGTCCCTCATGACGTCCCGGCCAGGTCATGGCCCCTGGCATCCCTGACAATATATATATATATATATATATATAGTGACAGGTGTCCACAGTTGATGTCTTCCCGGGACGCCAGAGAGATGGAAGGACCAAGGGAGAGAGCACCTGGGATAATGGAGGACAGCTCTCCTGGGCAGGTGTATCACCATGGGCTCTTCCAGCGCAGACTGGGAGTGAGACTTTCATGCAGCCTATTAATATATCATTTTTTGTTTTTGTGGCAGATAGCTAGTGCCACTGAACCCCAAACCTTGGACACAACCAACATAAATATACTCATGGGTTACTATAAAAAAAAGACCGTACAAAGCTTGCTGCAAAAGAAATTTACAAGCACAATTCTTTCTTCCTACCTTATTTCTTTTTCTGTCCACCTCTCTTCAGTGATTGTTGCTTTCCTTCTTCCTGACTCTGACTCTAACCTTATACAGTATGTTGGACCTGGGAGTACTTGTGGCCCCTGCCATGGGCCGGACATTCCTCCAAGAGCTAGTGTCTTCTTTAAGCAGATCTGAGAATATTATGCTATGTTATCAAGATAGGCTCATAAAAGAATAATCTACTCCAGAAGGCTTCACACAGCTTTTGTTATCACCTCGCCAGTAGTGATACATTTACCTATTCAGTTGGGAATAGTGATGGGAAAGGGGGTTGAGAAATATATTAACTAGGTGTGCTTTGTTTTCCGTTATGATTTTCTTGCAGAAAAGACACAGAATATGGCATTTACGGTGCTGTAAAATGACAGATGAGATTAAAAAGAAAAAAGCCACTTTTTCAAAAGGGTCACTGGTGTAATGTGTGAGTCACCATGTGAGAAAAGAGAAAATTGGTCATTGGCATGACGCACATGATAAGGAAAGGAAGAGGGAGGAAGGGATACTTATTATTATTTTACAACTTGGCTGAAGTCTGGTAGGTAGGTAAATAGTTTTACATAAAAGTACAAAGGAATAGTAATGAGGTCTCTTCAATTTTCTGTTGTTTCAGGATTATTTATGATACTTCAGCATCTTGTTTAAATATCTTCACTTAAATATCTGTATTTTAAAAAATTGATAATTTTTATTGAGAAAATGAGTTATTTCTAGTTAATCTTTTTAGAAACCGGTAATACAGAAAGACATTTTTTATAAAGTTAAACAGAACACCTTATTGGAGAATTTAAAGCATAATAATCAGGACTGTATGATATCCCCCATCGCATACTCCTCTCCCTTTTTCCTTCACATCCAAACTATTTTAACAATTCAAAGTTAAGTGAAGTTATAAAAAGTGTGACCTGTAGGGTGCACCACAAAGCCCCAAACCCCAACACACAACCTAAAAGACACAAGTCTTGGGTTCAAATGAAAAGGCTATTACAATAAAGTACCTTCAACACAGGCTTCTTGTAGAAAATACAACACAATTCCTTTCTCACTTCTTTCTCTTTCTCTTTGCCTCCATTAGTTCATCCTCCAGATAATTCCCTGCCTTTCCTCCTGACCACTCAGAACATTGGTCTTCTGGCTAGGTAAGAAACCCAGACCCATCCTGGCAGGGACGCCAGCCCATGTGTGCCTTCCATCACAAAGGCCAGGCATATCTATAAAATTTTAAAAAATTTGAAGTCTGCTAGTCACCTGCTGTATTTAAAAATATTCACCTCCCTGGACCCTCATTGCTCTAACTATTCGAAGGAGATCATGAACTTCTCATTGACCTCTGCTCGTCCAACACCAGAAACATTGTTGTCTATAAACAAACGTCATAATATTTAGGAATCATTGCAATTGAGCTCTAGATTAACCATTAAACTAGATAAGTACATACCTCGCATAGAGTACCAAGGAAAGGCGGGCACCACAGCATTCTTTCTCCATACCTATCATTCCATTAACTGTTTCACTGTCACACAAGAAAACTACTTGATTTTTTTGTAATTGTCCTTGCCATGTTCACATTTAATCTTCATTGTCAAAAAATCATTTTCTTTGACATGATGAGTGACTAAAAAGTAAAAGTTGCATTTAAAGTTGTTGTCAGACATCACATTTGTTTCCATCCCATACCATAACAATTTTAGCACAGATGGCTGAGTCTGGATGGCATTTAAGTCATCAGCTATATTGTGTAATGGATCCTTAATCCCTTTATTTAGTTATTTTGGTGATACTTTTATATAAACAAGGTAAGTTTTAAAGTCTTATTTCACCTTCAGCAAATATTGTACCCTAATGCCAGTTACACAATGGAAGGATCGAATTGACACCATTGTTAACTTCTGCTTAGGGCATTAGCTGCCCTCAATCCGGCACTGTTGTAACTGCAAAGAGAAGATTTGAAAATGAACACTGTCACACATGAAAGCTGCAGGAGTGGCTGTGTGGCTCAAAAATGCAAGGTACAGGGAAGGTTAAGAATGGTACGTCATCTTTAACTAAACCCGTTTTATTTCACTTAGACTGCAGGACACCTTTTGTGACAAACAATGATGCCACTTCCAGTCCTGGTTCTTCTGCTTCCATGACCATTATAAGAAAAGACATGACTCAAAGTGCATTGTCATTTAAGACCCCACTCTCTATGAAGATGATGCTGCCTTTAACAAGCAAGCTGTTACTTGGAGAGTCTTTAGTGGGCTGTTCGTTCCATCTTTTGTTTCCTTTTAGTGTCCTTGTAGGGCAAACATATGTTGCAGGGTGCTATATGTCCCAAACTGCTGATGTTGTGTACTGATTGTTTCCCTCAAGATGCATTTGCAAAAAGTTTAAAAAATAGAAAAATGGTATCAAAGTGTTCAGATTTCTCTACGAACATCAGATAATTGATACGTATGAAAGGGAAGCTGCTTCACGTTTCTCAAACATGCTCTAGAAATGAATCTCTATCAAAACTAAGCTCATGTGAGAAGTTACTGAGGGGCCATTCAGCACACTGAAAGCCCTTCAGACTACTGTGGCTACTAGGAGTGGAGTAAAATGGCACCAGTCAACTCTATCAAGAGCTCTACAAAACACTAGCTTGTATGAAAAAAATGGCGAAAGCGTTTTGAATGGCCCTCAAAATCCTGACCTAAACCCATCAATAATCTGTGGCACAAATGACAGTCCTCAAGTGAAGTCCTAGAAACTTGAATTTAGAACATTAGAGCAATCTAGACATAAAGAAACAGGCCATTCAGCCCAATAAAGTTTGCCAGTCCTATCATTTTAATTCTTCCAAAATAACATCAAGTCTAGTTCTGAAAGTCCCTAAAGTCCTACTGTCTACCACACTACTTGGTCACTTATTCCAAGTGCCTCTGGTTCTCTGTGTGAAGAAAAACGTCCTGATGTTTGTGAGAAATTTACCCTGAAGAAATTTCTAACTGTGTCCATGTGTTCTTGATAAACTCATTTTAAAATAACAGTCTTGATCCACCATTCTAATTCCCTTCAATCATGTCTTCTCTTAATCTTCTTTTTCTGAAACTGAAAAAGCTCAGCTCTTTTAAAATTTCTTCATAATTCATCCCCTGTAGGTCTGGAATCAGCCTAGTCACTCTTATCAGCTTGAGGAAATGTGCCAAGAGGAATGACTTGAAATCAGTTCTAGTTGAGACCCTAAAGACTTAAAAAATGTTATTGTGAAATAAAAGGGCTTAATAAATGATTAATATATGGAGCCTGAATACTAATTGAAGCAGTATGTTTCAGGTTTTTGTACTAAGAGGTCGGCTAACAAATTACTCATTTTGATCCTGAATTTGAGTTGCAATAAAAGCACAGACAGGAATATTTCTATATTTGTAAGGATCATCTGTAATCCAGCAATACTTCAAAATGAATAACTTTGCAATATACTGCATCTTACTACCTTTTTGTTCAGCCTTTTACTGAAATGCTAGCAGAATTCAGAGGACTTTTTAGAACTGTACATGTATGTGACATGTATGTCATTTTGCTTGGTATCGGTACACGGATATATTCCAAAACAGTCAAAACTCTCACCCTGAGATTTATTTATAATTTTAGCATTTAGAATATGCGGAAGGAATATGACTTCTCCTTATTATTTTGCTAATCTTTTTAGATATTAGGGGGCTCTGCCCCCTGCTTGCTTCGCTCGCCAACCCCTGTGTTTGGTTAATCAGATATACAATTTTAAAAGCATTTTTTTTTCTTTGGAATCGTTGCTTTAACTGGTGTGGGACCACAGATTCTCATAGTCCATTATTGTGTAAATCCACGGTTTGTCCATTGAATGATGCAAAGGCAAAAAGACTTTTGTTTTCCACTCTTTGCCTTTTATTTCTGACATCGATTTGTCCTGCTATTTTTTAAATTACACCTGGATCTGATGATTAATTACCTTTTGTTTGCGATAATGCGATCTATACTATATTTTTTTTTATACTGTACCGACTGAAATAATAAAGTGTCACAAAAGTTCTACTTGCACAATCGCTAACTTCGTAACCCCAAACACAACTTTCTAGCACCCTCTCCAACCCCTCTTCCTCCCGGTTTCGCACCCCCTTACCACATCAATCAGTACCCCGCTATCAGTCTTCTGTGCTGTACTCCGCCCTCCCTCAATCAGACCTAACAGTCACTTAAAACAAAAAAGGTTTCATCTTGGCTGGGACGCTACAATACTTTCAAATTTTACTGCTTTTACTTTAAAGCTTCATTAAAAACAATATTTGGAATTACCTTTTTTTCAAGATCGCATTGAATTTTGATTCCGTCTTTGGAGACACATTGTGACAACGCAACGTATAACTGCCCGTGAGTGAATATTGTTTCTGTTTCTCTAATAAATAATCTGACTTTTTCTAATGCTTGTCCCTGTGATTTGTTAATCGTCATAACAAAAGCTATTCTCATTGTAAACTGTAAACATTTTACTACGAATGGTATATCACAATCTCCTTTGGTGTCTAATGTTATTTGCAGAATATATACATTACCTTTCTTGACACCTGTTAAAATGTACATCTTTTCTCTGTGATCATAAATATACACCTCACCAAATTGTGTATTCTTTGAAATTAAACATGTCATTGCTTTGACTGGTGCGGGACCACAGATTCTCATAGCGTATGGTCCATTATTGTGTAAATCCACATTTTGTGCATTGAATGATGCAAAGGTGAAAAGACTTTGTTTTCTGCTCTTTGCCTTTTATTTCTGACCTCAATTTTGTTGTGTTCCTTCCAACTCCAACAAATAATATGAGACACAGGTAACTCAACGTGCTCTTTACTCAATTTCGATTGTGTGTCAAGAAAACTTTCTTTTTCCCTCAAGGCTAAATTAAGTTATTAACATTGCTAATTAACAAAGGCAAGATACATAAAAGATTTGTCCTGCTATTTTTTCAGTTACACCTGGTTCTGATGATTAATTACTTTTTGTTTGCGCTAATGCGATCTCTACTAACTTTTTTTGATAATGTAGCGACTGACGTAATAAAGTGTCACAAACGTTTTTCTTGAACAATCGCCGACTTCGTAACCCTAAACACAACTTTCTAGCACCCTAAACTACAGGGTGTTGTTTTGGCTTCCAAATTCCCCATATCTCAATCCAATTGACCATCTCTGGGATGTGTTGGAAAAACAAATACATTCCATTGTGGCCCACCTTGCAACTCACAGGATGTAAAAGATCACACAATATAAACTAAATCATATTCTCTTGACACCCTGGGTTATGCCTTAAAGTTTACACATTTCACAGCGGGAATAATTCTTTAGTAATAACTGCTTACTTTATATTGGAGATTGAGGCAACATAGTAAGGTAGTGGTGAGCACTGCTGTCTAGCAACTCCAACAGACTTGAACTTGAGCTCTGCCTTTTTCAATTTTGGGTTTCCTCTCACATAACAAAAATGTTCATATTAGGACAAAAAAAAAACACCCAAAAAGTTGTCTCACTGAGTGTGGCCATATCTATGCGTATACAGTGCCTTCAGAAAGTGATCAGGCTCTCTTTACCTTTTTCACATTATGTTATGTTGCAGCCCTTTGCTAAAAGTTCTTAAATTCATTGATTTCTCATCAACAATACTTCAGAAAGACAAAGTTAATATTTGAGCAATTTTTGCAACTAAAAAAGAAATAAAATTGAAATATCACATTCATACAGGTATTTAAATCCTTTGCTGTGGTACTTGAAGTTTAGCTCAAGTGCATCCCATTCTGTTGATCATTGTTGAGATGTTTCTACATCTTGATTAGATTCCATCTGTGATCAATTCAATTGAATGCACATGATTAGTAAAGGCACACAAACTGTCTATAGAAGGTCCCACAGTTGACAAAGTGCATCAGTGCAGAAACCAAGCCTGGTGGTAAAAGGGATTGCCTGCAATGTTTAGAGACAGGATTGTGTCAAGACACAGTACTGGAGAAAACTACAAAAAAAAAAAAAAATCTGAAACAGTTAATATTCCTAGGAGCACAGTGGCCTCCATAGTTTTTTAATGGAAGAAGTTTGGAGTACCCATGGCTCAAATGAGATCTGGCTGTTTGGTCAAACTGTACAATCAGGGTGAAGGGCCATCGTAACAGAGGTGGCCAAGAGCCTAATGGCCACCCTCTTTAAGACACCCAATGCCTTGTGGGTAATCCTTGGTCATATAAAGGCTTTGGGAGTAAACTCTGAGAAAAGACAGGAGCTGGAGTCCCTAAAGCAGCAGTATATTGTTTTCAATGAGGACTAGCAAATCCTGCGACACCGCTGATGCCAAACTTTTGGTCTTTGCTGCTCATTTGGATGCATCATCTGTGTGGAGAGGAGAACCTGCTGCATGGGAAACATCTTGTTCTCCATATCCTTCTGCCCTGTCTTGTGTTCCAATTTTTTTTTCCTTTTGATATTGTTGGAGAGGACACTCCAACTTTACCCTTCAGTGGCGGCACAACACAGGAAGTAGCAGTTACCAGTTATAAGCTATTCAGCTCAAATGGCATAGAGCATTGCACCAGGGGCTACTTGTGTTGGTGGGAGGTTATTCTAGGATCCCACTGGACAGTTACCACCCGCCTTAATCTGGACAGCCCCCAGCCAAAAACGTGCTTTTATGCCACAGCCCGCCTTCCTCATTGGTTGCATAGGGAATAGGATTCATTCGAATGGCAGACTGTAAACACTGTACCAGGCAAAAAGCAAAGACAACGAAAGAGACCACCTCTTAAAAATGATGACCGGGCTCAATGACAACCTCCATGATGTTAGCTATGCCAGGAAGACAGATGCGAATAATGACAAGCTCAAGAGGGAGAGGGAAATCTGGGCATCTCTGCTCAAGTTGCTGCCCCCGCGACCCGATCTCGGATAAGCGAAAGAAGATGGATTGTAGGATGGATAATTACAGGAGAAATTTCTGCAATTAATATTGCTTGGATGCATTTAAAAAGCTCACATTTATCCATATTGTGCATGTTTTTGAATAAGCCCACCTGAATTACTCGCATCTTAAAATGCATTTGAACAAGTTAGCCCCCGACTACTCTCAATCCTAAACTTCGTTAGGATGAAAGGAACTGCGTCTCTCTTCGGTTGTACTCGTTTAACTCCGTCTTTCTTCGTATACAGTACTGCTGTTTTTTTTTTTTTTTTAAACTTTGCTCTCCTTGCAGTTTTGGTATTGAATTAAGCAAGTTCAGACAATGGGCGGATGCCATAGATGGTGCAGTGGGGAGATTTATTTTCTTTACCGCAGGTCGAGGAATTTTCCAAAGCTGCGATGCCGCTGATTATATCTTCAAGTCAAGCCTTAGTATTTGCGGCTATCCCGTTATCGAGAAAGTCCCACGAGAGGAAATGCATTGAAACCGAAACGCTGAGCATGCGCGTTATATTTTCTGAAAGCGGCAACTTTTTTCATGTATCTTTTCCCCTTTTATGCATTTATTGTAAGCGTATGTTTCTGTTAGTCATACGGATGTCAGTTTTCTTTTCGGATATGTCAATCTGTAGTCGTCAAGTGCTCGTCAACAACTTTGAAGGACACTGGAATCCACTAACGGTTAATTTTAGGAAACGCTTATTTTGATGAAATTTCTCCTCATCGCTCCACCGGTCACCGTCTTCCTGCACAGTCACACCATACTTGGTTGACCTGTAAGAATAAGGGCTTTAATGATGGTTTACTGTAGTGCGCGTATATTATGAGTCACTCATTCCTATCCGCGAACAAGGTCAGTGTTAAGATCTTTAAGCGTAGCAAGTGATTAATAGATGATGTATTAAACAGTCCTCATTCTAAAGTGTTATCATTTGTTCTTTGCAAATCTTATTAAAACCAAAAATATATTTTTAAGATCTGTTAAATGACTAATAGCAAACCCTACTCGTTCAAAAGTTTTTCCAATATTTTTGCTGCAACCGACATGCACACTGCCAGTCTGTTTTACTGATGATAAATGACTTTTGTAGTATTGCCCAATGTGTGCATCTAAATGAATCATGCTGTTTTTTAAATGTCATTAAGGGCAGAAGTCAGTGATACTGTATCCACTGCATTTTACTGATGATCATGGACTTCAAATGCCAATAAACTGGATCATACTGTACATACAGGCAACTCAAGTAAACAAAAAATAACAAGCATCCGGATGGAAAATCATATTTAAGGGAGACTTTAATGACAAAATCTTCACCAGTTAATTACTAGATGCAAACAAATCCAGTACATGGTGAGTTGTTTGCATGTTTGTCCCCTGTCTGATTGAGCTTACTTATTGAGTACACTCTTAAAAAGATTGGTGCTATAATGGCACGTTACTTGGCTGTACCATTGCTTGACAAAGAAAGAAACATTTACATCTCGAAAAGGTTCTTTGCATATTAATTTGGTTCTTTGGTCTTTAAAAGTTTCCAAATACATTGTCAAAACAGAAATCTTTAATGTATATAGGAGATGACCTAGTAGGATATGACAAATTAAAAAGAATAACACTAATTCAGTGTTATTGTATGCAGCAAAATGCCATTTAAAATCAGGAACCCACTGCGATTTCATCATTCTGTTGAAATCTGTTCATGGCTATTTATTTAACTTCTTTATGGATATAAATTAATAAAGGTTTTTCCACTAACCTTCATGTAACTGTTCTTTTGGGGAGCAAAAATTGTCCTCCTATGGCACCTTTATTTTTAAGAGTGTATAGCAGGAGACTAACAAATGAAGAAGGTCTGAACTGAGCCTGTGCTTTTGCATGCAGCAAGAGTCTATTTAAAATCAGGAACCCATTGGCATGTATGAACCTTGTTATAAATCTAAATAAAACATTCTTTCTGGAACCTTCATATGAGTTGTTCTTTAGGGAACCAAAAATGGTGCCCCTGTGACATCATTTTTACACCTTTATTTTTAAGAGTGTACTTAAAACACATTATTACGGCCATTGGGTGAGCACTCTCCTTTCTTGATCCTTTGTTGTTAGGTCCATCACCACAGAACTGAATACTTACACCTGGCATCCCAGGTGCCCCCATGCTTTTACCTTTTGTGCTGGCACTGGTAGACAGTCAGTTTGGTGCCCAGTTGGGGTCCTTTCTTTTTAGCTATACGTTTGTATCGGTTCTTCTTACAGTTTAACCATAAGATCACATCTGGCCTGAGATCACTAGTCAAAATGTCAGCTTCTGGCCAATATCACTCTGCACCTTACAATCCTGTGTTATATCAAATGAGTTTGATTTCCTTTTTATGGATGGTGTGGCGAGTGGCTGGGGCTGCTGGCCAGCCGGGACACCCAGGAGGACCGGAGGAGGGCTTGCGCCTCCTCCAGACCACAAGGGGGCGACCACCCTGGTTGCTTTGGGGACCATGGGTACAGAGCTTTGAAGCGCAACCCTGTAGGGGCCTGTGATCACAGCCAGGGGGCCCCCAGTGCCTTTGGAGCCCTGGACCTCAGCACTTCTGCCACACCTGGAAGTGCTGGGAGGAAGAGGACCGGGGACACCCAGAGTGCTTCCGGGTGCGCAGCCGGCACTTCCACCACACAGGGGAGTGCCGGAAGAAGAGTGTTGGGAAGCACCTGGAGCACATTCGGGCGTGTATATAAGGGGCCGCCTCCCTCCATTCGATGGCTGGAGTCGGGTGGAAGAGGACAGAGCTCGGAGGAGAGGAGTGGAGGCGGACCAGAAGAGGCATTGTGAGGCCAGGACTTGAAGGGTGATTGGTGCTGTGGCACTGGGTTGTGCGTGCTCACTTGTAAATATTTGTAAAATAAACATGTGTTGTGGTGATAAAATCATGTCTACCTGTCTGTGTCCGGGCTGTTCCCCACAATGGCTTCTTTGAGATTTGTCTTGCTGGTACAAAGGCATGGCATGGGTGAATCTAGAAGGTGGGGGAGGGAGGGTGTTGATGGTTGTTCTCCTTCCTTTTAGGATTAATGACAGTTTCTGGAAGGCCTGGTTTCTCAAGGGAGCTGTTTATGTTCTAGACTCATGCAAACTAGAACTGGATATCCTGGGTCACAGAATGTTTTACTGTGTTATGGTCATGGAAAGTTTGATATAAGCATAAGGATGGATGCAACAAGTGAACCAAACCTGGGCTTGGCCAATCCATTACAGCAGGGATCTTCCCTCATAGTCCTGGAGATTCACAGTGGCTGCAGGTTGTTGTTCCAACCAGTTTCCTAATTATAGCACAAACCTTACTTGATAGTATTTAATTATACTGCTTGCTGGTGCTTTCCTTCATCCAAGACAATTTCTAATTACATTGCTGAGTTTTCTTATCTGAGAACAATATCCTTATGTTTGGGAGACCTGAACAGATATGCATTTCATGATCAATTTATTTCTAAATATTTTTTTTTTTAACACAGATACTTCATGATGCACATTATCCATTGTATTTTTTAACCAGGCTAGTTAGAGTGCTGCTAGGAAACTTTTTGCATTTCATTGTGATCCACGGCTGGTTAAGAAAACAGGAAGCAATTAAAACATAAACACATAGCTTTATTCTTAAAAATAAAAGAGGAACTTAAAGGTTCTGCATCATAACAAGTGAGTTAAGAACTTCAGATAGATAGATAGATAGATAGATAGATAGATAGATAGATAGATAGATAGATAGATAGATAGAGCTTCAAGGGAATTGGAGTCCCACTGAGTAGCCCTGCTGGGTCTTGTGGGAGCCATGAGAAGGGGCTGTGGGGAGGTTTCCTCAATTATTTAGCTTCATAAGCTTCTTTTCCTTCACTAAGAGTTTTCTTTAGCACTCACTGTGCGTCCTTCAGAGCATCTTTGTCACTGGATTTTTCTTTTCTTCATTCCAGAGACCTCATAGCTCCTTAGTAATCCTGAATTTTTATTGAGAAAGCAACCTAATATCATTGTGGGTACCACAGTATCAACCCAAATGTTAATATAGTCTGTAATGCAGTGACTGAGTCCTTCAATATCATCCCCCTGTGACTCACACATCCTTTTTCAGTCTGTCATTTAAAAGCACTTTGTGAGCATTGATGAAATTGCCTGGAGCAGCACACTGGCTGATGGGAATTGTAATTCACACTTCATCATTTACACAAGGCTGCAGATAACATGAAGCTGTGTGTTGGGGAGGTCTGTGTGTGTGCGTGTGTGTGTGTGTGTGTGTGTGTGTGTGGGGAGGTTAATATACATTAAACACTTTTCTTACTGGATCAGTTGTGCATAATTGACTAAATTCACCATCATCGTGCCTGGCAAGCATTTCCTTCTTTGATCTTTGCTGAACTTTGTTCCTTTTATTTTCTTCTGCAGGAAACCCACATTTAGATAAACAAACATGACTCATTTCTCTGTGAAATCACTGTTAGCATTGTGGTAAAATGGTGGATGCGATGCGTTAGAATGTTCCACACTCTAGAGCATTATTGATGACAAATATCAACAAATAAAAGAAAAGCGTAGGTTAATTTTGTTGTTTGTACAACATCAGCATAATTCAATCAAATCTGTCAAGGTGTTCTTGAGATTTTAGCTAAATGGGAAATAGTGCTTTTGTTGACGAGTGTGTGAGTAAGCCAGGGAGTGAATGAATCAGCTTTGTATGATAGATAGATAGATAGATAGATAGATAGATAGATAGATAGATAGATAGATAGATAGATAGAGTGCATCCGGAAAGTATTCACAGTGCATCACTTTTTCCACATTATGTTACAGCCTTATTCCAAAATAGATTAAATTCATTTTTTTTCCTCAGAATTCTACACACAACACCCCATAATGGCAACGTGAAAAAAGTTTACTTGAGGTTTTTGCAAATTTATTAAAAATAAAAAATTGAGAAAGCACATGTACATAAGTATTCACAGCGTTTGCCATGAAGCTCAAAATTGAGCTCAGGTGCATCCTGTTTTCTCTGATCATCCTTGAGATGTTTCTGCAGCTTAATTGGAGTCCACCTGTGGTAAATTCAGTTGATTGGACATGATCTGGAAAGGCACACACCTGTCTATAGAAGGTCCCACAGTTGACAATTCATGTCAGAGCACAAACCAAGCATGAAGTCAAAGGAATTGTCTGTAGACGCACAAATCTTGGGAAGGTTACAGAAAAATTTCTGCTACTTTGAAGGTCCCAATGAGCATAGTGGCCTCCATCATCCATAAGTGGAAGAAGTTTGAAACCACCAGGACTCTTCCTAGAGCTGGCCGGCCATCTAAACTGAGCGATCGGGGGAGAAGGGCCTTAGTCAGGGAGGTGACCAAGAACCCGATGTTCACTCTGTCAGAGTTCCAGAGGTCCTCTGTGGAGAGAGGAGAATCTTCCAGAAGGACAACCATCTCTGCAGCAATCCACCAATCAGGCCTGTATGGTAGAGTGGCCAGACAGAAGTCACTGCTTAGTAAAAGGCACATGGCAGCCCGCCTGGAGTTTGCCAAAAGGCACCTGAAGGACTCTCAGATCATGAGAAACAAAATTCTCTGGTCTGATGAGACATAGATTGAATTCTTTGGTGTGAATGCCAGGCGTCACGTTTGGAGGAAACCAGGCACTGCTCATCACCAGGCCAATACCATCCCTACAGTGAAGCATGGTGGTGGCAGCATTATGCTGTGGGGATGTTTTTCAATGGCAGGAACTGGGAGACTAGTCTGGATAAAGGGAAAGATGACTGCAGCAATGTACAGAGACATCCTGGATGAATACCTGCTCCAGAGCGCTCTTGACCTCAGACTGGGGCAAAGGTTCATCTTTCAGCAGGACAACGATCCTAAGCACACAGCCAAGATATCAAAGGAGTGGCTTCAGGACAACTCTGTGAATGTCCTTGAGTGGCCCAGCCAGAGCCCAGACTTGAATCCGATTGAACATCTCTGGAGAGATCTTAAAATGGCTGTGCACCGACGCTTTCCATCCAACCTGATGGAGCTTGAGAGGTGCTGCAAAGAGGAGTGGGCGAAACTGGCCAAGGATAGGTGTGCCAAGCTTGTGGCATCATATTCAAAAAGATCTGAGGCTGTAATTGCTGCCAAAGGTGCATCGACAAAGTATTGAGCAAAGGCTGTGAATACTTAAGTACATGTGATTTCTCAATTTTTTTATTTTTAATAAATTTGCAAAAACCTCAAGTAAATTTTTTTCATGTTGTCATTATGGGGTGTTGTGTGTAGAATTCAGAGGAAAAAAAATGAATTCAATCCATTTTGGAATAAGGCTGTAACCTAACAAAATGTGGAAAAAGTGATGCGCTGTGAATACTTTCCAGATGCACTGTAGATAGATAGATAGATAGATAGATAGATAGATAGATAGATAGATAGATAGATAGATAGATAGATAGAGCTTCAAGGGATCTGGAGTTCTATTGGGCAGCCCTTCTGGGTCTTGTAGGAACCACGAGAGGGAGCTGTGGGGAAGAGATTTCCTCAATTTGTTAGCTTTGTAAGCTTCTTTTCCTTCACTCAGAGTTTTCTTTAGTACTCACTGTGCATCCTTCAGAGCCTCTTTGTCACTGAATTTTTCTTTTCTTCATTCTAGAGATCTTAGAGTTGTTCCAGAGCTTTTTATTTAGAAGCTACCTAATATCATTGTGGGTACTACAGTATCAACCCAAATGTCAATATAGTCTGTAATGCAGTAACTGAGTCCTTCAATATCATCCCCTTGTGACTCACATATCCTTTTTCAGTCTGTCATTTAAAAGCAGTCATTCAGAGTCATTTCAGTCTCCAGGCTCCTCTTCTTCACGTCCTTGGCAGTTGTAATAACTGGCTTTTAGTTTGGAATATGATGTATCAGGTTGTGATCAGATCTACCCAAACGTGCCAGTAGTTTATACTTAAAGGCTTCTAAAGCTGATCAAATTGATCTAGCTTTAAAAAAAAAATTAATTTAAATAGATGACCAAAATCATATTGCCTTAGCAACAAATAAATTACTTCTAATTTAGAAATTGGATAAAACAAAAAAAACCCTCCAAGATGATGACTAAAGATCCTGCATTATAGTAAAGAGGAGTGAAAAGTATTTTGTCCCTGAAATATAATTTGCCAGAATGTTGCTAGTCCACCATATTTCTTTCTAAGAGCTGCCTGTATGACTTCTCAAAGTGTAAATCCAGGGGTAAATGTCACGATTGGTGAGTCCACCATCAGTGTATTTCATTAAAGGTTAGCCAAGAGGCTGTCCAGGATGAACATTGTTTAAAAGACCACATAGATGTGCTCAGAGCAAATGAGACAAATTAGAGCTGTTTGGTCATAAAGCACAATGTCATGCTTGATGACTGGATAGAGATGCCACCTTTAAAGCACAGAGGCGTGCGTGTCAGTCTTTTATGAATGACACAATTAATTACTGTTAAAAGAAATGGTGTCATCATCTGTCTGTGATTTTTTTTTCCTTAAATATTTTTCATTTCAGGATTTATTAAAGGTGAAAAGGTTACATTAATAAAAATTAAATACAAAAGCTACATTTTCAATAGTAAGGTGTAGACTTGAAATTACTATATATGTATGAATGAAATGTAGTATAAATTTAAAGATATAAAGCATCTAGGGATGTTGTTCACTGTAGAAGGGCAATATTTAAAGTAAAGAATGTTTGTTTTTGGATACGGTGTGTGTGTATATACTGGGTATAGGTATCTTCTATGTGTGTTTAAATAAACTCTTGGATATTTGAAGACAACTTGAGGAAAACTGTTTTTCACTAATGGATCAATCTCATGGCCCTGAAACCCAAAATAATCCAACCTTACAAAAAGTCAATTTAATCATGAAAAATCTGAGACAACTGCAATGATATATTAGATTTAATACAATACAATACAATACAGTTTATTTTTGTATAGCCCAAAATCACACAGGAAGTGCCGCAATGGGCTTTAACAGGCCCTGCCTTTTGACAGCCCCCCAGCCTTGACTCTCTGAGAAGACAAGGAAAAACTCCCAATAAAAACCTTGTAGGGAAAATGGAAGAAACCTCAGGAAAGGCAGTTCAAAGAGAGACCCCTTTCCAGGTAGGTTGGGCGTGCAGTGGGTGTCAAAAGTAGGGGGTCAATACAATACAATATACAGAACAGAACAATTCCTTAAGACAGCATAATAATAAAAATTTTAGAAGTACGGTTTAACAGTAGATGATATGACATAATTAGGTTTGGATATTTTTAGAGTCCTGGAGACCTCATCCATCTAGCTGCCTCCCCATTTGGCGATTTGGAAACGTTGCTCCGATGAAAGGACCCTTCTTTTCCATGATTCCTGTGATCCTCCATCAGGGATGACTTTACCATAGGCAGGCAAACAACTTGGCAGGTGGGCCGTGGCACCAATTGCCACATTTGGGTACCGAGAAAAGAAACAGAATAGGTGAGGGTTAGTATTCAAATTATAATTATCATGTTACTTATGTTATAGTGCTAATGACTAACAACAGAGATGCAGTATGTACAGTTAATCAGCAGCTCTAGTCAGGATATGCTAAACTGAAGTAGTGAGTCTTCAGCCGGGATTTAAAGGCTGAGACTGAAGGGGCATCTCTTATGGAAGCAGGAAGACCATTCCACAGTTTAGGGGCCCTGTAACTAAAAGCTCGAAATGAAGATCTTTGTCTGAGTCTGCTGCGGTTTCATTATACCTAAGATGGTAGCTGTTATGATTTGTCCAGTTCACGAAACTCAGGGTTTGCCCAATAATTAGGACTCAATGCCCCAGATGAGGCCTAGAATCCTAAATCAATCATTGTCATGAAACCTTTAAAGAGGCTTGCGAATGTGGCCTGCATTGTAATGTTCAGACAGATTGAAGGCCTGAACTGCTCATTGTTCTGAGGAAATGGTCAGCAGATAAAAGAGGCTTTCTTGTAAGGTTTGAGGGCAAATACTTTGGTCAACAAAAAGCAAGAGTTCAAAAAGCTATAAGGTCCAAACAACTAATTAGCCATCTAATCCACGTGGCAAAAAGAAAGAGTATTTAAGAACATTTACACAAAAATGCAACAATGATGCTGATAATACGCAGCTGTACCTCAAAGTTAGTTCTGACAGCACTTCATCTGTAAAAAAAAAAGCTGTTGAAATGCTTTGAGGATATTAAATATTGGATGCCACAAAATTTCTTGCACTTAAACGAAAATAAAACAGAAGTCATTATTTTTTGGTCATAGCACATCTTGAACCGCAGTTGAAATTGGCATGCAGTTAGAACCTTTGGCAGCAATGATTCATAATGATTGTCAGAAACCTAGGTATCATCTTTGAGTCATCACTAAGTTTTGAAAAACAAATCTCCATGGTAGTAAAGTCCAGTTTTTACCAACTGAGGCAAATTTCTAAACTAAAATCCTTTCTATAACAGAAGGACTTGGAAACAGTCATTCATGCCTTTATTACATCTCACCTAGATTACTGTAATTCCTTATATGAGGGTCTGCCAAAATCTTCTCTGTTGTGCCTTCAGCTGGTTCAGAATGCGGCAACTAGATTTTTGATTGGGTCAAGAAAATGAGATCACATCTCCCCCTCTCTCCATTGGCTACCGGTGAGTTGTCACATTGATTTTAAAATCTTGTTGTTTGTTTTTAAAGCCTCGAATAGTCTTACTCCAAAATATATCTGTGACCTCCTTCACCCCTATGTGCCACCAAGAGCACTGAAGTCATCTGGACGACTGCTCCTTGTAGTGCCAAGATCTTGGCTGAAGTTGAGGGGAAATAGAGCTTTTTCAGTTGTTGCTCCTAGCCTTTTGAATAAGTTGCCTCTGCACATCAGGTCTTCATCCTCTATCGAGGTTTTTAAAAGTCGGCTTAAGACCTACTTGTTTTCTTTTGTCTTTCATTGTGCATGATGGGATTGTGGTGGATGTTACAATTGGATGTTTAATTAATCCGCTTTTGCATGATTGTTTGTATTGTGTTTATTTTAATGTTGTTTTGTACAGCACTTTGGCACAACCTCTGTTGTTTTAAATGTGTTTTTATAAATAAATAAATAATCTAACCTAAATAAAAAACAAAAACAATTCCCGCAATATTGCAATGGGTCATTACCAAGATGACTGAAATCCTATCATCAAAACAAAAATGTAACCTAAACTAAAAGTTGGAAAATAAAAAATAGTCTTTTAGGCAAGGAGAACTTTCTTTGATAATCCAGAAGGAGTTAAGAGTAAGTGTGGACTCTTTACCATCAAGGTCCAGACAGTGCTCAGAAGCAATTAAGATGGCTAACAGAATGTTAGCACTACGTGTAAAGTGTAAGTCCAAGGAGGTGATGCACAATCTTTATAACACACTGCCACAGTTTTGGTCTCCAGGCTACAAGAAAGGCATAGCAGTGGAAGAAAAGAGCCAGAGAAAAGGAACTAGGCTGATTCTAGGGCTCATTTGGGATGAGTTATGAGGAAAGATTAACGAAGTTGAACCTTTTAAATACAAGGAAAATAAGATTAATAGGAGACATTATTGAAGTGTTTAAAATTATGGAAGGAATTAGTACACTGGATCAAGACTGTTACTTTAAAATGAGTAAGACAACAACATGGGGGCACAGTTGGAAAATTGTTAAGGGTAAATTACCCACAAACATTAGAACGTTTTTCTTCACACATAACCACAAACTCATGGAATAAGTTACGAAATAGTGTGGCAGACAGTATGGCTTTAGGCAGGACCAGCTCTCTCATATGACTACAACTTTGGGGGATGGTATTTTGTTAACTATTATAGATGCAGTGTATTATAGCAGAAGATGGTGAACTGGGATGATCTGCTCTTTCTTTTCTCCAGCCCTGCACCTCACTCCACCCCACTCCCAGTTTTATCAGACATCTATTTGAGCATCTTTGTGAGACCCAGGTGAATCTCCAAATGACAACCCGACTCTTAGATCCAACATTTATGTGCAACTTACACTAAACACCAAATTGGAAACCTCCAAACACTATTTGGGCTGATGTCCATTAGGGGGACCTTCGTCGAGCTCTTCGATCCGATATCTGTGAGCTACTCATGTGCGAAATCCCACAAGGGAATACCACCATCCCCTGCTCTCTGATCTGCAGTAATATGTATAGCAAATACCTTCAAGACTTTGTGGTTTGGGCGTGGCATTTTCACTTTAGTCTAGAACAGCAAAAAAGGTAGAGCCAGACCTGGCTTTAGGGACATTCAAAACTCGACTTGATGTTATTTTGGAGGAATTTAGGTGGACAGGATTGACAAGCTTTGTTAGGTTAAAATGAAAATCTTCCTAATGTTCTTCTGGTCCTTTGTGCTTGATTATTTTCAGCCCTTTTTTACCGTGAGGCACTATAGAGTCCTACCTATATCTTTCTTTAATCTTGATCTTATTTATGTTTAATATACAAAAATATCTCTTTGGACTGATTATTATGAACACAGATTAAGTGATATCAAAAATCAAAATTAATTGATTTTTTTACTTTAATTATCTCTTATGCAAAAAAAATGGCCCACAGTGTTTTACAAAATAACAACAACAACAACATTTATTTATATAGCACATTTTCATATAGATAATGCATCTCAAAGTTTACACGATGAAGAAAGAGGAAAAAGACAAAATAAATAAGAATTAAAATAAGGGAACACTAACTAAAATAGAATAAAAGTGAGGTCCGATGGCCAGGGAGGACAGAAAAAGCAAAAAAAAACTCCAGATGGCTGGAGAAAAAAATAAAATCTGCAGGGGTTCCAGGCCACAAGACCGCTGCCTCACCACTTTTTTTTAGGTTTAGCTCTTGGAATTCTAAGCAGACACTCATTTGAAGATCTAAGGTTACGATTTGGAGTGTAAGATGTAAGGCATTCCGAAATATAAGATGGAGCAAAATTATTTAAGGCTTTGTAAACTATAAGCAGGATTTTAAAGTCAATTCTATAAATTACACAGGTAACCAATGTAGGGACATCAAAACTGGAGAGATGTGCTCAGATTTTCTTTTCCTAGTTAAGATTCTAGCAGCTGCATTTTGCACTTGTTGCAATCAATGTATGTCTTTTTTGGGTAGCCCTTAAAGGAGCGTGTTACAGTAATCTAGTCGACTGAAAACAAAAGCGTGAACTAATTTCTCAGCATTTTGCAGTGTTATAAAAGGTCTAACTTTTGCTATATTTCTTAAGTGGAAAAATGCTGTCTTGACTTTTAATCCTAATGCATCAAGTTTATTTCTAATAACCTCTTTACATCCATTATTGCCAATCACTAAAATTTCTGTTTTCACTTTATTTAGTTTGAGAAAATTACTATTCATCAATTCAGAAACACAAGTTAGACATTGTGTCAGTGAATCAAGAGAGTCGGGGTTGTCAGGCGATATTGATAAGTACAATTGTGTGTCATCAGCATAGCTATGTTAGCTCACGTTATGCCCCGAGATAATCTGACCTAATGGAAGCATGTAAATCGAAAAGAGCAGCGGACCCAGGATAGAGCCTTGTGGAACACCATATAGAATATCATGTGTCTTTGAAGTATAATTACCATAACTTAAAAAGAATTTTCTACCTGCCAAGTTAGGATTCAAACCAATTTAAGGCATTGCCAGAGAGGCCCTTCCATTGACTAAGGTGATTTCTAAGAATATTGTGATCAATGGAATCAAATGAGGATGAGAACAGATAAACAGCCTCTGTCTGCATTTACCCACAAGTCATTTACTCTTTTAACAAGTGCAGTTTCTGTACTGTGATTTGTTCTGAAACCGACTGAAACTTATCAAGAATAGCTTGTTTATTGAGGGGGTCATTAAGCTGCATAATGACTGCCTTCTCTAGAATTTTACTTAAGAAAGCCAGATTAGAAATAGGTCTAAAATTTTCAAAAGCAGAGGAGTCAAGATTATTTTTCTTGAGCAGGGGTTTAACTACAGCAGTCTTAAGACAATCTGGGAAGACCCCAGTATCTAATGACGAGTTTACTATGTCAAGAATACTATCAATTAGTATGCCCGATACTTCTTTGAAAAAATGTGTTGGTATTGGGTCAAGGACACAGGTGGAGGGTCTCAGTTAAGAAATTATTTTATATAAATCAGGTAAATCTATCCTGGTGAAAGAATTTAATTTGTTTAAAATGGAGTACTGGGATTTAAGTGGTTTAGTATTGGGGAGATGTACTATATTATTTCTAATATCATTAATTTTTTGATTAAAAATACAGCAAAAGCCTCACAAGTTTCACTGGAAGTTTTTTGTAGGCATTCCATTGAGTGACCTGGATTTAGAAGACAATCAATCATAGAGAATAAGACTCTGGGATTGCTAGCATTGTTATTTATAATTCTAGAGAAATAACAACGCCTCTCAAGATGGACTATGTTGTTATATTCTGTTATTTTAACCTTCAATATTTCATAATGGACAGTCAGTTGTATAATTGTATAATATTCACACCTTTCAGTCTTTACTTGTATGTTTCTTATGTATTAGAATACACATTTATTTGATATTATTTTACTGCCTTTAAGCATGATAACATCTTATTATTTCCTTTGAATTTTCCATTGCTGTCTTCAGTCCTCTGTAATTCTAATTATGATATCAATGTTCCTTAAGAAATCAGAACCATCATGTTCTCAGGCTATCCTACATTGCTCTTTATTAGTTCACATGTTTAACTTGCTTTAACAGAATTACTTAACTGGGATTTTATAATTATCTCTCTTGTTCATAAATACATCATTAGTGTTTTATACATTTCTCTGTTCATTTTTATTCATGATAACTCTGTTATTTATTTCATGATCAAAACTTAATGGCCAGCAGAATACAAGCCTTAATTATTACTAGTATGCAGGGTTACTAAAATGTGATTTTCATAAACAAAGTTGGTTGCTTTTGCTTTTGCATATCACTCTTGCTTTTCTTCTACTTTTAAACCAGTAAGGAAAAGTTCAGCTCAGTGCCAACAAACTATACATCAGTTGGCTAGGACTATGCCATCTTTTTGATTTGCCAATCGTTCTGGGCACCATCTTCCCTTAACTTTGTCCAATTTCAGAGTTGTAAATCAATGTTAATGCTAGTCTTACGACAGTGTTCATTTCTACTGTGGTGCACTTCCTGGCTGAGTGTTTTGGGTTGGGTTTAGGATTAGTTTCTCAAGGTTTACTGCTGGTTGTACAGCCAGGCATTGCGGCTGGAGAAAGAAGAACACCCACAATTTCTATAAAGTGCCACATTGAGTTTTGTCTGGTGACTCTGTAAAGTACAAATTGATGAACTAGGATAAACAGTGGCAAGTTATAAATAATACTCATGCATCCATATAATGAACTTACTGTATAAAATGTTAGTGTTACATAGATTTATAAATGATTAACAAAATAAAATGCAATTATGCAATATGCTTTTTAGTCAGAGAGGGGAAGGTTATTGTTCTTTCATTTGAGATTGCATAATGCGGTGATAAATTCATGCCTGGCAAATGAGCAATGAGTGTCATAACTTGGAGGCTAGATTTCTGAATACTTTTATTTCTTCACTTGAAATTATTCATTTCCTCCTTCAGGTCATCTCAGATGAAAAAAAGTCCTTACAGGTGCCCTATAAAAAGGGACCAGTCACCAGAAGTCAACGGCCAGAGTCGGGAGGAAGAGGACAAAGCCTGAGGAAGAGTGGAGGCAGAAGGACTGGCAGCAAAAGGGACTATGTTAGTCTGTGAGCCTTGTGTGTTGATGATTTGTGCAATGTATAAATAAACTGTGTGCTGGGTGCTAAACCTGTCTCCTGCCTGCCTGTGTCAGGGTTAGGGTGGCTGTATGCCTCCCTGGCTTCCCAATATATATATATATATATACAGTATATATACACTCTGTTGGCAAACATTTCAACTTAATGCATACTGAATAAGTACCCACCAATTCAGGTTGAAGACCAGATGTGCCACAGTATTTTGAATCTTCTGCAGAAGCTTGATGACACATGCAGGTCTTCCTGTTAACAAAGAGTGTCAACAGTCCAAATGTGACAAGACCAAAGCCTGGATCAGGAGCTGTGGTGTGTTAACATTTTCTCTTTATCTGCTGAGACTGTTCTCCAACTCTTCTAGTTTCCTTCTACATCCCAGAGAAGGTTGACTGTTAACTGTAAACAATATGCATAAATTTGAATGTGTCAAAGATGGTGTCATGTGATAGATAGATAAGTGCTTTATTCAGGGTTGCTTCTTGTCTTGCATCCTAACTATGAACTGAATAAAGTGGGTCTGAAAGTGGAAGGGTGGGTGACTAAATTATTTTTGCCACTATAGAACAGTGATCAGGGAACTACTGCTACACCAGTGCAGGGCTCTGTCTGGTCACTTCTGTTTGAATTTGCATAGTCTACATGAGCCTCCATCATTGTGTTACTCTATCTTTCATAGATGAATACTAATGAGAGTCTGTGTAGATGCCCTCATTATGGGTTGGTATCCATTCCATCTTTAGTTCAAGTCTTGTGCCCCACAGGTCCTGTCTTCTTTTGACTCTGTAATGCAAAAGTGGAATCAGACAATATATAAATTAATTGAATTGAGAGAATAGGAAGAGATGCAATATTTTTGTATACTCATATGCTTAGCATGTTAGGGATGAGCATGCATCTGATATTGCTGAAGTTGTGACCAACAAGCTTCTAATTCGTAAATATCAGGAACTCACAGCAGTAGCACATTACAACTTTGCATAATTAGTATCTTATAAGACAACAGTTTAAAATATTAACTCATCCACTTCTTGAGCCTTTACTGTTCAGCACAGGGTTGTGTAAGTCATTGGAGTTTATATTAGGATGAGTTCAAGGTAGTGCTGTAATATCAACGGTCAAGCAATCCTAAAGTCTTGTGGAAAAGGGTAGTACCTGCAGGAAATGAAGATTGTAGACAGTCATGGAACAGGGACTTGGTGGGAATAGTGATCAGAATAAGAGCAGAACAAGGAACCTTTATAATTCTATATTATGACGATGAAAGAAGTAGCAGGAGGAGGTGAGAGTAGCAGTTGAGGAGGAGCAATCTAGCAGAGCAGTAGGGATGGGACAGCCAGGTTCATGGACTGGATGGGGACAAGTTGTAGAGAGAAAGATATCATGGAAAGTCCTTTGGCGCAACCATTTTCCTATCAAGTTCTTGGCCCATCCAGCTTGCACTGCTGGATGCATGGGGAAGAAACCAGATTGCCCACTTTGCCATGTGAAGGAAACTTTGGACTATTTATTTAGAGCTGCTGTCCAAAAGTTTTGAAGGAAAGCTAATATTAGTGTCAGCACCATCTGGAACTTACTGTAAGTCCATCAGTGCATGCCAGATGTCTAAACCTCTAAAGCCATTCATTTGCTTAATCAAAACATGGAGAGACTTTAAGAGCATAAGCACCATCATATCTGCTCAGCACTGCCAGCACTGGCAACTGTTAGTTGACTTGAGCAGGCAACCTAACTTCATACAGTACAATGCCAAGATGACTCTCAGGAACCAACAATAATATTGATATCAGGGTCAACATAGTGCATGATCATGCTGGAAATCACCAGGTCATGGGAGGAGCATTTGAACGAGGTCTTCAAGCAGAAGAGGAGTAAGTATGAAAGCTTAGTCAGTGACAGCCCATAGACAAAGACGGAGGACAAAGTGCATTCCTGTGGCCATTCTCTCTACAGAGCATAGTTTGCACTCTATTTCGCAAGGGAAAGAAGGAGGAGAACCATCTACAGCAGAGCATAGGCTGCAGTGAAAGTCTCCAGATGGCTTTGGAGCAAAAGAACAGATCCATGAGAGATTGCTGCTAGGGGACAAGCTGAGGCTTGATCAACATCAGCTGAGTCACCTGGGTGTAGTTGTCTAATTTTCAAAAACATGAAATGTTCAATGATCTCAGGTAATATCGCTGATGATGTGTCCTATAGCTTAGCATCAGTAGATCAGTATCAACAGCAGTATTAACAATAGTAATATGTGCAGGACAAGAATGGGTTCTGGATAAATGAGCCCAAAACAGTGCAGGCACATACCCACATTCATTTACTACAGGCCAATTTACATTTTCTACTGTACTGTATTGTGCTGTTGTCTCCCATATATAGAGATTCACGTCACAGCCTCCCACATAAGGAATTGGCCTAAGTGTGGATGTGTGCTTCTTTGATAAACTGAGGGTCCTGTTTAGGGATTTTCCTGGAGATGCCAGGATAGGCTCTGGCGGTATGAAATAAATTAGGTGGGCTTAAATGTGTACTTATAAAATTCAAAAATGCATTATAATACACATATTACAAAACAGCTTGAGCAATGGAACAGAAACAATGAAAAGTTACCATTAGTTCAGAGTTTTCAATGAGAAGCATTTCATTAGATTGTGGAAGGAAAGCAGAACTCCCTGCAAATCCAGGCTATTGTATGATAACATGAATGCCTTTTTTATGTAAATAAAGAAATACACTATTATTAATACCAAAATTAAATATTAGACATTCAGAGTGACTGGGAATTTGACACTATAAACCACAAAAAACTTGATTGCCACGTTTTCTTGTTAACAGAAAGCCCATCTTTTTATTGTTTCTCCTCTCTCTGAAAATTGGGCACAGGGAGGATTCCTCCTCTGGCTGCAGTCGGATGTGAGCTGAAGCCCTCGATACCCAGGAGTTCCTTCTTAATGTTCCCCTTGGGTCATGTGACCAGATACGGAGGCCCTAGATCAGTTTCCTGCTGATCTCATAGGGCATGTCCTCTTATCTGATATCATCTTGACCTACATATCTGAGATGTCACAAGGAGGTGGAGCGACCTGTGACAATAGTTATGGGCTTTAGCATATGACTGACTTATGATATTGTAGGATGTCTTATGACCAAAAGAGAACATCTGTGAGTCTGTTTTTTCTAAAGGACTATTGACTCCCCAGGGGATTTTTTAATTCAAGAATGCTGCTAAATAGACGTTTTGTTTCCTCTTCTCCTTTCGCACCTGGTCATATCTTTTTTTAGCTAAAATCTCTGTTATCGCACTTCAATTATGTTTTAAACAAAGTTTATGGATCTTTGTATTGCCACTTAATTAGATGTGTGTTTATATGCTTTATATATTATAAATGTTGGATAGTTATGAGATTTAATTTTGTTGTATTGTGTCTACAAATCTGTGTATGCGCTCTGAGACTTTCCTCAGTGGAAAATGTCATAAAAGAAATTTGAATAGTGGTCAGATTATCAGCAATTTGTGTTTCCTACATGTCTTCCCAGTGGCTATCTATCCTGGATGTACCAGGATATGTCAATTAAAAACAATCCCTCTATTTTTGGTTGTAACAAAAACTCCACTTCTACAAACAAAAAAAGCTAGTTAGTCCCATTCTATAGAAAGATCCATCAATCCCAACCCACTTTTCAGTAAACAGCTGTAGAATACTTCGTTGCATTTTGCATGCCTTTCAGTTATCATACAGATTGGTTAAATGGGTCTCTTGGGATCTCAGAGTAAGGTAAAGGGGTAAAGGATTGAATTAGCAGTCTGGTAATTAAGGTCCAGTGTCTTAACCATCCATCCTTCTGTTCATCTTCTCAACCTGCTTTATCCTAAGCAGAGTCGCAGGGAAGCTTGAGGCTATCCCAGCAAAGATACAGTAAGGAGGAACAATCCTTGGACAGGACATCAGTTCATCGTACGGTGAATGCATACACACTCACAAATGGATGGCTTAACCACACTACCCCTTAAGTCTATGGACATAAATTGTACACATTTAGCTCACCATCTCTCTTTTTAAAAAAAATTAGTCTCCTACAAATTACCTAAATAACTGCCTTTACTTGTTAAAAAAGGAAGGAAAATTCTTCAAGTCAACCTTTCCTTGAACACAACATAGCAGGTTTAAGTTTACAGTATCTCATATTCACTTTCTGGCTCTGAGTAAATCAGTTCAAATAATTTACTAATACTACTACTAATAACAATATGTTTTATTAATATTACACCTTTATCAAACCCAAATGCATTGTTTATTTTACATGGTATTCTCCTTTACATTTTAAGGTTTTCTGTGGTGCTGCTTGTCATGAAAGTCACTATACAGAATACATTTTGATCACCTTGCTCTATGCTTGACTTGTATTGTATGAGGTAAACTGTACATTAAACAATTTTTGGATGCTTTTTGTTGGATGGCTGGGTTTATTTGGTAACACATTATGCTGAAACCTTTGCCTATAAAATTTGTGTATATTGATATCATGTTTTTATTAACAAAACATATATGCTTGCCAGAGTGTTCATTGATAAAAGGATCTTGGACCCAAGTGGTTTATTCATGGCAAAATGTACACCTGTTTTTCAACTCTATTGGCAGAATTTAAAGTAATGCAATTAATACATCTATAAAGGAGGCACAGGCCACCTTATAGTTTCAGAGTCCTGGGTTCAAATCACTTTGTCTGAGTGGAGTTTAAATCTCCTCATGTCTATGCAGGTTTATCTCCAGCTACTTCAGTTGTCCTTTCACGTCTACGAAAACAGAGAATTTTCCAGGCCCTCTACGGCTGTCCTGTGATGAACCAGTGCCTTGTCAACAACAATGACGTTTATTTCTATAGCGCATTGTCATACAAACAATGTAGCTCAAAGTGCTTTACATGATGAAGAAAGAGAAAAAAGACAAAACAATTAAAATTAGGGAGCACTAATTAACATAGAGTAAAAGTAAGGTAAACAAAATAAACTCCAGACGGCTGGAAAAAAAAAAATTCAGTAGGGGTTCCAGGCCACAAGACCACCCAGCCCCCTCTAGGCATTCTACTTAACATAAATGACCTCAATCAATCCTCATGGTATTCTGGGTTCTCATGGAAAAATTTGATAATGATGGTCATGTGGACTTCTGGCCTTTAATCCATCAATGTAAGGACATCATGGTGCTTTGATTAGGTGGTGGTGATCGCCACCACAGAAAACCGGAAAAAGAATAGAAGAGAAAGTAGGGGTTAGTACGGATTTTGGAGCCACCATGAATAATAATGATAATTGATTGAATATACAGAGCATCAGGATTTAACTAAGATAAAGCTATGAGAAAGCCATGTTAAAGTAATGTGCTTTCAGCAGTGTTTTAAAGTGCTCCACTGTATTAGCCTGTGTGAGACATGCCCGAACACCACCAGACAGACACCGCATCTTAATAAAAAGCTTGTTTAATTTTCTTCCCAAACACACAGTACACTGGGCTCCTCGTCCCAATCACCTTTCCTTTATGTTCCACTCTCTGACCGGGACCGCCTTTCCTCTCTCCACATGAGCCTTGTCTTGCTCCCACTCCTGACTCTAGCTCCCAGACTGTAGGAAGGCAGGCCCTTTTATTCTCACCCAGATGTGCTCCAGGTGCTCCCTCCGATGTCACTTCCTGGTGTGGTGGAAGAGCACTTGGAAGCACTCCGGGCGTCCCTGGAGGGATCCACCTCCACCTTCCCGGGTGTGGTGGAAGTACATCAGACCTGGGCCCTCTGAGACTCAGGGCGCCCCCTGGCAGTGGTCATGGATCCCAATAGGCGTAAGCCTTTTTGTTCTTCTCCCGTGGTCCTCCTCTGATGCAGGGCGGTTGCCCCTTCGTGGCCCGGAGGACATACATGCCACCTTCCGGACCTTCCAGGCGTCCTGGCCGGGTCGCAGCCCCAGCATCTCGCCACACCTGGCGAATTCCTATTGGCAAGCTGTTCCAGATTTTTGGTGCATAACAACAGAAGGCTGCCTCACGACTTCTTTTAAGTTTAGCTCTTGGAATTCTAAGCAGTCATTTGAAGATCTAAGGTTACGATTTGGTGTGTAAGGTGTAAGACATTCTGAAATATAAGATGGAGCGAGATTATTTCAGGCTTTGTAAACTATAAGCAGTTTTTTAATGTCAATTCTAAATGACACAAGTAACCAATGTAGTAACATCAAAACTGGGGTGATATGTTCGGATTTTCGTTTCCAAGTTAAGATTCTAACAGCTGCATTCTGCACTAGCTGCAATCGATTGATGTCTTTTTTGGGTAGTCCTGAGAGGAGCCCATTGCAGTAATCAATCTGACTGTGCTTGTCCCCAGTTGTTTCCCCATTACATCCTATAATGTTGGTTGAGGAGTAGGGGGTCTGTTCCCTGTCTTGGATAATAGGTTGAATGGATGGAAAATGCACTAATTATTTTCCTGAACTAATGTTTTCAGAGCAAGATGTGTCTTATAGTGTGAAGAGGACATTTATTTCTGGATTATACGGGGAAACGGCTCCCCAATTACAAGAAGATAGTCCGTGTGCGCGTGTCTCACGGAAAGTGGGAATATACAGGGTAAGGTAAGAGACATGCTTCATCTTTTATCATATTTCAATTTTCTTACGAGAGGGAGAGAGATCTGCATCATACAGTACTGTACATGTAAAATGTTACGAGAGGTGTTCGCCATCCATGAAAGGTTCTGCAATAAGTAAAGTTAATTGGACTTTTACCTCCATGACCCATAGTATTAGGCCTACACTATAAGTCAAGCTCCAATAGACTACTGAATTTCTGATGACGTCGAATGTGATCTGCATGTCTAACAGCAATTATAAGCAAAAGTCGTAATTACCACTTCGGAGCGCCACACCCTGTAATCCTTCTCGTGATAGCCAGCGCACAGCTGCTTTCCGTCACCGTCAGGTGACTTTTCTCCGGCTCCTTTTCTAGCTGCCCGCGTGACGCACATTCTTTTCAATGTGATTTCTAGCTGAAAGGGTCCCATTGCGGAAATCTAATCAAACAGCGTAAATGCTGCACTCGGCCGCCTACTGCGAGCGCTTCCGGAATCACCTTCTGGAAAGCAAAGCTGCTGATTATGGTTGGGTGGCCAACACTTTTAATACATCAGTCACAAGCGGATCGCAACCCAGTATCCGTTTTTGCACGGTTATTGCCACGCACATTAGTTACATTGGCTAAGCCAAACCTGATCCGAGCGCACGCCTGGGTAAGCCTGGCGTGTCTTCCAGATTTGTGCGTTAATAGCTGCCAGCACAGGCTCCACCCCCTCGTCAGCCCACTTTGCTACCTGGAATTGCTGTAAACTGGTTTAGGTGCATTTGATTAAAGTTGGGGAAGGGCCATCTAGGTGTGCCGATGAGCTTTCTTTAAAGATCTCGGATTTTCGTTTAAAGTACTCGCTTAATCCTGTCTACTGAAGATTTATTTTCTCCACAATTTACACCCCTCCTCCATCAAATTCATTACTGACCCATGTATTTGGCCGCATATTCCAACAATACCATGGGGAGCTGGTATTTATCCCAGCAAAGACAAGACAAAAAGCAAAACCCTCCGGTAAACCGGGACCAGAAGTCACTTCTCTGGAAATAAATGGAAGGGGAAACCAATTATGTAAGCATCTATAAGACTGAATTGACTGAACAATTTTATCTGCAGATTATAACTGTAAACAACCGATGCTGTCTAACCCAGAGTTAAATAGTGTTTGAACTAATTAATAACATGGGAAAGGTGCAGCCGCCCTAACTGATAAAAATGTTAGGACCGTTTTAGAAATGGACAGTGGTGTCGGGAGGTGGGAGGCTTCATTATCTTACGCCTCTGGTGCCTAGCCCCGATCTTTCAGTCCCAGATATACTCGAAGAATTCGTACAAGCTACATATTTTCTTGCCCACCGTGTACCATTCATGTTCCCGTTATATAATTGCCGTTTTCTTGCTAAGTTCTTATTTATATCATTTTAGCAATTTACCCTGTTTCAACTTGTACTGAGCTTGATGGGGAACTTTTTTCAGTTTCTGTTCTTCTAGGATAATATTGATGCTGTTTGTATAGAAGTACAGGTGTGTGTGTATATATATATATATATATATATATTATATACATATATATATATATATATATATATTATATACATTTCAACTGTTAATTATTGGATGCTACTTTGATGGGTATCTTTTCAAAAATGTTTAAGAAAATGAACAACATTTTGTCACAGACCCTCCCAAACTTAACATCTGAATTGCGGTCTGCCGTGTATGAAGTTTACTGAGCCACCACTAGCCTATTTGTACTCCATTTGTAACTCCATGTTAAAGGTCTGTTAAAAAGCGCGCATTTATTGTAATCTGTTAACACATGGAATTTCATTCTATTAGCACTATTTCTTTTGATTAACTATTTAATAAACAAAAATGTAATAACTGGCTCATGGTAGAAATAAATAAAAACGTTCATACCAGTTAATTTAGTCGCTGAACGCACCCGAATGTTACGAAATACATACTTCGCCTAACTGGTTTTCTATTTCAGCCAACTAGGGATTTAGAAGACAGGTGAATTGACAGGTTTGCTCATTGAGGTACTGTAGCGCCTATTGCACAACAACTGTCTAATAAAAGAGGTCGTTAAACGTGTTGCCATGTTTGGATTAAACGGGTTCTGAAAAATATTGACCAATGATTTATCGAAAGTGCTTCACTCTTCTTTCTCGGTCTTTTATAGTTCTGCACATATCCCTTTACGCAAATTAGATCGGCTGACCACATTTTCAAAATCCCAAAACGGGACACAACTTATTAATCAAGAGATCCAGATCAAAAATAATTTAGACGTTTATTAATTTGTAAAGTCGCTTTATCGCTGGGAGTTGGTTAGTGGGTGGTGTTTGAGTGGCATCCCTTTGGAGTAGATTTGTGCTCAAGTTCTTAGACGGAAATTAAAAGCAAAGAGGAGGTTTTGGTGGATGTTGGAATCCTTCTCCCCTTTGAAGTTTTGGTCGCGCTGAAAGACAACGGTGGCTCTACGTTTGCTGCACAATACCTTATAAATGACCAGCCTGCTAATAACGGGACAATGCGAAAAACTGGATCGTCTTGGGCTGGTCACCCTACAATTAGACAATTCATGTACAGACATCTTTTGTGGCACAGATTTGACTTAGCGTGAGACCGTGGTTAGTTCCTTTTATCATTATTTGGGGATGAATTGGTGATGATCTCTTCTGCCACGCAGATCGACAGCCCTGGATTTAAACCCGTCAGTGTCACAGCCTGTTTTTTTTTTTTTTTCTTTATTTCTTTCGATGAATATACTTCACAAGAGTTCACCTGTATCCCAAAGAAAAGGTGAATCGATTACTCTAATACATCATTATGGGCGTGCGCGCTGTTCTTAGAGTGCGTTTCTGCTTTGAACACAGTGCGATGACGATGTATTGAATGTACAGGTCTGAAAAATGAAGGATTCTTTTTTAGCGTTAGAATATTATCTGCCTTAACTTAAGGGATATGATGAATCAATAGAATTAAATAAAATGCGTTTGTGTGTAGAGACAGGAATTTCCACTCAGCAGTTTGACAATGCGAGATTCTTTTGGATAGCTGTCAGGTCACGAGGTTTAAGAGTTTTAAGCAGACTAATGGGTATTAAAGTACTTCATGATCCTCCCACTTGCAGAATTACACATCAGCTCAGCATACTACGGGAAGTTAAGTTCATTATGCTTTTAAACAAATGCAGCTACACGCACTGACAAAGATGTTCAGCAATGGAAAATGTGGGAATCGGACTTAAATCATTGTGCCTCTTGTCTCTTTTAGTATTGAAAAGATGTTGATACAGTTGAAATTTATTTATTGACCACTATGTTGAGTATAAGGACCCCATGCAACTACAGCTACATGGTTAAAGAGACTTCATGTAAAGAAATAAATATGGTAATGTTGTTTTTAAATTTGGTGAATCCAGCAGTAAAGGCAGCTGCACAATATTGCTGCTGTTAACACCATTAATGTGCTTACTTCTGCTTTCTTTAAATCTAATCTCCCATGTGCAATTTATTCGAATTTTTTACAGTCTCATAAAAATACATGCATGTTTGTTCTGATTTATATTGTACCACAACCACTACATATGGCATACAATTCCAGTGTGTTTCTCTTTTGGCTGTTTAAAACAGTGTATTTTCTAGGTTTGTGGGCTAGTGAGAGAAAGAAATGCACTTAATTTACTGGGAAGTTATCTGGTGCAATTTTCCAATTTTTTGTACTACTTTGTATACTGCTTTGTCATTTTGTTCTTCTACCTGTACTGTACTATACATCAAGCTTCAATCACTCCTTCTGTCGATCCCATTTTGTAATTTTAGAGGTTTATAAAGCTCCTCTTGATACTTCTTCTTTCGGCTGCTCACATTAGGGGTTGCCACAGTGGATCATCTTCTTCAATATCTTTCTGTCCTCTGCATCTTGTTCTGTTGCACCCATCACCTGTATGTCCTCTCTCACCATATCCATTAACTTTCTCTTAGGCTTTCCTCTTTTCTTCTTGCCTGGCAGCTCTATCCTTAGCATCCTTCTCCCAATATACCCAGTATCTCTCCTTTACACATGTCCAAACCAACACAATCTCGCCTCTCTGACTTTGTCTCCCAGCCGTCCAACTTGAGCCGACCCTCTAATGTACTCATTTCTAATCCTATCCATCCTCCTCACACCCAATGCAAATCTTGGCATCTTTAACTCTGCTACCTCTAGCTCTGTCTCCTGCTTTCTGGTCAGTGCCACCGTCTCCAACCCATATAACATAGCTGGTCTCATTACCGTCCTGTAGACCTTCCCTTTCACTCTTGCTGATACCCGTCTGTCACGAATTACTCCTGACACTATTCTCCTCCCATTCCACCCTGCCTGCACTCTCTTTTTCACCTCTCTTCCACAATCCCCATTACTCTTTACTGTTGATCCCAAGTATTTAAACTCATCCACCTTCGCCAACTCTACTCCTTGCATCCTCACCATTCCACTGACCTCCCTCTCATTCACACACATGTATTCTGTCTTGTTCCTACTGACCTTCATTCCTCTCCTCTCTAGAGCATATATCCACCTCTTCAGGGTCTCCTCAACCTGCTCCCTACTATCGCTACAGATCATAATGTCATCAGCAAACATCATAGTCCATGGGGACTCCTGTCTAATCTTGTCTGTCAACCTGTCCATCACCATTGCAAATAAGAAAGGGCACAGAGCTGATACCTGATGTAATCCCACCTTCAACTTGAATGAATCCGTCACTCCTACCGCAGACCTTACCGCTGTCACACTTCCCTCGTACATATCCTGTACAACTCTTACGTACTTCTCTGCCACTTCTGACTTCCTCATAAATACCACAGCTCCTCTCGAGGCACCTTGTCATATGCTTTCTCCAGGTCCACAAAGACACAATGCAACTCCTTCTGGCCTTCTCTAAACTTCTCTATCAACATCCTCAGAGCAAACATTGCATCTGTGGTGTTCTTTCTAGGCATGAAACCATACTGCTGCTCACTAATCATCACCTCACTTCTTAACCTAGCTTCCACTACTCTTTCCCATAACTTCATGCTGTGGCTCATCAATTTTATTCCCCTGTAGTTACTGCAGTCCTGCACATCCTCCTTATTCTTAAATATCGGCACCAGTACACTTCTTCTCCACTCCTCAGGCATCCTCTCACTTTCCAAGATTCCATTAAACAATCTGGTTAAAAACTCCACTGCCATCTCTCCTAAACACTTCATGCTTCCACAGGTACTTCCAGCCTTTCCATTTTTCATCCTCTTCATAGCTGTCCTTACTTCCTCCTTGCTAATCCGTTACACTTCCTGTTTCACTTTCTCCACATCATCCAACCTCTTTTCTCTCTGATTCTCTTCATTCATCAGCCTCTCAAAGTACTCTTCCATCTGCTCAACACACTATCTCCTCTTGTGAGTACATTTCCATTTTTATCCTTTATCACCCTAACCTGCTGCATATCTTTCCCAGCTCGGCCCCTCTGTCTAGCCAATTGGTACAGGTCCTTTTCTCCCTCCTTAGTGTCCAACCTCTCATACAACTCATCATACGCTTTTTCTTTAGCCTTCGCCACCTCTCTCTCTTCACCTTGCACCGTATCTCCTTGTACTCTTGTCTACTTTGTGCATCTCTCTGACTATTCCACTTCTTCTTTGCCATCCTCTTCCACTGTATACTCTCCTGTATTTCCTCATTCCACCACCAGGTTTCCTTTTCCTCCTTCCACTTTCCAGATGTCACGCCAAGCACCCTTCTTGCTGTCACCCTTACTGCATCTTCTGTAGTTTCCCAGCTGTCTGGTATCTCTTCACTGCCACCCAGTGCCTGTCTCACCTTCTCCCTAAACTCAACTTTGCAGTCTTCCTTTTTCAACTTCCACCATTTGATCCTTTTCTCTGCCCTCACTCTCTTCCTCTTCTTGATCTCCAAAGTCATTCTACAGACCACCATCCTATGCTGCTTAACTATACTTTCCCCTGCCACCACTTTGCAGTCTTCAGTCTCCTTTAGATCAACTCTACTGCATAGGATGTAATCTACCTGTGTGCATCTTCCTCCACTCTTGTACGTAACCCTATGTTCCTCCCTCTCCTTAAAATACATATTCACCAGAGCCATGTCCATCCTTTTAGCAAAATCCGCTATCCTCTGACCTTCTTCATTCCTCTCCTTGACACCATACCTACCCATCACCTTCTCGTCTCCACTGTTCCCTTCATGAATATGCCCATTTTAATCTGCTCCAATCACCACTTTCTGTCCCTTGGGTACATTGTTCATCACTTCATCCGACCTCAGGCTTTTTATTTGATACATGGGTGTCAATTTGGTCTGGTATAATAAAATGTACCTGATTCCTTACCCTTGTGGTGGCCTTTTCCTCTATGGAAAGAGCCTCCTGTATTCAATGCTTCTTCTCAGCCTCACTTGTCAAACTGATCATTCAGGTCAAAGTGTTTTGTTTGAAAAATGTTGCAGTGATTGCTACCAAACTGGCCTGATTTAGCGACTCTAGCCTAGTTGTGCCAGAGCATTTGTTTCCCAATGTCTGCATTGATTCATTATTTTCCATCATCTGTTACCCACCAATCATTAGCATTACAAGTATACGCCTTGTTCATGTGGCCCAAGCAGGAGCAAAGAAAATCACTATCTTCTTGCTGTTGCTGGTTTACTATGTCGGACAACATACTTTTATTATTATTTTTGATTTTTTGACCATTCTTCTACATATTATGCCTATTTCATTTTTTTTTTCTTGATGCTACCAACTGGACAGACATAGAGATACACAGATGCACATAAACACATTTCTGTCCTTCTGGCAGTTACTTTCTGTTGGATGTTTCAGTGTTAATGTTTGCTCTGAACCATCTATTGGAAAGTATTTTGTAAGGCAACTAAAAACAAAATGCATTGCATTTTTCATTCCAACAGATAGCTTATCACAATGATTAGCACTGCTTTTACGAATGCCATACCAAATAGCATATAATAGACGCACAGCAAGTGGATAGACACACAAACACTTATATATACTATACACACGCACACACATAAATATATAGTACTGGATCTTCCCACGAACAACCTCATCAGACTGGCAGAAATGGTTCTTAACCTCATTGTTTTTCTTTTGTTAACAGCTTTTTTTCCCCAGGACAATGGAGTTGCAATAGGTACTAGAAATGGGATGAAGTTGTGCCAACATCTTTGTCAACTGGGTGGAAGAACATTTTTTCTGTCCTACCTAGAAAATACAAAAAGATCTGTCGACGATTGCACTGGGGCTGCCTCTTGCTCCAGGAGCCAGTTACAGGAATTTATTGATGATTTTACTAGTTTCAAAATTAATAACTAAGTCTCTGTTTCATACTAGAGTTGGATGGGGATCTGCAGTTGGTGTTGGTTGACCTGGTTGGCCAACTGTTGCACCAGAAGAGACCCAGAATTTAGTTGGGGTTGGGACTAATGTCCAGAAAACACAACAAAAATGAGCATATATTGGCAGCTGAAACTGGGGGAGCTCTGTCATGAGGAGCTTGGGTCATTTACCAAAAACTGATCTAGTATCTTCTGGAAGCTCTCAGTATTATATTGCCCCAACCAGAAGAGGCAGGTCTTCCTAGGGCGTCTTGGCACTGCAGAGGAAGAAAGAGATGATACTTTTAATGACAGTGCCCACTCTCATCCCAGCATGGTATTGTGTAACTTATGTGAGCATGGAAGGTGCTATATATACTGTAAGTGCTGAGCAGGACCCTTTCCTGGCAAGGATGCCATAAAGGAAGAACATCATGGAAGTAGGCATAACCTGGCCAGAATGGGGCTGAATCAACATCCCGTGGACTGTAGGGGGAGCTGGGATATCAAGGGTTGCTCCTCCTCCAGTATAATAGAAGTGCTCCTCTGGCATGGACCCAGTAAGGTCTCCCACAGGATTTATGGAAATCATAGTCCTGAGGGACAACCCTGTTGGGGTGCTTGAGTGCCACCAGAGAGCACTGCAGGGAGAAGGACTTCCTGTTTCAGGAGGCTTCCATCTGACCCAGAAGTGCTTCCATCAGGCTATGCCCCAGTATCTGAAGTACTCCCAAGACTGATATAAAAGCAAGCTGTCCAGCCTCCACCAGTGAGTCAGATTCGGGAGGCAGAAGGTAAAGTTCATCTGGAGAAGGAAAAAAAAGGAGTGTTTATTGGAGGGCTGTGGAGTGGATTGGTGTGCAAGAAGTTATTTCCTACAATAAAAACCTTTATTTTGCACCTGGGACTGTTTAGCATGGTGTGTTTAGCGTTTTGTGGCTCAGTGGCGTCCCCTGTACACACAGGCCAGAGGTGTCAAACGTGAATCCTAGAGGGAGTAGTGATTGCAGGTTCCAGCTACTTTTCCTAATTGTTAACCAACTACTGCTGCTACTGGATAAGACTTTTTAAGATTCAGAAACCTTAATTGTTTCCTTCCTTTTTGTTTATGAAGTAACCTTATAATACCGAAATACAAAAACAAGCCAACAGAAGAGCAACTAACTTGATCCCATTTGCACCTACAGGATGTGTTCATGTAACATTTGTTTCAATAAAACATTTAAAAAGAAAAAAGTGAAACTTTGAGAGATATTGAATTGATCTGTGCCACAAAACATTCAGATGGTACACTCTGGAAAAAGGAAAGTCACCAGTTTTAGACAAATCTAATAGTGGAGAATGAGAGCATTAACAACAACAAGTCTAATAACATGTTTCGCTATTGAAAAGAATGGGCATTTGAAATTAATTGACGTAGAAATGGTGGCTCTCCGGTAACTGACCTTGAGACCCATCTTGTGACTTGCTTTACATCTCATTATAACTTGGCTGCTGATTAAGAAAATAAACATTTATAAGATTCTGAATCTTAAAAATCAGGCAAATTAAACTTAAATCAAGAGGTATACACTCTTAGCAGAAGCAATTGGCTACTAACTAAAGAGGGCAATCTAAGATAGCATATCTTTTGAGAATTTTACCTTACATTCTGATTCTCACACAATGAGTGGAAGTCAAACCTACTGAGTACATTGTTCCTCAATCACATGAGATGTTATGAGTGAGTTTAAAATTGTTTGTGACATTCATCTCTGTCAAATTAAACAAAGGATCTCAAACCCAGTAGTTTCTTCATTAGTAGCCAATCACTGCTGGACTGTTGTACTGAGAATGAGATTAGAACTTTGTTTATATTCTTTTGGTTGCCAATGGCCAGCAGCTACCTGAAGTATGCTTTTTGATTAATATCTGTAGGAAAGTGAATGTGTTAGCAGCTGTGTTCTTACTGCTTGTTTCATGGAGATAAAAGAATTTCAATATTGGGACATTTGATCATTAATTTCACTTTGATCTTTGTTTATGCACATACTAAAATGATCAATAAATGCACCATATCTTCTTAGCTAACAATTATTAAATCATCATTTGAAAGAACTCTCTGAACATCTCCGATATAAGTTTTTAGGCATATGTTTTATATAAGATAGTGGTTTTATTTGGTATATATAAACATTCATTAATCAGTCCATCCATCTATCCCGCTATATCCTAACTACAGGGTTATAAGGGTCTGCTGGAGCCAATCCCAGCCAACACAAGGCAGGAAACAAACCCTGGGTAGTGCGCCAGCCCACCGCAGGGCGCACACACACACTAGGGACAATTTAGGATCGCCAATGCACCTAACCTGCATGTCTTTGGGCTGTGGGAGGAAACCGGAGCACCCGGAGGAAACCCACACAGACACAGGGATAATATGCAAACTCCACTCAGGGAGGACCCGGGAAGTGAACCCGGGACTCCTAACTGTGAGGCAGCAGCGCTACCCCATCAGTCCATCTATTCTGAATCAAAATTTTTCAATTCAGGTTTGCGAGTAGCCAATGTTTATCCAAAAAAGATACAGAGTTGATATGCACTCGGCAATTAATCCAAACTGTATGTTATTAGGATGTGGGAACAAACCAGGCAACCTACAGAAAACATGCATAGACACAACCAGGGCTCTGGAGCTGAAAGGAAGCACTAACCACTGTGCCACCCAAGCATACCATATCTAATAAGAATGTTGGAATTCTTACTACCTTTTTCATTTCACAATAAAATAAAACAAAAAGTTAAATAAATAATTAAATACAGTAGTAAAGAAAAGCAAATTACTATACAGTAAGGCACAAATATCTGTATTGTACTGTACTGTACTGTGTACTATACAATGGATAATCAGTCCTATTGTTAACGTACAGCTGCCACAAATTCTTAGTCATCCAGCTATATGTGTGATTTATTTTTATATAGCCTCCCAGTACAAAGTATAATTCAAGGTTCTTTACAAATGGTAGCAAGTGGAATCAAAGAAAAACAATCAAATAAACGAAATATACTAAGGGCCAGATGATCAGACGGGAGAGGAAAAAAAACTGAAGTGGAGAAAAAAATCTCTCGGGTACTGTGACCAAAGGCCCACCAAGGCCTCACTTGGCATTCCATCATAAATTTAAAATACAAAAAAAATGGAATAAAAGAGAGAGTCAGACAGTGCAGATATTATCAAGGACAGGAATACAGTATTCTTTCTTTAAGCAGCCTCAGGAAATTTCTTTCAGATGGTGGTGGCATAGAGCGGATACCGATGGGAGAAAACAAAACACAAACAATGTGATTAGTCATGTGTTTAACAAAAAGCGATGTTTAAAAAGTAAAGTAAAGCAACTCTACTGTGCCGGCCTGATGTATCTCTATGCATTCTTAAAAATAATGTTTCTTTAATGACACTTTATGGCTCTTTACTGAGTTGTGACCTTAGGGCCGTCTTAACATATGGGCACAATGTTCTGATGCCTCTTAACGTATGGGCACAATGTTTCTGATGCCTATGTATGTTTCTGTTTTCCTATTAACACAGGGGCCTCAGTGCACTACTTTGCCTGGGGGCCTAAGATGCTGTTAAGACAATCCTGGGTTGTGTGATTCCTCATAGAGCCAATCATTCTGGAATAGGCCCTCTGCATATGAAGCTGGTTGTTTGTTCTTTGAAAAATGTCCTAATTTTTAAACAAAAAAAAAACTGAAATCTGTAATGTATGGTATGTTACCTAGCTGGACACTAACAGATTAAGAAAATCTGTTATGGTACGTAGGCTACAAGTGTTCTCTGAAAATCATGAGACATTGGTGCTTCACAAATCTGTTACCATCTATTATTGTTTATTCACTGTATGGAGCCTGTTACAGATTGAAATAAATAAAGGTTCTTTTTGGTCTTCTGGGAACCAAACATAGTTACCTTTTGGCGTTGCTCTGAAGAACCACACTGGCACCTTTATATTTAGGAGTGTAGGTAGTTTATTCCATATTTTTGGATCAATAACACTAAAAACAGCCTCAAAACAGAATTTGAGGATCTAAGGTTATTATTGGTAATGTAAGGGGACAGGCATTCCAAGATATATGAAGGTACAAGATTATTCAAAGCTTTATAAACAATTCACAGTATTTAAAATTGATTCTGAATGCCACAGGCAGCATTCGGAACCAAGTGTAATCTATTTAAATCATTTTTTGACAGATGTGGTGGACTCCAAACAAGGTATAGAAACATCTTTGTGATGATCAATAGAATGGGATTCATCTGAGCAATATTTCAAGTGTCTTAGCAAAAGGATCTTAATATTAGTGTCAGTTGTTTACTTTTAATACGTTGGTAAAGATTCCTAAAATTCTGTTTTTGTTTTGTCATTCCAGGTTATTAAGTGTTGTTTGATGAAGACAAAAAAGAATTATATGATTTAAGCATAAGGCTGCAACATAACAAATGTAAAAAAAGTGAATGGGTTTGGGTACTAACTGAAGGCACTGTATGAAAGGGATGAAGACCCCATGCAGGACAAAACCATATATTTATGATGGCATAATATACAGTAAATATGACAACGTCATTATTAATCAATCTTTATTTTATATAGCAATAACAGGTTGGTTTATATAGCTAACATGTTTACAATACATGTTGTGAATTTCCCCTTGGGATTAATAAAGTATCTATCTATCTATCTATCTATCTATCTATCTATCTATCAATATAGTGTCAAATCCACAAAGTGAGCAGTACAATAAAAACACAAAAAACACCAAACTTCAGTATCGACAAATACCAGGACAAGCTTGCAAGCATCACCTAGAAAGTATAGCAGAGGACCATTTCTTCCATGGAGAAAGTCATCAGTTTCAATTTGATCAGCACCCAACCCAAGAAATGGTCAATTTATTTTTATAACGTATATATATTTGTCCATCAGCCATCCTATTTATTTTAATGAAAAAGCCTATCAGGAATTGCACCCAGGGCTCACCATGGTGGCCTGCATTTAAGCAGCACATTGAAATTCTTCCCAGCTTTTGTCCTCTTGGTAACATGAGATCAAAGAGATACATAAATGTAATTAAATAAGTCATTTTCTCACCCACTTAGACCTGAACAGGGTGCCAGTCCATCACAAGGTCAATACACAAACATACACAAACACACCCCAGCCACACACTAGGGCCAATATAGTATCAACAGTCCACCTAACCTGCACATCTTTGGGGTGTGGGAGGAAAACTATGCAGATAAAGGGAGAACATGCAAATTCCATGCAGGGAGACGCAAACATTGGTCTATGTAAGGAAATAAATAATCTAAAAAGAAATAATAACACAGCATTAGAGAACTCCCTAACTCTAGGGCAAGGAAACACACAGGAAAGAATGATGGTGAGCCTAACAACGGAAGTAACTGATCATTTCAGAAACTCATACATACAGTAATAACTTGGAGGAGAGCTGCATATCCTGGCAGCATTCGGGACAAGGAAATAACCAGCCCTGGGTGGGGTACCAGTATCAACTCAGTAAATGTTATTTGGTATTTAGAAAACCCAGGACATTCCAAACTCTAAACAATAGGCAATTTGGTGCAGTAGCTAAGGTGTTGAACTTTAAACCAAAAGGGTCTGCTTCAACTATTATCATTAACTCAGAATCTGAGCCTGAGCATGGCCTATTCTTTTCTTCCATTATTCTATGCCTCTAAAGCTGTAAAATGACTTGGGATGGTGTTTGCTACAGAAACGCTGCTACAGTGGCTTCACAAAGTATTCAGACCTCTTCAATTTCCACACACCTTATTTTGCTGTTGATTTAACTATAAATGGATACATTTGCAATTTTTACTCATCAATCAACATTCAACAATCCTTAAAAATAAAGTGAAAACCAATTTTCAGAAAGATCTGTGAATTTACTTGAAATCGAAAATTTAAATCTCTCATTCATTTAAGTATGAAGACCCTTTGCTGTGGCACATTAAATTGTGGTCAAATGATTTCTGTTTGCTTTAATTATCTTTGAGATGTGGCTAGAACTTGACTGGATCCCACCTGTGGCAAATTCCCGCTGCATTTTATGACAAAAACCAACCAATGAAGGTCCAAGGAACTCTCTGTAGACCTCCATGGTAAAACTATGGTGAAGCATACTGTAAGTCAGGGCAAGGTGTCCCCAGGAACACAATAGTCTCAGAGTAAAGAAGTCTGAAACTACCAGGTATCTTCCTAGAGTTGGCCATCCAGACAAAATGAGTAACCAGGTAAGAATGGTATTGGTCAGAGAGTTGACCAAGACCCAATGGTCACTCTAGCAACTCTTCAGAAGTCCCCTACTGAGGTGGAAGAACCTGTAGAAAGGATGACCACCTCAGCAGCACTCCATCAATCAAGCCACTCTTGAGTAAAAGGCATATGACACATGAAAAGACTCTGAGAATGTAAGGAAAAAGATTCTCTGGTCTGATGAGACAAAAATTGAACTCTTAGGGGAAGAACTCCAAACACTAAATCTGATAAAGACTAGGCACTGCTTATCACCTGCTTAATGCCATCCCTGTGGTGAAGCATCGTGATGACAACATCATGCTCTGAGGGTGCTTCTCTTAGTGGCAGGCACAGGGAAACTGGTCAAAATTTAGAGAAGGATGAATGCAGTCAAATACAAAGAGATCCTTGAACAAAACCTACTGCAAAGTGCATGTAACATCAGACTGGGGCGATGGTTGATCTTTCAGTATGACAATAACCCAAAACATACAGCCAAGACAACGCTTATGTGGCCTGAAGATAAGTGTCTGACTCTTCTTGAGTGACCCAGCCAAAGCCCAGACATATATACTCCAAAGGACATCTGTAGAGAGACCTGAAGATGGCAGTTTACAGAAGTTTCCAATCCAGTCTAACAGAGCTTGAGAGGATCTGCTGGGAAAAAATTGGATAAACTGCCCAAATCCAGGTGTGCAAAGCTTGTAGTCTTACCCAAGAAAACTTGAAGATCTACTTGCTGCCAAAGGAGCTTCTTCAAAGTACTGAAGTAAGAGTCGGAATACTTACATGAATGAGTGATATCAGTTTTTTATGTTTAATACATTTGTAAACCTTTTTAAAAATATGTTTTCACTTTGTCATTATGGGTTACTGTGTGTAGCTTGATGGGCAGAAATGGCAAATATTTCCATTTCAAATTAAACATACAACACAATAATGTGGGTACAAATGAAATACTTTATGAATTGACTGGATATATAATTACATTTTTTTGTTTCTTGCTAGTTGGTTTCCCTTCTCAGCTAACCTCACTAGATTATGACTTCTGCCTCCTTGTTAATTTTTTACTGTCCAGTTAAATAACCCAAGATATTTTTTCTCTGGTACACTGGTGGCCTTTGCACCAATCACTTCTTCATTTTTTTCTTCCTCTTCATCTTTTCCTACATGAATGTGGGGTCGATGCACTTGAACAACCTTCTCCAAACAGTTCAGTTCTGCACCTCCTTGCCAGTCAAGCCCTTTTCCTTCAGAGTTATTTAACTTTCTCCATCCACTACCACTTTGCCCTCCATCATTTTGTCTTCACTGTACTTCCATTCCAATCACTCTTTTGCTTACATATTCATTGTCTCTTCTCAACACATGTTCATACCACTTCGTACCATATCCACTTTCCAGTACTTTCCTAGATATCTCAAACATTTTTGTTATACCTCTGATGGTCTCATTTCTTATTCTGTCCTTTTTTGTAACACTACACATTCATGTCAACATTCTCATTTCTGTCACATCCAACCTCTTCTCCTGTGCTCCCTTTACTGGCCATGTCTCAGCTCCATACATTATTGCTGGTCTTACCACTGTCTTAAAAACCTTACCTTTAACCTTCACCTTAATTCTTCAATCACACAATACTCCTGATACATTCTTCCAGTTGATCCATTCACATTGCACTCTGTGGGTTATCTCTGTTTCTGATTTTCCAACTGATCCTAGATATTTAAATTTATCCACTTTTTAATAGCTCTCCCTGCATGCTAACTTCTGAATCCAGATCATCATTAAACCAATTCATCAAATCATTCCCAGATTCATTAATTTTATGAAATTGCTTATTCCAATTCAAATGGCCAAATCCCATTTCGACACCATCCAATGTTGGGTAAGAATTGACAGCAGATGGGCTGTCAGCCCATTGTAGGGCACACTCCCTCACTCACTCAGTCACACAGGGCCAATTTAGAGTGCTCGTAACACGTATGTCTTTGGGCTATCTTGGGAAAAGCCCACACAAACACAGAAAGAACAAGAAAACTCTGTACAGGCAAAAAAATGGAAAAATGAAAAAATTCAACCTCAGCATTCCTAAGTTTACATGTAGCAGTGTGCTACCCTGCTTATTTTTTCCTTTTTTTGAATTACCATTAATTCATGCCATATACCACCTTTATGTTTTCTTGCAAAAGAGTATAGAAAATGTGTGATAAAGAGGGGCAGGAACCTTGTAGTAAATAAATAAACATCTAACATAAGTTCACAGATTAATACAAAAGTGAGTAGGCAAATTTCCATGTGACATATTTGAAAATGGTTGAACAGATAGAAGGTAGATTTTCAAATGGAAAACCATGAAGCACTTCTTCAAACAAAAGACAGTATAGCGAGAATGTATAACTTCTTTGTGAGTCATGTGATTGAAATGGATACCCTGATGGCATTTTAAAACCGGTTGGGTGAGATTTTGGGCCAGTATAGCTGTTAGCTAACATAGCAACCATGAATACTGAATGACCTTCTCTTGTGTTTAAATTTCTAATTTTTGTATTGTGATTCGTACAAGAATAATGCAGTCCTACAAGTAGTAGAGGATCGATGATTCAGTATCAGGAGAATAATAACAAGACAGGAATGTGGAAATACAGTATATCAATACTTGCTTTAGTGGATTTCAAATTGTATTTATAAGGATGGAATATGGAATAGATCTTAAGGGCTACTGTAGGTTTGTATTTTATTATTATTTTGGAGAGTTTCTCTACAAGAAATAATGTATAAGATCGATGTAGTAATCAACATTACATCTCATATTTTTGTTTGAAAGAGATTGTATTGCTTAGTAAAAAGCAAAAGTATTTGTGCAAAATTTTATTTGAAGTAAAACATTACGTTTTGTTTTACCAAGAAATTTGAAAAACAAATTGTGTTTCACAACCAACTAAATTTGTGTCTTTACCACATAAATTTTCATCTCATCAGCAACCTTTTTCCCCATGTTCAACAGCTCTTGTGAAGGGCATGGAAAGTCAGGTGTGGCTACAGAGTACTCACCTGAAAGCAATTCTCCATTGCTAAAATCCGATGGCTACTGACACGTCTGGAGTGAATCAGCTGACAGAAGTGAAGAAAGTGAGCACAGATGGTTCTACCTCTCACCTGAAATAAGTGCAGCAAAAGAAATACAGGCAATGCGCGAGGTACATGCAAGTGTGTGGAGCTTCGTGGAAGGAGCTGTGGAGTTTGAGGAAGGAACTAATGCCTAAGAAGCAACATTCCTTGCTTTCCATTCCAAACAACTTTAATCTCCCAAATAACTTAACTTTAGAGAGTTTCGCATTTTGCAACTGTGAAATTGAGTGCAAAGCAAAGTGATCAATTAAGTACTGTTTTTCATTAGATAATGTACTTCATTGTCAATGGGCAGTGAATGAAACTCATAGTGATTCAATAATTTCTCAATAAATCACAAGCTAGGCTGAGTTATCAAACTTTTATAAATTACACATATGATTCAGTTCCTGTCCTTGTCCATATTGCAACATAACAGTCTCTGACAAAATACCAACATTACCACGTACACGTATTTTATATGCTTTTTTTAGTTTGTGGTGAACACACAGGTACAAAGGCAATCTAAAATATTATTTTGCTACTGACCACTGTTTTACTCTGTTTTGGCTAATACAGGTATAACTGTTTTGTACAAGAATGCAAGAATCAAAATAAGTGGGCCATAACATCTTGAATATATCATAATACGGTTAACATTACCCACCAGTGCATTACTCAGTTTGAGTAATCTCGCCCGAAAATGTCTTAGTCAGATTAGGAAGTTCGGATGGGATGTTTTCATCTGCTGGGACAAGCAAGGACTATCAAGTAACTGACAGTTATAAGTATACAGTATATAAGAAGGCCAGCCAACAAGTCCAACTTGAAGAGCTTAGATGTGTTGATGGGGGCCTGAATTTCACAGCAACTGTAACTGCAAAAAAAACTAACACACAAACACATTCGCATCCAGGGCCACTGAGAGTATTTGATTCAAGACAAGGACAATCTCTGGATGACATGCCAGACCATTCAACCTTACCTTGTCAATTTACAGTTAACCAATAATATAGTGTGCACAGTTTGTGAGATGTAGAAGTAAACCATGAAAGCTCGTGTTTAGAACAGGTTGCACATGAGAAGGAAATTACTCAGAAAAACAGAACACAAAATGATTTCTTATTCACAATTAGGCCTATATTAGGTGGTCAGTGTTTGGTGAAACTTCCATGGCTAACAATAAAAGTGCATATGGGTCATTCCATGAAGTCATACAAGTTCTGAGTGAAATCCTGAGGAACATTTACACAAGCACTGTGCCACTGCTCAACAGGAAAGCAGCAATTTATGGTTCATGAAGAGCAGACTACAGACAGATACATACTATATCAGAGACAAGGAAAGATACTGGTAGGAAGCAGGGGTGATAATGGCAATGCAGTATGTGGTGAACATATTTCTTTGGACAATGAAACCATGTAGCCTTGCTGAAAAAGAATGTATGAGTGGTATGACTCTCTTTTTAATGTATTAATAAGTGGCCATTCTTTTTGCAATAAGCAAAGACAGCCAGCTCTCTGATCTAGGGGTGTGCATTTACAAAATGTTGTGCAGTCTGCTATATTGTGCATATTATTTCTATGAAGAAACCAGTCAGTGATCAACGGCATTAGAGCAGTCATTCCACAACAATCTGCTTGGTTCCATTGGTGTGTGATGTCAAGTGGTCCATTACCAATGGATTCCCTGTTTTTTTTTCCATTTGCAAGTTATCTTCCCATGGTCTGGCCACACTATATGTGTTTAGATGGTTAGATGTGTTAATGTACATTTTGTCACATTTTGTAAATTTGCCAGTTGTCCAATGATGCTGTCCCTCTGTGACTCCCAGAAGACTTTCAACATGTGCAAGTACTTTCCTTTAATCATCATCGCATGTATTGTTTCTCTCTCACATGGGATATGGCATAGTATGCAAAATGATTATCAAATTCACCAAGACCCATCATTCAGCCCCTATCAAAATCACCTTTCTATTGATAACATGACAGACATGCTTTTATAGTATCTTTCAGGTGTTGCAGCAGTAGCACAAGCATTCTAAGATCATTTGTATCTGAAATGGTCCACTTATTCTGATCTAACCTGGTGGCACCTTTGAGAGGAATGGACATTCAAACCTATCATTTGTATACCTGGCCTTACTCATCTCCCAATCCTGGCTTTTATTCAAAGTGGGCCAACGCTTGTTATTATTTTTTTTTTATGTTTTTTGTTTTTGCTTTGTAAGATATTCACATAAGATTTTGGGATTCTGGAGCAAATGGCCTATCAGGCTGATGAATCAGACACTCTGAGATTGCCTGGATGAAAGCCAGGTAGCACACTTAGAAAAGCAAAGACATTTTAAGATGTGATCAAATGATTTTTTTGGTAAAATGTCTAATGTTCATATTTTTGTGAAATATTAACCATCAAATAAATCTGATTATATACAGTACATTACCATACTTAAAACTATCTCAATGTGCCATACAAAAATAGAATTAGCAGTGTGTTTTTTTTTTTCTTTCATTTTAATACCTGGTGCACAGCCAACTATAGCTTGCTCTGTCCAGTTTATGGGGGTGAAGACCATTCTTTCAAACATTTGGTTAATAGTCCTAATACAATCCAAAACCACACTAATAAGACACTTCTGGATCTATCCTCACTTTCATCCTCTTACTGAACCAGTTAATCCGGTTTCCTGTTATGAGGAGCTGTAGTGACTGATTGAACTGGGACAGGATTTGAACACGCCTTGGAAGCAGTCGTAAACGCCATACCACCACTCTGATCACTTCCCACTCCAGACATAAAAATGAAACTGTCCATAGTTTATCATGTTCATTTCTCCCGAGGACAACCTTTTACATTTTCAAGAGTACTTATCACATTTTACCTTTGACCTTCCCTTGTGCCAAGTGTACAAACCCTGCCATATCTTTCTGTATTATTTTCTATTTATTGCAAGCCGCGCCATATTTTGTAATTGGAGATTTTTCCTCTTAGATTCCAGACGGGATTTGATCTTCAGTTAATTAATTAAATTCATCAAGTGTTACAGAGAGTCATGCTCGAAATAAACATATGTAAAAAACAGACATTTATTTCGGTGAAAATCAAACTTACAAGGCTGTTTAATTGGAAAGAAAAAACTTCTCTGATCCATCAGTTCGGGAATATGTATAGGAAACGCCTCTCTCATACTTCTCAAATAATTACACAGTGAACCCTGCGTCTACTATTTCACAGATAAGGAAGGGCTCGGTGAGCTTATTAGCCATTCGCGGTTTATTCAGAAGATGCTGGGGATGTGGACGAATAAAAGTAGTCACTTGCCTAAACTGTACCGAAAATGTCCAGTTACACTCATCTCAAGTGTTCCGCCAGAGCAAAAACTGATTCCATTCCATGGCTATGTAGCTGGAATGGATGCGTCCATGCGAGGGGCGGGGTATTCGCATGACGCACACTCCGGGCTGGGCTATCGTGTCTGCGGACTAAAGGAGAGACAAGTAAAGCTTGCAACGTTTGGTCGTTGTCTAAAAGTTTCTTACATTTTAAAGAAGATCGTCAGGTGAGTTTTTGGGAGAGTCTGGTTTTTTGGTACTTTTTCTTTTGTCGTATTTTTCTTCGAAAAGGTTGATTTATTGTAAAATGGCTGTCTGATGTATATTATAATTAGGTGGTAGCCGAAGGTGTTAAACTTCGGACGATGTAGAATTTGCTTTGTAGCGTCGCATGCTATTCACAAAATAACTACATAAACTTTCTTTTAGCATGTGTTTTGTAGAAAAGTCATGTTATGTGTTTGCTTCATGAGATTCTAAAACAAGCGTGACCTGTTGTTTTGAAAGCGGGATCCTGAAAAAACAGGTTAAACACATTGGCGTTTTAGCTCTACTTTCGGGAAATGGCCGAGCAGCTGACGAATTACCCGTAGTGTTTTGTCAGGTCAGATTTGGGTTCTGGGTATATGACACGGTATTGCGACAACATTGCGAAGGGCAACAAAGACTTACTAAAGAAGTTAAAAAAAAAAAAAGTTCGAGTTCAAAAAAAAAGTTCGAGTTCTTCCTCCTGGGAAGTGAATAGAGGTTACAAATATAGATAGTAGTTATTTTCTTGAGAAATAGGATTACGAAACCGTTCCAGAAAGACATTTTTTAAGGGATGGGCTTTGTAACGTGATACAGTGAAGTGAGTCGCAGAACGCTGTCCGGATGATAATGTCTGTGTTCAATATCGATTATGGTTTTTGGACTGAGTATTGGACATGTTTTTTCTTTAGTACTGCTTCTTCAAAATGGCCTGACTTGCAGCTGCTTTGAATCAATTGATTTCCCGGACTCTGTAGTGAGCGGATTTAGAAAGTTGAAAGTGTGGACATACTTTTTTCCATTACTAAGGAAAACTAGCATTAATCAGAATACTGTTACCCTGCCCATCTTTGTTTGCTCTTTGAGAACTCATGATTTTAACAAAGTACAAGTCACGTGGGTTGACGCCACTACTGAAGGTGTTAAAAAAAAATGAACTGCGTGGTGTGAGTAGCGATTGTGAAAGAGGAGGGGGTGTTTTTGTTGGGGTAGACATCACGAGAACCGGGTACTTGTAAAGTGAAGAAGAGGAGTGGACTTTGGGGAGTGGTATTCTGAGGGAAACTGTGTAATGTGATTGTGGGTTCTTTATTTTGACCAGGTGCTAGAACTGGAAACGTGGCTAAGAGTTACTTGTGTGGAGCGATTGTGTGCCAGTGAGCGCGATAGTGACTGTCAAGGCTAGGTGTCTCATAGGTTGATACTTGGAAGATTGTTACATACTTTTTTTTTTTTTTTTTTTTAATAAATATATTTCACAGTAAGGCAGTTGCAGATCTTGTATTGAAATATTTGTCATTCTAGAAAATTATCTTTTAAATGCTGAAAAGTGTCAAACCTTTTGAAAAACAGCAAGCATATTTTGCAACAAAATGCTGGTTAACAATCGTTAAATAACTAATGGACCATTAAAATGTGCAAGTCAGATATTTCGGGAAGCTTGCAAAAAGTATTGTAATATTCGTGCTAGTTAAGTATTTGTTTTACTTTTATCAGAGCAGTACATTTAAAACCACTCGGCCTGCAGAAAAAGTGAACAGCAACAACCCAAGTCCGCCATCCCTGCTTTACTTAGTCTAGTAAAAATGTGCCTGATCACTTGGGCTTGTCTGTTGACATTACCTGGGAATGGCTTTACCACTTGCTTTTGTTGTTTTTGCTTTTTTTCCTGCCTTCTTTCTATCTCCACCTTTCATGTCTTTCTATAAACTTGTGCCACGATTAGCAAAACCATCTTTATACTTACTGTATAGGGTGGTCCAGATCTAATTATGCAATTTTTATTACGCTATAACTTAAGTTTATTACATAGAAAATCACCCGAAAAATCCCGAAAAGACGATGAAGAATCGTCTTCGCGCCGAACTGGAATCGACCTCGCATAGATGATCTGGATCTGCATAGATGATCTGGATCTGCATAATTGGATCTGAACCCCCTTGTATATGACCATCACTTACATCAGTTTCAAATTAGGAACCAACCCTGAATGGGGCACCAGTCTCGGTTTCAGAGACATCATTAATAAAAGTATCAACATAATGATAAGTAAAATGTTGTTTTACATCAGGTTGATTTCATTTTGTTTCAGATTCTGAATTCCCTCCTAAGTAGCAAGAATCATGGATTGCAACTGTTAAGCTTTTTTCATTGAACAAAAATTACGGTTGCATCACACTTGATGTATTTTTAGTTAATATTTGGTTTTGGCACCCTTTAGAAGCCTGTAACTGCCTGGAGATCTGTTTAATTTGTTGTGACCAATTTGTGAGATGCTTACTTCTCTTTAGTGGTAAAGCCCAAGGATGTTGCAGTGCTCTGTGAGAATGAAAATATCTGTTATGAGTGCTGATGTTTTTAGCATTTATTTTGCATTGCGCAAAATGCTGTTGCAGATCAAAAGCAAGAAAATGATGTTGGGGATGTAAATGACTTGCTGATAAAAAGCTAAATGTGAACATCTGTGTGTAGTATTAAAAAAAAAAAAAATCACATTTATGAAAAGTTGGACTGTTGAGTCTTGTGATAGTTTAACTGTAAAATAAGTTTTAATCACATTTGGCCTTTTATGTATGTTAATTTTAGCCATAACACAAACTTGAAGTTAAAGTGACGCACTGTAAATTCTTTATGGTCTCCTTACTCATGAAAGGGGAGATCTCATTAGCTGTATTTAGTAGTAGTGGGATTCCTAAGGCATGAAGTGGCATCCTGCAGACATTCCTGATAGAAACATTGTAAAAACCACCTTTGTTTTTGCAATTAAACTGCTTCCTCAAACCAAGGCCTGTTCTGTGAGTATTTAACCATATACAGAAAGAAAACAGGAACAGAAAATGATCCAAGCTTAAGGGAACAGTCCCTTTCCAATGTAACTGCACCTCTACAAACCCATCCAGTAAGAATAATAGGGTTTATTGAGGAAATCATTTTAGTCAGTTCCCTGCATTATCATTTCTTCCCAAGTCAGCTGAAAATCAATATTACCTTTTGTTCACCAGGGCTGTCAAATTAAGGTTAGATTAAAACCTTTAGGTGCTGCATGCACATTTGTATTGTATGAGTTGTTTTTCACATTTTTTTTGTTATTTTTACTTTATTTTTCTTATGTTGTGTTTGCAGAACATGAAGTGCACATGCATGGTTGCATAAAGAAGCAGACTTTAAACAAATAAGTACACATTCAATTCTCAAAGCCAGGTGTTATAGGGTAGTTCTTTTTGTAATTTATTTACTTAGATATTACTTTGAAATTTTGAGTTCAAGTTGATATGCTTTGTAGTCTCTTTTAATTTAAACAAAACTGGGAATGCAAAAACTGTCACAAAATATGTCGAGTGTCACACGGTCTTAAGCTTCTAAACCTTGTTCAGAAACTTTACATAAGAATCTTAGAAGTTGGACAAATGAGAGTAGATCCATCAAGTCCAACAAGCTTGTTTTGTTAGGTAATAGTTAACTTGTCTGAATATCTCATCATTTTAAAAGTTGTATTCTTTGTAAGTATCTTAAAAACATGTACAGGAAACTATAAATCACTTTAGTAAAGTAATGTGCAACATTGTATGTCTATATATGACAGAGGCTAAACAACTAATTCAGAAGACTGGCTGTGTGGTAGGAGAGAAACTGAACAGCAGAAACTGTGGCAGTTTGGAGAATGTTGTCTAGACTTCAGATTATTATTGAAAATGCTAATTGCCCACTGGGCGATTGTGGTTGGGCAGAGGAGTGTTTTCAGCAGTACATTGACTAGCATAAAGTGCTCCAATGAATGTCACAGGAAATCCTTCCACTCCATAGCCATCAAACTCTATAACTTCTCTTCCAGTCAATCATCGACGCTATAAGCTGTTACTTCTTTTTTTTTTTTTTTTTAATGGATATTCCAGTAAGTACATTGTTCAACTACTTAGTTGTGCAATTTATCTGTTCTTCTCTTGTGAATAACTTTATGTTCTCAGAATGTGCAATATTTCACTGCGATATTACTATGTGATATACTTCAAGCTCAGTGTGCTATTAGGATTATTGTTTTTTTTTTTTATTGTTTTTTTTTTTCTTTTCTTGCAAAATACATGGGAAACTTGATGAAACTATAAGAGGAGGTCACTGTAACAATAAAAAGAAAACACATGTAGGCATTGCTGGGCTTTTCAAACAAGCTTAAAAAAGCAAAAGCTTATTTAGATGCACATCTCCTTGGATTAGTGGAACGTTTAGTCTCCTGTTGAACAGGTATATTTGGTGTGAAAGAATGCTGCAATTCAAGAATCTGCAAAGATCAAGCTGTACTTGTTTCAGCCTAAAACTATTAACAAGACCCTTGGTGGTTGTCTTCTACTGAAGTGCAAAAGCAATGACTGAAACACATAAATTATGAACTTTGTACATGTGTAGATGTGTGTATTTTTGCTAATTGTTCATGTGTCATTCCATGAAGAGGTATGTAGTAACTAATTTCAGAAAAAAAAGCCTTGCAAATGTTTATATAAGCTTGCAAATTAATAAATCCAAATTTTCTATTCAGTGTTTGATGTTGCATGTTAATATGGAAGAAAACATTTAAGGTAGCCAATATTCAATGATATCTTACATCGTCGATTGGCTTCAGAAATTTCCTCAAAGTGTCAAACTGTAGCTGTCAGTTTTTTTTTTTTTAAATCTCACTCGTCTTACAAGAAAGTGTCACATTTGCATCAGGAAGTGCATGAGATTCTTGTGCTTAGCTACAAGTAGTTTAACAAGACTACGCTGTAGTTGAGGGAAGGCCGCCAGGTCAGTACATCACACACAAAGTTTGAATGGGAAAAGCGGAGTTATATTTGTAACGCTGCGCCACTGCAGTACTCGTGGACTCCAGGTGCCCGTGGTTTCTTGCTCTTTTAGGTAGCTCACCTAAAAGATCTCTCACTTTGGCTTCACGAGTTGAAATTCTTTTGTGGCTTTGGCAGGTCTGCCCCTTTTTGAAGACTCCCCAGAAGCTGCTCATTTGTATAATGGAATGTTGGTTCATTCTGTGGGTGACTAATCTCCAGGCTAATGCAACTTGTCAGCGATGTTACAATTCCACCTCAAACCATACCTCCTGGAATAAAATTATTATGAATTGAGCGGAGGAACAAGACAGTGCCTAAACAGAGTACCACCATTAACTTGGTTACATTTAAAGCACTGTTTGTGGCAAATACGAATGTAATTGTACTATGCATGTGAGATTAAAAAAGGATTGTACTACTGTATATGGCAAAGCATTTTTTTTATCATAAGCCATTGTCTTCCTACATGCACATCATATGTTGATAGCTCACAATACTAATCAATACTCAGCGTAATGCACTTTTTGTGGCATGTCCTTTGCACACATAAGAAAAGTCAAAATGTGTGCAATAGCCAAGTCACATTGTTTTGTAATAAAGCATACCAAGGAGCTTTTTTTGGTTCGTTCAGAAGATGATTGAAAGAGAAGAATTGAGGATGCCTTATTTGAGAGACTAGTGTAACTAGTGACTTCTAGTTTCATGTTGATGGATATTTATTTAAATCAATTTTCTGATGTTTCTGATCATCAAACACATTTAACCATTAGTCAAATATAACACAATTAAACACAAAATGCAGTTTTTAAATGATGATTTTTATTATTTAGGGAGAAAAAAAATCCAAACCTACAAGGCCCTGTGTGAAAAAGTAATTGCCCCCTTGTTACAAAATAACCTAACTGTGGTGTATCACACCTGAGTTCAATTTCCGTAGCCACCCCCAGGCCTGATTACTGCCACACCTGTTTCAATCAAGAAATCACTTAAATAGGAGCTGCCTGACACAGAGAAGTAGATCAAAAGCACCTCAAAAGCTAGACATCATGCCAAGATCCAAAGAAATTCAGGAACAAATGAGAACAGAGGTAATTGAGATCTATCATTCTGGTAAAGGTTATAAAGCCATTTCTGAAGCTTTGGGTCTCCAGCGAACCACAGTGAGAACAATTATCCACAAATGGCAAAAACATGGAACAGTGGTGAACCTTCCCAGGAGTGGCCGGCCGACCAAAATTACCCCAAGAGCGCAGAGACGACTCATCTGAGAGGTCACAAAAGACCCCAGGACAACGTCTAAAGAACTGCAGGCCTCACTTGCCTCAATTAAGGTCAGTGTTCACGACTCCACCATAAGAAGGAGACTGGGCAAAAACGGCCTGCATGGCAGATTTCCAAGACGCAAACCACTGTTAAGCAAAAAGAACATTAGGGCTTGTCTCAATTTTGCTAAGAAACATCTCAAAGATTGCCAAGACTTTTGGGAAAATACCTTGTGGATTGATGAGACAAAAGTTGAACTTTTTGGAAGGCAAATGTCCCGTTACATCTGGCGTAAAAGGAACACAGCATTTCAGAAAAAGAACATCATACCAACAGTAAAATATGGTGGTGGTAGTGTGATGGTCTGGGGTTGTTTTGCTGCTTCAGGACCTGGAAGGCTTGCTGTGATAGATGGAACCATGAATTCTACTGTCTACCAAAAATCCTGAAGGAGAATGTCCGGCCATCTGTTTGTCAACTCAAGCTGAAGCGATCTTGGGTGCTGCAACAGGACAATGACCCAAAACACAGCAGCAAATCCACCGCTGAATGGCTGAAGAAAAACAAAATGAAGACTTTGGAGTGGCCTAGTCAAAGTCCTGACCTGAATCCAATTGAGATGCTATGGCATGACCTTAAAAAGGCGGTTCATGCTAGAAAACCCTCAAATAAAGCTGAATTACAACAATTCTGCAAAGATGAGTGGACCAAAATTCCTCCAGAGCGCTGTAAAAGACTCATTGCAAGTTATCACAAACGCTTGATTGCAGTTATTGCTGCTAAGGGTGGCCCAACCAGTTATTAGGTTCAAGGGACAATTACTTTTTCACACAGGGCCATGTAGGTTTGGATTTTTTTTCTCCCTAAATAATAAAAACCATCATTTAAAAACTGCATTTTGTGTTTACTTGTGTTATATTTGACTAATGGTTAAATGTGTTTGATGATCAGAAACATTTTGTGTGACAAACATGCAAAAGAATAAGAAATCAGGAAGGGGGCAAATAGTTTTTCACACCACTGTAGATATTTATAATAATAATAACAACAGCTGCTCACTACTCACTAAGCTTATGTATCACATCAAAGGCGTGCCTTTTTGGTGACAATTCTTCCATGAAGACCTCTTCTGGCCAGAGTTCTCTGGACAGTGGATGGTAGTTTCCTGGGTGCCACAGGTTTCTGCCAGTTCTGAGCTGATTTTGGAGAGATGTTAGCATGATGTGCTTTTCATCTGCTGCACTAAGTTTCCTTGGCCAACCACAGCGTCTATGGTCCTCAGCATTGCCCATTTCTTTGCGCTTCTTCTTTGAAATCCTTTTCCTGGGAGAGACCTTGCTAGTGTGTATAACCACCTTGTGTCTTGTTCCTGTGCCCAATCTTGTCTGTGATATGAAACTGTCTTCCACAACTTCACCTTGGTAGCAGAGTTTGGCTGTTCTTCACCTAGTTTGAAGCCTACTACACAGCTGTTTCAGTTACTGACTGCGTTTCAACCTACATATGAATATGATGATCATTAGCAGCTGTTTGATATAATTGTTTAATCATTCACCTGACTATAATCCTAGACAATCCCTGAATTTGTGCAAGTGTACCTATAAGAATTGATGCTGGTTTGAAGGCACAGGATAGTCACACCAAATACTGATTGGATTTTAATGTTTCTTTTGTTGGCTCACTTTACATTTTGTAAATCGATAAAAATAAACAATTAGAATTTATATTTGTCAAAGCATTCCCACTTTATAGTATGTTTTTATAAACAACTATAACTGCAATCTGGGCTGCAGGTTGGAAGTTTAACAGAGGCAAACAAACTTGCATGTAATGTCATATTGAAGTCAGTTAAGCACCACTACAAAACGCAACCTAAATGCCTAGTTCGCTCGGAGTACCTTCATTTAAACTAGATTTGAACATCCTTGTGGACAGGGCCCAGTTGCTGGTGGATCTTTGATACTTATATTTTGTTATTATTTATGGCGGTTAGAAAATGGGGAAACAATTAAAACCTAAATGCAGCTGCCTAAACCTAAAACGGGCAATTAATTCTGAATTGTAACAAGTGAGTTAACTAAAATTAAGTCAAACATACTGCTTTATCAGCAAATAAATAGTGGAAGTGAAAACCTGCAGTTGCAGCAGCCCTCCAGGACCATGAGTGAAGATACTAATTTAAGGATTAGTGAAAGAACTAACAAGCAGTACCAAGTTTCATTATCGGCAAGGACTGCCTTCTAATTAGGAAACTGGTTGGAATGAAACCTACAGCCACTGTGGCCCTCGAAGAACATGAGTTAAGATCTTTGGTGTAGATTAAGAGTGGAGTATAAAAATTAGGGTTAAAGTTTTATCTTGGATTAATAGTGAGCATTTTGTTGGCCCAACAACACTGTTCTGTTTCAGTGATGGCATTCCAAGCCAAAGTGGCCAACTACTCAAAAACGTACATAGAGCAGGCATGGCTGTTTTTCTTTTTACTTCTGGTGGTGACCAGTTATTTTTTTTTTGATCATGTAACCATTTTGCAATATTCAGTAGACATACATTTTCCTGTTTGTGGAGGAAAACTTTGTAATTTTACAGATAATTATCCTGTATTTTATCATTAGAAGAATCCTGTGACAGACCTAATTTTAATTTTTTTAAATTCGTATTTTAATATAAACTGCTCAGAAAAATTAAAGGAACACTTTCAGGGCTCTAGACTTAACTTTTTGCACTGGTTGCACTGGTGCGCCTAACTTTTTTTCTTAGGTGCACCAGCACAAAAGTTAGGTGCACCCAAATTTTCAACTGCATCACATTTAAACCACAGTTTTACACGTTCACTTTATTTATTTATTTGATTTTTTTTTTTTTTAATCGCTGTCCATATAGGCAATATTGACTTGTAAATGATTAACTAACAATCCGGTCAATATAAAGTTCTTTATTTGAAGGCAAGCACAATTCTAAAAGAAAGGTAACTTACTGAAAAAGTGTTGGTGCTTAAAATGCTTTACTGAGCTTAAATTTAAACTTAAAAACATCTCAAGATAAATTAAGTGTTTTAAGGGCTTCAAACTGAACATCTCATGGCTCAATGTCTTATGGACTATCCTCCATTGCAGTCACATGCCCCTCGGATGGCCAACTCCTGTAGTTTGGCCTTCTTGATCTTTGGCCTTGACTAAACCAGCTGGCCACACTCTCTCTAGCATCAAAATCTTCCAGACTTGGGCATGAGCATGCTCGACCTCAATGTGTCCAATAGGTATATTCACCGGTCTTCCTCTCCGCAAGATACGACCGTACACAATGACGCATTCCTTTGTGGCGATATCTGTGTCTCCGTCGATCAGGAATGCCATGTACGCACTGTTCGCAATTTGCACAGACGTCTTTTTTTTCAATGTATCTGCGATGACTCCTATAAATTGGGCGCACGCGACATCATTGCTGTACGTCGGGTTTACGCCCTTCACTATCTCTGATTGGTTTAGACCACAATATGGGCCTAATGTGTGTCTGTTGTTGAACAACAGGGAGACTTTAAGAGTCACGGAGTTTCGTTTTTTTTCCCCCTCGAGTTTCGGCTGGTCGCACCGGTGCAGCCTTTGATTTTTAGTCGCACCATTGAGAAATTAGGTCGCACGTGCGACCAAATTGGTCGCACTCTAGAGCCCTGACTTTGAAAACACATCAGATCTCAATGGGGAAAAAGAAATCCTCCTGGATATCTATACTGATATAGACTGGGTAATGTGTTAGGAACGAAAGGATGCCACATCGTTTGATGGAAATGAAAATGATCAACCTACAGAGCCCTGAATTCAAAGACTCCCCAAAAATCAGAGTGAAAAAATTATGTGGCAGGCTAGTCCATTTTGCCAAAATTTAATTGCAGCAACTCAAAATTGTACGCAGTACTTTGTATGGCCCCTGTGTTCTTGTATACATGCCTGACAACATTGGTGCATGCTTCTAATGAGATGACAGATGGTGGTGTGGGGGATCTCCTCCCAGATCTGGACCAGGGCATCACTGAGCTCCTGGACAGTCTGAGGTGCAACCTGGTGGCATTGGATGGACCAAAACATAATGTCCCAAAGGTGTTCTATTGGATTTAGGTCAGGAAAGTGTGGTGGCCAGTCAATGGTATCAATTCCTTCATCCTCCAGGAACTGCCTGCATACTCTCACCACATGAGGCCAGGAATTGTCGTGCACCAGGAGCCACTGTACCAGCATAGGGTCTGACAATGGGTCCAAGGATTTCATCCTGATACCTAATGGCAACCAAGGTGCCTTTGTCGAGCCTGTAGCGGTCTGTGTGACCCTCCATGGATATGCCTCCCCAGACAATCATTAACCCACCACCATACTGCTCATGCTGAATGATGTTACAGGCAGCATAATGTTCTCCATGGCTTCTCCAGACCCTTTCACTTCTGTCATGTGCTCAGGGTGAACCTGCTCTCATCTGTAAAAAGCACAGGGCACCAGTGGTGCATCTGCCAATTCTGGTATTCTATGGCGAATGCCAATTGAGCTGCATGCTGCTGGGCAGTGAGCTCAGGGCCCATTAGATGACATGGGGCCCTTGGGTCACCCACATGAAGTCTTTCTGGTTGTTTGGTCAGAGACATTCACACCAGTGGCCTGCTGGAGGTCATTTTGTAGGGCTCTGGCAGTGCAGTGCTCATCCTGTTCCTCCTTGCCCAAAGGAGCAGATACTGGTCCTGCTGATGGGTTATGGACCTTCTATGGCCCTCTCCAGCTCTCCTAGAGTAACTGCTTGTCTCCTAGAATCTCCTCCATGCCCTTGAGACTGTGCAGGGAGACACAGCAAACCTTCTGGCAATGACACGTATTGATGTGCCATCTTGGAGAAGTTGGACTACCTGTGCAACCTCTGTAGGGTCCAGGTATCGCCTCATGCTACCAGTAGTGACACTGACTGTAGCCAAATGCAAAACTAGTGAAGAAACAGTCAGAAAAGATGAGGAGGGAAAAATGTCAGTGGCCTCCACCTGTTAAACCATTCCTGTTTTGGGGGTCATCTCATTGTTGCCCCTCTAGTGCAGCTGTTGTTAATTTCATTAACACCACAGCAGCTGAAACTGATTAACAACCCCCTCTGCTGCTTAACTGACCAGATTAATATCCCATAAGTTTCATTGACTTTATGCTATACTCTGATTAAAAAGTGTTCCTTTAATTCTTTTGAGCAGTATATATTTTATAATACTGGTGTCATCTGTATTTGAGAAGTAAATTATTATATTAGCTATTTATATTTTGGTTTAGCAATAATAACAACTCTTGCATGCATAGGAAAGAAACCAAAATGAACATAGTTGGAACTGCTGTTTATAAAACATTAATTTTTTTGTGGATAAAATGTTTGGCAAAAAAATGTAGATATGCATCTGCTTTATTACAAAGTTGTAGTAAATTTGAAGATATCCTAACTTATTAAAAAGAATACAAAATTCAACACTATTGGGTATCTATTACAATTGAAGTTTAGTAAAACCACAAATGACCACTAATTTAAGAAAAGGCAAGTTTGCAGAAGGATGTTTGCTGGAGATGAGTGACGTATTAGAGCTATTGAAATAGATTTTTGCATGTTGGATATACCAGTTTGTCCTTATGTTCGTCTGGTTGCCCTTTTTACTACAAAGCATAGCTGGGACATAAGGTTGGCCATTCATTGATTTTAAAATGAGAACTGACATTTAATTCATCAATGAGCTTTGTCAGCAAAATGTTTATTGAAACCATGCCCACTGCAGATCACTGTTTTTAGCACTACACATACCTGCTTTGTGACATGTAATGGTTTTGAGGTCTTGTTTATTCACTATAGCATCATGCTCTGTGGCGCAGTTGTAGTGCTGCTGCCTTGCAGTCAGGAGTTCATGGGTTCCCTTACCGTGTCCTCCCAGCGTGAATTTTGTAAAGTATTTTGAGTAGTGAGAAAAGTGCTATATGAATATAATGAATTATTATAATAAAAGATGCAGGATAAACTTAAGAAAATGTAATCCATTAAGAAATTATTTTTACATATTCTTTGTAAATTCAGGTTTAAGTATTAGGGCCGGTTTATACTTCACGCTCAGAACGCGTACGTGCCCGCATCATGGCTGCCACGTGTTCTCAGCGTTCATTTCATGCGTCCTCTGAGCAGGTCCTCAGAAATTAACGCGACGCGTGTGTGAGTTGCAGTACCAGCTAAAAGTCGGAATGTGATGTCAGTCTCTGTTTACTATCTACTTGTGACAGAAAGCCTCTATGCAGATCCTACGGGGATTGATGTGCGTGCTTCGATGTTTGATGAATGGTTTGATGTGGTGAAGCAAAATGCCGACATACAGATGCATTTGTGGTGCTTTTATATTCAAGCGTTGCATAATCCCAATCGTAATGACACGATACATTTTAAAAGTCTCACATACCATCTTTTGTGCCGTCTTTTTTTTTTTTTTTTTTGGCGACTTCACAACAGCAACATAATGTATAGCGCTGTATTTGAGCCACTGGGAAAAAAATAAAGGACACGGTGAAAACGTGTATTTTGTGATGAAAGTGGAAATTTCGGCTTTAATCTCGAAATGTCCACTTTAACCTCGTAGTTTACTTTTATCATTAAAGCAGACCATCGTAAACATCATCCCAGTTTTTAATCGCTGCGAGCTTCTTGGACCTGACAGCAGCGACAAACGGCAATATATCACCACACAGAACAAACTAAATGTATGCTATTCCAACTCTCTGCACATTTAATATCCTTAGATTTGTACTTGATACCACTTTCATAATGAAATGCATTTAAGTGTATATGTTTAAATAATGAATACTGTTAATAATTACACACATGGGGGTGACACGGTGGCGGAGCGGTAGCACTGCTGTCTCGCAGGGAGTTATGTTGCTGGTATTTCCTGCTTTTATTCCACACTGTGCTCCGGTTTACTTCCAAAGATATGCAGATTTGGGGATTTGGTGCCGCTAAAATTACGCTAGTGTATGTGTGTGCTTGTATTCACCTTGCGATGAGCTGAGGCCTCATCCAGGGATTGTTTCTCACTCGTGCCCAATGCTTGCTGGAATGGACACATCCCTGGATTGATGGATTTAATCAATAAACATCCTTTTCAGAGATCTTGCGATAAGGTGTCATCAGAATTTAAATGGGTGTTTTAGGCAATTCACAACACACAGAAGCCGAACATGTTCTCACCGTGATAATCTCTCGCACTGCCACCTTGTGGATTCCTCCAGATTTATGTAAAGTACGCGCGCAAGTATAAACACTACAACGCTTGCGTAGCAGGGGCGTCTGCTGCAGCATGCATCGCGTCGCGTGAAGTATAACGCAGGCCTTAGTCTGCCCTCAAGCTTTAAGGGCAAGGGATTTTCTTGTGGCCAAACAGATGTTTCAGCGTTGCACATCCTGCTTTTACTGTTTAGAGGTCCAATGTTAAAAGACTTGGTCCTCTTTTTGCTTTATATCATTTTTATTTTTAAGACAGTGCATTTATCCTACTGTGACAGATTGAATGTAGTGTAATTCATGGTTAGGGTTTTTGCGATTCCTGTTTTTTTTTTTTTCCTCCAATTTAAATCTGTATTTTTTAAAATATTTTACTAATAAGCAACTTGTTTTTGTCTGTCTGATGCCTTGGTGATTAAAGATAGGGTAGTTTACTATGCTGTGCATGTACCTTTAGGAACAATGTGCACAATGGCCCGTGAGATTGTGAGCTGCGTTCCCTTCTAAGAATTAATCTGTCTTTACACCCTTTGTATTCACTAGCTTTCAGCACATCTATCACAAATCCTCTTACTCTTTTGCCAATTGTCACCTATTTTGTTTACAGTGTGAGTTTATTGAGCCTTAGCTGGGAGGTGTTATAAACATACTTACTGAAAATTGTTTATTCTTTTTAGTAGAAAAGGGACTGCGCTCATTTAAATGTCTTCTGTAGTGCTTCTGATATAAGCTCCTAAAAGTTAAATTTTTTTAAGATCACAAATGCAACAGAAAAGATAATGTTTTTACCATTTGTTTTAGGTGCAGTTAATGATAGTGGACTTGAATTTGTGTACATGTACTGCATCTACATGTTAAAGGGTCCCTGCTGTACTGCACACCTACTTTAGGAACAATTTTTTTTTATGAAAATTAATATATACCAATATTAATCCCTATTTTTTGTGTTATGATTCTAAAAGATGATGTTTTGGTTATGCCACTACCGCCAAGTCCCAACCATCTTCACAGTCAGTCCAGGTTTGAGTGCACCTGTCACAGCCTGAGAAATGGAGATTGGTGCTGAATGACATGCAATACCAGCCTAAAGTCCCATTTGGATGAGATTGCTGTTACAGGAGGTGGGATTAAGGAATTATTACCAGAGACCTCTGAAATTTTTGTTCCACCCAAATCATGTGCGTCAGTAACTTTTTATGGACTGTGTGAATTGACATGTCGGTAAAACCATCATCAGAATGATTGACAGTACTAAGATTACAGAGGTCCTCTGGTAGTAATTGCTTTACCCAGTGCCTGTAGTGGAAATAAAGAACTGCACTTGTACACTTTGTTGTGGTTACTGAATAATGGGGGTTGAGTGAGGTGAGTGTGTATGGGGTGTCCCCACAGAAATCCAAGGCATACTGAAATGCACAATTATATCGAAATGCTTGAGGTTGTGGTGACCATTGGAGAAGCAATAGAAGTATCCTTGTAATAAATAAGGGCTGGTAATGTGGTCAGAACTTGCACTACACACTAGTGCATATACATTAACCACCAGTTCTCATAAGGTAGGAACACCCAGTGTAGCAGTATGTACTGGTACTCGGTACTGGAATTTCTTACTGGCACACTTCAAGCACTGACTTTACCCCACCTCCTGGTGTAAAACTAATCCCTTTCCAAATAGGGCTTAAGTAACTCTCACGGCTGATGCAGCATTGTCCTTGTGTAAACCTGCTGGAGGAGGAGCAGCAGCTAGATCCTTGGGCTGTAAGTTATATTTTTGTATTCAAGTGCTGGGGTTCATTCAGCCTCTCGCTTGCACTGTCCTAATCATCTTGACTCCAACAAAGGTCATCAAGTAGGCTGAAAGGCCCAAAAACAACTGAAAGGCTATTTCTTTTGAATATGTAAGTTGAAGTGGTAAAGCACAGGTAAACAGCTGTATGAAACAATATTTAATGAAGAAAAGTACTTTATCAGAGCCGCACATTTTCAGGTATTTCAGTGTTATTTGAACAAAAAATGGTGTTAATGTTTGACAAGGCCTTTGGAGTTTTTTTTTTTTTAATCCTTGTTTAATGCAATTTTTATATTGTGCTTGTTAAATACATCATGTCCCTCTTTATCCAATGTATGATTCCTAGGTACCAAGAGCAGTCAAGACAGAGATTAGCTTTTGATGTGGTCTTATTTGCTTTATCAGACAGGGCCAATTGAAAGTTGCTGGACATCCTAACCCATACATATTTGAGATATGTATGGAAAACTTAGAGAAATTCACACCATTTTATATACTTTGTAGCAGAGTACATAATAAAATCACAAGGTATATGTCAAGGGAAAGTTGTTATACTACAGGGTAGTGCTTTAAGGTTAGCGTGGAGTGTTGATGCACTCCGAAAAAATGCCTTTCAAAAGCAGTGTCTTTCAAAACCATATTGTTAATGTTTCAGGTTTTCCATGCTGCTGCAAAAATCGCTTTAGTAGACGAATGTTTCCAGGGCAAGATCCATCCTGCGAACACTGCAATCAAGTCCCAGCTTCACTGGGTCACATGTTTTGTGCGTGCACCAAATTAACATCTTTTGGACCAAACCTTTTAAGTTCCTTTAAGACAGCCTTGGTGTCCCAATCCCTCCTAATCCATTAACAGCAGTGTTTGGTGTTCTTCCAGATGGGTTTAAACTGGAGAAGGACAAACTGTGATTGTATTCACTACACTATTGGCATGCAGACTTACAGTGGTGTGAAAAACTATTTGCCCCCTTTCTGACTTCTTATTCTTTTGCATGTTTGTCACACAAAATGTTTTGATCATCAAACACATTTAACCATTAGTCAAATATAACACAAGTAAACACAAAATGCAGTTTTTAAATGATGGTTTTTATTATTTAGGGAGAAGAAAAATCCAAACCTACATGGCCCTGTGTGAAAAAGTAACTGCCCCCTTGTTAAAAAATAACCTAACTGTGGTATATCACACCTGAGTTCAATTTCCGTAGCCACCCCCAGGCCTGATTACTGCCACACCTGTTTCAATCAAGAAATCACTTCAATAGGAGCTGCCTGACACAGAGAAGTAGACCAAAAGCACCTCAAAAGCTAGACATCATGCCAAGATCCAAAGAAATTCGGGAACAAATGAGAACAGAGGTAATTGAGATCTATCAGTCTGGTAAAGGTTATAAAGCCATTTCTAAAGCTTTGGGACTCCAGCGAACCACAGTGAGAGCCATTATCCACAAATGGCAAAAACATGGAACAGTGGTGAACCTTCCCAGGAGTGGCTGGCCGACCAAAATTACCCCAAGAGCGCAGAGACGACTCATCTGAGAGGTCACAAAAGACCCCAGGACAATGTCTAAAGAACTGCAGGCCTCACTTGCCTCAATTAAGGTCAGTGTTCACGACTCCACCATAAGAAAGAGACTGGGCAAAAACGGCCTGCATGGCAGATTTCCAAGACGCAAACCACTGTTAAGCAAAAAGAACATTAGGGCTCGTCTCAATTTTGCTAAGAAACATCTCAATGATTGCCAAGACTTTTGGGAAAATACCTTGTGGACTGATGAGTCCAAAAAGTTGAACTTTTTGGAAGGCAAATGTCCCGTTACATCTGGCGTAAAAGGAACACAGCATTTCAGAAAAAGAACATCATACCAACAGTAAAATATGGTGGTGGTAGTGTGATGGTCTGGGGTTGTTTTGCTGCTTCAGGACCTGGAAGGCTTGCTGTGATAGATGGAACCATGAATTCTACTGTCTACCAAAAAATCCTGAAGGAGAATGTCCGGCCATCTGTTCGTCAACTCAAGCTGAAGCGATCTTGGGTGCTGCAACAGGACAATGACCCAAAACACACCAGCAAATCCACCTCTGAATGGCTGAAGAAAAACACAATGAAGACTTTGGAGTGGCCTAGTCAAAGTCCTGACCTGAATCCAATTGAGATTCAATGGCATGACCTTAAAAAGGCGGATCATGCTAGAAAACCCTCAAATAAAGCTGAATTACAACAATTCTGCAAAGATGAGTGGGCCAAAATTCCTCCAGAGCGCTGTAAAAGACTCATTGCAAGTTATCGCAAACGCTTGATTGCGGTTATTGCTGCTAAGGGTTGCCCAACCAGTTATTAGGTTCAGGGGGCAATTACTTTTTCACACAGGGCCATGTAGGTTTGGATTTTTTTTCTCCCTAAATAATAAAACCATCATTTAAAAACTGCATTTTGTGTTTACTTGTGTTATATTTGACTAATGGTTAAATGTGTTTGATGATCAGAAACATTTTGTGAGACAAACAGGCAAAAGAATAAGAAATCAGGAAGGGGGCAAATAGTTTTTCACACCACTGTATTTTGTTAAACTGGAAGAATCCTAACTCTCCTCTTTTAAGTTAGTGGGAAACCAATGTTTTATACTATTTGAAATTGGAAAAATCTAATTCTCACTTAGAGGATCTTTGCAGAACTTTTTCAAAATCTGGTAGGATCTAATCAATAATATTTTAGAATAAGCTCTTAAAGCACAGAGGAAGCAATTCTCTCTGCATTTCTCTCTTCTCCATTCATCTCTATTTCCCTATTAAACTAATCAATTTAGGTATGTTTACAAGCTTTAAGTTTTACTCCGTTTGCCATGCTGTCTTTCTCAGGGGTGGGGGATGATTTGTTTTCAATCCTATTTTTTGTAAGAATTGATCTATTTGTATGGAATGATTACAATAAAATTAATTTAAAAAAAAAGTACACGAGAGTTGCATGCCTGTCCCTTGTATTGTGTAATCTTCAAAAAGGGAAGAGAAAATTAGAGGTTTCATCTGTTCTTAGGGAAATAATCCCTCTGCTTCTAGAGAACTGCATTTTAGACGCATTTTAATTACATTTTGCTGAATACATTGGAGATGGCGCATATTGTCTCGTAAGCTCCTTTTCCACACTCTGGAGAAAAGGGCCTTGATCAAAATGCAAGTGAGGCCATGTGACGTCATAGGGCGCTGAAAAGAGAAAGTGACGGTGTGTGACATAATGTGGACATTCTCTCGATTGTTGTGTGCGGTATTCTGTGTTGCTTCCATCATAAATCTAAAGTGTGGAAAAATAAGGATGCAAGATTATTTGTGGGGTTGATAATTGATTGATCTTTTTGTTTTACTTTTTTTTTTTTTTTTTTAGATCCTGAGCAAAAGGCTTCATCATGGCTGTGGAAGGAGGAATGAAATGCGTAAAGTTTCTTCTGTTCTTTTTCAACTTCATCTTCTGGGTAAGTTTTTTTAGATTTAAATAAGAACTTCATGCAAACATGTAAGAATGCTCTTAAAGCCGGAAACAGAAGTAACCCCCATGAATATATCACAAGTCTTAGTGAAGGTGAAACTAAATGAAAGCCACAACATATGCTGGTCCATGGACACTTAATAAAATGTGTGATTTCAGGAGGAAGTTGCACAGATAAACATAAAAGTTGAGTTAGATTATGAATGTTGTTGAAGTGCAGCAAGCTTGTTTTGATACGACCAAGCTGCTTTACTGCAGCTTACAGAATGATTTATATATGACTGCCATCTGAATGTCTTTTGCCTGTTATGTCTTTTAAAGGTCTTGCAGCTTCAACTATATTTATCACCAACTTGCTTGCTTCTCTAACAATTTTAGCAGTAAGTGGTCAACAGACATCCTACTCCTTTTATCTGATTTCATATGAAGCAGCTCTAGAATTTCAGACAGTCATAGGCCCTGTTGACAAATTAATGCATGTGGAAGTTGGGTGAAGTCCAGGAAGGAAAGAGAAGGGCCATATCATTGATTCCACAAGTTTAGTTGACAAGCAGATTCCTTTAACAGCAATCCACAACAGCTTGAACTGCAATTTCTGAATATGTATATTTGTTGGCAAAGCATTTTTATTTAAAAAAAATTTTTTTTTTTTTTTTAAACTCAGTGTTTTGTTCCATCCGGGCTTTTGGAAGGAACATATCTTTTAGCCTTTTCCATTAGGTTAGTGATATATTTTTATGCTCCCCCACCCCCGTTGTTTTTGGAATACAAAGAGGACATGATTAGTGAAAAGGCAGCATTCCATAAAACTGACATTTAAATGGAACTCCTTTTGGCTTGCCAACCTATTCTTGAATGTAAAGGTTAAACTATCATGAATTGGGAGGTACAGTTCTTTGCTCACTATGGAAATGGTTTTCTAAATGGTTGCTTTTTCAGGCTTGAACTACAACAGTTGAATTAGGATATGCACCTATTTTTTTCTCATTTCCAGTTAAAGGCTAAAGTGAAAGAATAACAATGATTACATATTGAAGAGGGCTAAACAAATGTAAAATTAATCTAAAGGTGGATGTTACCCTTCTCCTGTAGAGTGATTCTTGAATTCTTTACTAAAACTGTTGTTGCTGTGTTGAATGTAGCCCCCAGCATTTAACTGTCTTGCTCTCATTCATTGAAAACAATTTGTCCCATTTGTTTTTTTTTTTTTTTAATGCTTTGCATTTTTGATGCAATTCTCATCCAAATGTCAACAGATGAATGGAATGTGAGTGTGCAAATAACATTGTCAAACTTGCCTAATACAATTTAGGGTTGTGTGAAGCCAGAGGCAATCTCAGCAGCATTGAGCGCCAGTCCATCATTGAATCGAAGCACCCTCATGCACACATCAATTTAAAATTAGTTTTTTTTCTTATTCTGTATTTAGAAAAGTATAGTAGCGTGATATCTACTTTGAGATTTAAATAAATAATGACAACATTGAGCCAAGGAGAACAACATGGAAAGGCTGCTGCAGCTTACACCTAACATCCTCTTTAGTAAATAATAAATTAAATACCCACAACACCATGAAAATGTAGAATTTAAAATCATGGTGAAGATGAAAATGATAAACTAACATTAAAAAATGAATTTCTCCATCCAACATACAAAAATTTAGCAAGCCCAGTTTTATTAGAATGTAGCAAGCATTTATGTAATTGTGAGTTGACAGCAAGAGATAAAAACTAGGAAATACCAGCTTGATTAGTGAAGCTAAGTGTCCAGTTAAAATGGTTTGGATGAAAAAACTGAACCTGCAGTGCTGAACATGAAGACCGGAGTTAGATGCTGATGCTCCAACATTGATGGACTGAAAGCCAGAAGTCTACGTGACCATCATCATCACGTCCTTCCATGAAAATCCTAAATACAAAGAGGACTGTTTGATTTATGTTAGGTAGATTGCCCAGAGGGGACTGGGCGGTCTCTTGGTCTGGAATCCCTGCAGATTTTATTTTTTTCTCCAGCCTCTGGAGTTTTTTTTTTCTGTCCACCCTGGCCATCGGACCTTTTTTATTCTATGTTAATTAATGTTGACTTATTTTTATTTTTTATTGTGTCTTCTATTTTTCTATTCATTTTGTAGAGCACTTTGAGCTACATTTTTTTGTATGAAAATGTGCTATATAAATAAATGTTGTTGTTGTTAGATGGTGAGCTGTTCATTCTGATGTTATTTGCCTATCCTTATCAGAAAGCAAGAAAGCACTTAAAACAGTCAGTGCCCCTGTTTAATACTGTAAGAGGCAATTAATGGTTACTAATCTTATCAGGTGAGTTAGCCACAGTGAAGCAGAAAAATGTCTGAGTAAAAATTGCTTCAGCAGCAATAACTGGCCTTGAATCAAGAAACTAGGTTGGAACAAAAACCTGTGGTCACTAAAGCCCATTAGTACCGAGATAACATTCCTGTTGTAGTTTTTGACACTTCCATTTTAATATGAAGAACATAGCAGTACAGATCTTATTAAAGTAATTACAGTAATGCAGAATGGTGCCATGAGTGAGCACAATTGACTGTACATAAAAAGCAGTGAAGGAGATATTTGCATGGTTTAGTTCATTAACAAAGTCCTCCCTTGTTTGTTTATTCTTTTAGCTCATTGTGAATCTTCTCCACTTGCACACACATGACAAGAATTTCAAATGGTGTGCTCCATGTTTGCAGTTGTAGATCCATTCCTCATGGACCTATTAAGTTTATTTCGGATGTCGGGTAGCCTCCTGGCTATTATATATAAATACTGTACCTGTATATAGGACTGATGTATCTGATCTTCTTGCTGTGATACCATGACTTTTAATTGACTCAAGCTCAACAAGATGTTTACTACCACTGACATACATTTCCAAGCTGGTTTCCTAGCATAAAATTTTAGGTAGCCTTAAACCAGCCTGTTTTTACTACCTAGTTTAACACATTCATAAACTTATCACTCTCTGTATGCAGATATTTAATGGTTGACTGGCACACATTTCTTTCTTCTTTTTTTCCCCCTCCCATTGATGAAATTGCCAACAGTGCGACCATTACTGCGAATGAAAGCTTAAACTCTGCAAAATTTCTATTTTTGGCCCATGTAACAGCCATGTTCAGAGATTGATATATTGACCCATATAATAGTTTTGACCATTTCGGTGTTGGTGTTTGTCTGTCTTGCTGGTAATCAGTTTTCCAGTAGCCATCTGTACAACAGACTGGTTGCTTGTATAAATAGTTTACAGATGTGAAAGTTGGAGAAGCACAACATTAGAAGGAATTTGAGTGTCAAAGCTTAATGTGACCGACAGTGATACATGTTCAATTATTGATAATATTGTGTGCAATGTTCCTGCAACTTTTATGCCCCTGCCCTTGTGCTTCTGTGACAAAATTAAGAAATTTTCAGGTGCTCTTACTCTTACCAAGCTATAGTATTTCTGGGAGTAGTTTTAATGTTGTGCCCTGTTAATAACTTTAGATTCCCATTCAAGCTTATTGTATCAAGAATATTATCTCCCGTCTCTGAGAACATGAGATTAAAAATTGATCTCAGTCATCATTACAAACAACTATAAAAATTATCATTTGGGAATAAAGAATTCTTTTAAGATGTTGGTTAGCCCACCAGACTTGAAATAGAACTTTTGAATGGATGTACTATTTCTAATAATGTCTTCTCCTTGCTGTATTCCACCAAAACCCTCAACATCTGCCTGCTAAATGGTACATTGTTGAGTGCCAGTAGGTGGTCTAGGTGATCATTTTGAGTTTTTCATTTGCTTGTAAATTCATAAAAACTTATTAGAAACTATTTTAAATAGATGTCTAACATTATAAAGACATTTTTGTGTACTTTGTGAGCTTTGTTCAATATTCCAAAATATGTACTGCAGCCAGGGCTGGTATAGGGAAGTATGCTATGAAAAAATAATGCAAATTGACTATTTTAGATTGCTAAATAGTTTCTAGCTTTGAAAAATCATTTTTATGGTAGGTTAATCCTGACCAATGCATGTACTGATTGCTCAGGTGTTTGGTTTTTTATCATATATAAGCTTTCCTCTCAAGAAAAAAAAGAAAAATGAATTGTCCACTTCTACTACAGGTAAAATTCCGTTACAACGAATATCTTTACAACAAAATTTTCATTACAATGAAGTATTTTTATGATCCCGACAGTTTCCCTATATGATACAAATCTTGTTACTACGAAGTACATTCAGCAGATACCGTCAATACAATGAAGTGCCCAAAAGATCTTGAAATGCCTGGATGAATCATCCACAGAGCAGTTAGTTCTGTGGCCGCAGCTCAGTTGTGCACAATGATCCCCAAACAGAAACATTTGTAATTTTTTTTTCTTTCTTCAAACTTTTTTTTTTTTTTTTGCCTTTTTTTGTTTCCTACGGTTTTCAGTGATACCTTTTGCTTATTGCTCGTCAACATTTGAAAAACCATCCGTTGGAATTTAACTCATTGTCACCCTCCTGTAGAAATGCCAGACGCGATAAAATGGTAACAGTTCGTATTAGGGGAAAAAAAACTTTACATTTTTGCAGCTCTTGATTGCGGCAAAAAGAAAAAAGGATGTTGCCAGTGAACTTGGAATTTCGGCATCGACGCTATCAACTTTCTTGAAAGACCGAGCAAAAAAAGAAGAAAAATCTTGAGCTGCAATCGTATGTGAACTGCTGCACTTGAAGACGTCGAAAAAGCAGTTTCTATGTTGTTCAGTGATGCTCATTAAAGAAACATTCCAATGAATGCAGCACTCGTTTCAAGAAAATGTGAGGTTTCTAAACTCTCTTAGGACCTCACCCAACTAGACAGTACGCTGAAGAGCATCCCGAAGTCCGATCTCCGATTCTATGGAAGACTGTTTATCTGTTGTCGGGGCAACAGCAGGCTCACAGCTCTGGGGCTACTCTCGGCTATGCTGCGTCTCTCCAGCAAAGAAAACAAAAGATCTTGAAGGGTGGTGCAGGATACATTGTTAAATGCAGATAACAGGATTACTTGATCACTGATCTGGCCACGGCCTTGCCTGACTGCTGTGTCTGTGTATAGCAGAGTGGCAAATCACACTACAATAAATAACTGTCCTGTTCCTGTTTCAAGCTGAATACAGCTGGTTTTGATAAAGTACTGAGACTCAGCCTCGTGTTTTGGGGTGCAAGACAGGGACTTCTAGCATGACCCCAATCTTTTATGATTTGCTTCTGTGTCATTTCATTGCAGCGCTATGAGCCTGTTTTTGCCCTGCCCAGGCAACAGACAAACGATCTTCCACCGCTTCGGGACGCACTTTGGCGTGTCGTTCCCGTCAGGTGGGGAGTGGTGTCTCAAAGTTCAGAAACCTCACAATATGTAGAAGAAAAGGATGATTCGGCTCCTGATTGATAACTGTGCTGCCCACAACATGCTTCCGCATTTAGATAATGTTCGTGTTGAATTCGTCCCACCCAATTACACAGCAGTGCTTCAGCCATTAGATTTGGGCATCATTTGCACCCTGAAAGTGTAATATCGCAAGGAAATGCTGAGAGAAATTCTCACCAGCATAACTTGTAGGCAGGAGGAGATTAAAATTAATGCAAAAGAAGCTATTGAAATGATTGCAAACGCCTGGGAGCAAGTTAAAGAAAACACTATAGTAAATACAGAATCTGATTATGACAAAATTTTCGTTACAATGAAATATTTTTTTAAGTCCCTGGGAGTTCATTGTAACAGAATTGTACCTGTATTTGTAATTATTTCTACATGTTGATTTGTTGCGCAACTTATGTAAATGTCTCTGCCAGTGGACAGTTCCTGTAAACTGCCTGCAATGAAAGTCAATGTACATTTGGTTGCATTTACTTTTGCAACAGATAATCTTCAACATTTAATTTCTTCTCTAGTTGTTACTAAAAGCATTCTTTATATTAGCATATGGGCACTGCTTCCTGCATTTTGCAGCTGCTAAAAGCTTTAAAGGCTATCAAACCTAAAACACATTATGTACATAAAGATAATGTTTAAGAAGTGAAAGAAGGCTATATCTTAGAAAGATAATGATCCTTATTTGCTGTTGTTGCCTGCCTATTTGTCTAAGAGGAGTCTAGCTGCTGATATGCTCTGGTGTATCCAATTTACAGCATGTTTATCCTCTTACTTTTTTATGGGAATTCCTTACTATTTGAATTTTCAGTTTCATACAAAAAATATGTTCTGACAGTTTGAGATTTAATGGTCTAACATCCAAAGGTTCAAGTGAGCTGAAAGGAGGACTTGCAGAAATGACAACATGTAACATCCTGGATTTTTTTTTTCTCCCTTGGATTTGATTTGAACTACAAGAAGAAACTGCTGTATGCAAAGCCTTCTGAATGAAATAGATTTTATTTTTCTGATTCATTCAAAATCTAACATGGTACAACACCCTAGTACTACTGATTCATTCATATAATCAGAAACATACTCATTGAGTACCTATTCAGTCATCGGGCAGTGTATTGTTTGTGTATTCACACTTAATTGTATAGCTTTAGAAAGGAAATGGTAGGTAATGTATAAATGTCATTACTGAATTTACAAAGTCAGTCCACATTTTTTGTGTGTGCGTATGTTTTAAGTATTACATCTGTCCATCAAAATGCTAAACTAATTATCCAGCCCAGGTTAGTAAAGAATTTCATGGCCTTAAATATTGTTGGCTTTGATAGTGTCATTGTGTACTTTTTATCAGTGTAACTTAATAATCTTTCTTAATGTGTCTTTGAAATCAACATAAATTAACAGAATTTAATTGTTTTGAGAGTGTACTGCAAATTAAATCAGCTGAAATACAGAAATGTACTATGTTTGCACTAAGATTTCAAATATAATACTGAAGTAAAAAAAGCAGTAATTTCCCTTAAATGCCTAGATTGGGCAAACAGTACAGCATAAGTCTTTGTCAGCCCTAGCAATTCACTAACCCATTTACAATATCAAGAAGAAAAACTTTAAAGACCCAGTTGTCTTTCAACACAGTTCATACAATGCCAGAGAACATCTCTTCTGAACTTGCTTGAAAGACATACAAGGAAAGCAGGCAAGACATTGCTTTGAATCAAGGAGGTGTCATGAAAAGTGGTGGTGATAGAAGGAATAGTGGACAGAGGAATAAAGTGACTGGTGGGAGTTTTGTTGTGTTATTTAAAATAATGGAGAACATTGAAAATGCAAAATTCTTTGTTTTTAAGAGATTGCTTTCAAAAATGTGAGAGGAGGAGTTAAGTAGTATCTCAAGCACCACAGAATCCTAAAATAACTATTATAAATGAGAACAATTCAGATTATCTGTAATCCTATATACATCTTTAAAGTAAGGGATCAGTGATATTAATGGATGTGTACATCTATCAGTGCATTGTCCGTGCTTCTGTAGAGTCCGTATGTTGTTATCAGGGTTGCTGGTTAACGATTTTTACCACTCACTTCTGTTGGTAAGCCTGCGCACTTTTACTTTTTTAAAGTATCTACCTTTTTATTATGTGCAAGATTAGTTTTGAGGTAGTGCTGGGCGTTATGGTCTTAAATTGATATCAAGATTATTGTGACCCCAAATGTGTTTATGGTCTATATTTCTTGATGTGTTTCAAAACATCTTACAGTGATTAAAGATCAGCCCCATAACAAACATGGGTATTCATGTTTTCTATACCAAGTTAAACAACTTTGGTCTACATGAGCTCATTTTTTATGTAGAGAAGCACGGGCTCAAGCAATAATAATTAAAGACGGAAATGTGTGGAAGTGTTATAAGTGAAATTTTTCTCAGCCATAATTGGCACCCTTTTGAACAATCTAAACCAAACTGACTGGAGGAACTTGATTCTCATTGCAGTGAAAATCCTTACCTGCAATAAATCGTCAATGTTTACATTGCAGGTATTAAGCAGAGAACAATTGCTTAATGCTTAAAAAGGTCGGCTTTCATTGCCTGTTTCTTATTGACAATGCTGAAGATGGGAGCTGCCAGAGACTAAAAGCTCTTGCCATCAAACATAAAAAAGCAAAAGTTTGCAAGATCATCTCCAGAGACATAGGCATTCTTACTTCAAGAGTTCATTATGTTATTAAAAAGTTTGCTGCTCATGAAACTCTCAAAAACCTCTTAGGATACTGTTAATCGAGGAAAACTGGGAAGAGGAAAAGAAGTAATTAACTTGATGAATTAGCACCATCTTTTGCTTTTTTCCCCTCTCCTTTTTGCTTTACTAATTTAATTATAAGTACTTACTATATATAGGGAGCATTCAGCAACAAAACAGTTTCCTGTAAGGCTGAAGCCATTTCAAAATGTTATACTAATAGTATGGAGAATGTGTAACAGACTATTCAGATTTAACGCTCCAAGTACTAGTCAGTGGAAAACAGAGCTTATCTCTTTCATAAGATCTATCACAAGATCAAAAGAGTCAGACGTTTGATTAATTTTGGTGAAGATTCTCACCAGTTGGCCATTGAAACAGTCGTGATTGTAGACTTTCTCTATTGAGAAGACACCTGCCAGACACAAACTTAAGCTGCAGGATGTGTACTGATTGTATAATTAATTAATTAATATAAATTCAAAGAATATTTACTTTTCTGCCTTAACTAGGTGTACCAGAATGTTGGGAAATGAGCACAGTTCTTCTAAAACAGTATCAAAAGATTAGGTTAGTTTAACCTGGAGTTAGCCCCAAGTATACTTACAGCTTGAGGCTACATTAGTAATGTTTGCAGAGTCTGTCTTTTATAGATTTTTATGTATTGGAAAGTACTGTTGTAACTTTTCGGGTGTATTGCTTTAAAGCAATGTAATGTCTGCATTGATCAAAGTATTTTAGAAATCCGTGCTGCACGGCAGCTAAGTTGGCACACCTTTTCATTACGTACAAGATAGGGACTGTAGGTTTGTACATAAGTTGAATTTGTAAGTCTGAACAGGAACATTATTTTAATAAATGCTATTGTTGACCGACTGAAACCAAGTGCTCTGCCAATGAATGATAGAGTTTTACCTCTCTCTGACCTTTTCATTATTTCTACTTTATTTTCAATAATGATGGTTTTTCTCTTCTTTGCTGTATCACCAGCACTTGCATCAGATTTGTGTTTCAGAGACATTCTTGAGGGGTGAAGACAAAAGGTTAAGATGAGCTCTTCTACACAGCACTGTACATGCTGTCACAGCAGGGAGGCATCCGTCGTCAATACGTCTGATGTACTGACAAGAGACAACTTCCTGCTATGTGCGTAACAGTACAAGCAGGCTTGTTATTGAGAATGAATGAGGGCGGCCAGGGGCGGTCACTACAGTATGCTGCCCGCAGCGTCCCCCGACCCACAGAGAACAAACATGGTGCGAGCAGCAAAATCGCCCCCCCTCCAGCCACCGCTTGCAGCGTCCCCAGGCCGAAGATGACAGAGCGGTAGTTACTGAGGCGCAGCTGCAGCCCTGTTCGTAAGTCGTAAGGGACCTGGGGACTACCTGTATGTGTGTCTATAAGCTAGTACCAAGTAGAACCCAGGAGATATCCTGATCTATAACGTGTGAGGAAACCTGCTCTAGATCCGTGCTATAGGGATTTTAGAATATCCTATAGAATAACTGTCTTGTCACAAAGTTCCATTTTCTGGAAGCCAAGATATGATAGAAGTATAACAAGGAAATGTCCCAAGTAGTTTAACTTGGTTACCTTGGATTTGTCAGTGTTCCTACAGGGATGATAATAACTTTAAGCAATCCATGTTCACTATTCCTCTTCATCCACTATGTTTAAAATTATTGCAGATTAAGATTTTAAGATTTATACATTAAACTACAAGTAACATAATTATCATTGCATGTTGTAGAAAACCAGGATTTTGTGGTGCAACTGTCTTGGAAATGAGAGGGTTTAATTAGTCTTGTCATTAGTAAATGGTAATCTAATTTAAGTGTAATTTTGCATACAACATACTCTAAAAGTATATGTAACTAGCCTTGTTGCAAAATTGTTGAATATTACTATAGGAAATTTGTGGGTATCTATTTGTGATAGTAGAAATTTTAGACACTGGTTTAATTAATCATATTTTAATTGGCTCCCTACAGATGTTACCAAAACATCTAATGGATCTGCAAAAGCCATAGTAGGCCAAGGTACCTTTGTATTTGCAGTTAGGGAAAACTATGCAGTTGAAGGCTATGAAAAGGTGGTGTTCCCTTTTTCCATATTTACAGTATCTTTCTTAGTAGTCAATGAAAAAGCTTTCCTTATCTCTGAGGTGCTTACTTTCTAGGTTAATGTTTTTTGTTTGTCTGTGCTAGGATTAAGTTGAGTTAGTCCCTAACCTCCTCCTTCTCCACCCCAAACCGCTCCCCTTATATTCACTCATTGAGTCAACTGCTTATTTTCTTTGTCTTGTATCAGACTTTTGTGCAAGACTGACTTATTTCACAGCTGAGCTAGGCCTGCACACAACTATTGGACTTTAAAGCATACACATTTAATATCTCTCTAGGCTACTTGTACAAGGGTGTGTTTATTAAACAATATGAAGTTTTTATGGTGATCTGTGCTTCGAGGTACCAAATTCTTACCTGTTTGTTGATTCAGTTACAGTGATTTTTTTCACTGTAAATTTCAAATTGAACTACTGTATTGCTTGTCTTTATGTTTGTTCTGGAAGTTCTTCAGATGACTATTTTTCTCTGGAAATAATTAGTGGTTAACTTTCCCTTTGCACAGACAGTTAGCAATTGCATTACTGGATTAGTGTTTCCTGTCTTTTTAGATCCCTTCTCTTGGTTCTACAGTTCATGGTTAGATTGATTGAAGTTAGAGTAATGTTTTTTAACCAAAGCTCACTATTCTTGGTCTCATTTCTCTGCCTTTTTGAAAGGAAACAGATCTGTCAGTCACAGAGGAAGATTTTAAAGTTTTCATCTCACCTTGTGATATTTTTATTTCCTTAACTCGGTATCTTATTCTTGGTGATCTTCTCCTCTGGCACACCCATTGCCCTGAAATATTCTGCATTTGGATGGCTCTCATAGAGAAACGTGGAAAAGACACTCAGAAGCAGGAGGAACTGGAAGATTAATAACTTAAATCAAAGACAGAGGGAATGACAACAAATAATAACAAGAAGGAATTTCTTATTTTAATCGTGAAGTGCAGAAAATGTTTATCTGTCAAAATTTCAATACCGGAGTCCCCAACCCTCCCTACTCCCCTTCCTCCTTGTCAAGAAAGAAGAGGCTGGAAAACACATACTGTTTGGTATAGGAATCTGCTTCGTTTTATTTATAAAAGAATTAGCAGTTTTCTTCAAGTACACTCTACAAATTTTGAATTCAGTATAATATGTTGAAATATTTTTACTAGTTAGCTTATGGACACATAAGATTCAGCTTCTTAGCAGACATTTGCATATTTTGTAAAGCATGCCATATTAGAGAAAATATTCTAAATAGCCCCAGCTTTGCTAACTAAAGTATTTGTCAACATGTAGTATTTAAGAAGTACGATAATTAAACCGTTTCTGCAGAGCTGGTAGTGAATTATTGCAACATTCAAAGCTTCTGGAATAACCTTCTACAGTCCATGTAAGAGATGGAAAGTTTGGATCGGAGATCATTTGAGGGAAGACCATTTGTTTTGGAAGACTGACTTAATGTTTTTTGTGTTTTTTCTAAAAGACTGTTTTATTTCTTGTGAAATAGGATGAGTCATGTACTTCAGAGTTGTTTTTAACTCTGTTAAGGGTGGCTGAAAATGGGGGAACCTTGTGAAGTTTGAGTGTAGTTGTCAAACTGGAGTTATTTGTCTTGCTTGTTATTTTAAATATATGACTGGTCATGCTAGGGGAGATGGCATTTGTTAATAGCCATGAATGATGCACTAGTAGAGGCTACCATTTTTTTTTTGGACACCACTATAGTTAAGGATTTCATTTCAGCTGTTGCCAGTTCCTTGCTCAGTCAGACTGCTTCCATTAATTAGAATAAATGGAGGAACTCCTTAATACTGTACAAGTTTCTGTGTTTTTGCCCCACTCTTAATTACATACATCTTTTTTTTTTCCTTTCAAATCACAGCAGCACTTGCTGTAGTTTTCCAAATGTCACCTTTTTGTCTTTCATCCATTATGCCTCACAAAAATCTCTTCACTCTCTGCATAAAGAATCCACTTTTATTAGTAGCAAATGATTTAGGTAGAATTGTATCCCAAATGTGTGAATCTGTCAGATGGATTATCATTTAATCAGTCTGAAATGGCAGTCTGATGATGTACCAAAGACAGGAAAGTGTTACTTAAAGGTATGTTGCTGCCAAAAACATTGAATTTTTATTTATTATTGTTATTATTAAGTGTAACAGAAACATGTAAATATTGATCTGGACAGTAGGAGCCTGTTTCTTTGTGCACTTATTTTTTTTTTCTGTTGCTTGTACATAAAAGGGTTGAATATCAGTGCTTCATCTGCATAACTGATGCACCCAATTCTGATTTTGCAGGCTACCACAGCTCAAGGCTAAGTGACTTTTCATATTTCCCTAGATATGAACTTAGACAGTTGCTGTGTCATGAACAGTGCTAAGAGGGCTAATGTCTTCCGTGCCCTTGCACTTGATCGTAATTATTTACCTTTTTGTCACTCGTCTTCTTTTGCACCTGGCTGAAACATAACATTTTACTTTCCTTGTCAACATTAGTTGACCAATTCACATCATTGCTCAATTTCATCTTTTCATTTGCCATTGTGTTTTTTATTGGAGGCTACACTACACTCATGAATATTGATGGGTTGCCTTAGATTTACCATACATTTACCAGGTTGGGAGCACTCGCCACACAACAAAACACCTGGATTGGGACCCTATTGCAGCTGTGCAGTAGATGACACTGCAGCACCACACTGAAACAGTGTGAGGAGTGTGTTTTTTTTTTGCCAATCCTGCCACCAATCCCCAAGTTTTCCCTTCAAGCTGGAGGACCTGCAATTACTCAAGGACCCAACGGAGTGGAGTCACTTCTGGCGTTTATGGGATTCGAACTGGCAACCTTCCGATTGCCGGTGCAGCTCCCTAGCCTCGGAGCCACCACTCCATTTTGGAAAGCATGAACATCTTTGTTTTGCCACGTTATTTTATCCACTAGATGGCAGTGGAATACTGTCCCACGTGTTGTTCAGGCTTAATATAAAGTGGATCATTTCATGTCACCCTCGGCCTGACTAGGGTTTATCTGTAATTACGTAGAGTTTCAAACCAGAGTTGCACTCGTGGTTAATGCTAAGGAGGTTAAAGCTATCCGCATTAAGAATGCCTTATAATTTGCACATGCACTGTGACAAGCTATGGCTCAATGCATGCATGTATTTTTGAAGTATTCCATCTCCATAATAGAAACAATCCTGACAGATTAACTTGCACAGCGCTGTTAAAAAGGAAGTATGACCCACGGAAAGGTATGTGTTCTTCAGCTTATGTGTACATAAAGAAATTTTATCTTCATTTCAGTATGATACATAAAGATAATCTATCAAATAACAATGAAAGTAATTCTGTGTAGTAATTTTTTTTTTAGCTCAAAAAGTCAGAAATGCAATTGTGGTTGTGGAAAAAAAAAATAGGGTATACTTATCTTTGGAATGTTCTTTTGGCCGGAATAACTTCTTGTTTCTTATAATTATCTATAAGTTTCCTGTATTAACTTTAAGAATTTTTGCCCACTCCACTGTACAGAACTTCAACTGTCTAATGTTGGATCATTTTTATATGTGCTTCACATTTTAAATGCCACCACAGCATTTTTACAGAGTTTAATATATAGACATTTACTTGGTATTTTCTAAACCCTCAATTTCTTCTTTTTGTGGATTTGCTGGAGTGTTTTACATTATTGTTTTGAAGCAAGGTCCATTTAGGGTTCACCTCCCACTTTTCCACATGGCCCTGTATTCCCCCAAGATTTTACCTGGTGTAGTGTTTGATGTATGGTTGAATCTGATGGCAAACTGGCCAGCCCCTGAGGCAAAATAACAGCTTAAACTATAATACTTCCACCACCATGTTTTACATTTGGTATAAGGTTTTTTGATCAAAGACAATTTTTGGTTTTAACTATCCTTGACACATGGCATTGTAACCACACAGCTCTACCTTTGTCTCATTTTTTTACCCCAGAGCACCTTGTTCCAGTAGTCCTGTTTTTATACTGTTGTGCCTTGTAATGAACTTATGTGACATATCTTTTTAATTCTTTTGAGAGAAAGGAAAAGTTGTGCAGTCTCTTTAAGAAAATTGGTTTGTGCACAGTCTTGTCTGTAAATCTTAGGTAATATTCTGGGGTTCTTGAAGAACTCCCACAACATGTACCAGTTAGCAGTTACACTGAAATTGGTGGGATGACCTCTCCTGGATAGATTGCCAGTTGTTTGAAACCGTGTACCACCGTGATGCACGAGCATCTGAAAAGCAAACATCCTAGAGCTGTTATGCCACCGTCTCTTGAGAATTTATGTTGGGGCAGTTAATTAATTAGGGTCAGATCAGGAGGGGAGGGAGCGCGTGAACGAGACTGAGAAAATAAAAGTGAAAACTAACTTTTACAAGTAACAAATTTACACCTGATCTGTTCATTTTCAAATAATATTGCATTAGTGAGATTGTTTTCTGATTGGTACTCTTCAGGTCATACAATTATTTCTTCAAAATGTCACATATTTGTCTCTTGTTTTTCCCTGGTGCTGCGCGCTGACACCAGAAGGCATGAGCTTATTCAGTGCTAGAGCATGCAGGTGATTCTTTCCTCTGCATGACCTGGAGTCCTGTGCAGACTGGGCAAGATCGGGGGCTTCGTGGTCACTGATTACAACCGCAAGAAGGTATATGAATGAACATGAATAATGTTGAATCCGTGCCATAATGTTTTCCGAAATGTAGTATAAGGTCATAAAATGAATAATTCCAAATATCATAAATACCTATGTCTCGGTTTTTTGTGAGTGCGTCTTTGACATCACAGGCCATAAGGCGCATACTAATTCAGCATAAGCAGGAGCACTCAATAAAATTGAATAAAAATCAAGTGACAATGAGATACGAATAAGGCAGATTCACCAGTGTTTGTGTGTCAGCTTTTATCCATCCAGATCAGAGAATTTCCAGTTCGATTGTCTCAAAACACCACTTACATTTACAGTTATTCCCAGTTTCAGATAAAAAGTAACTGCATCAGATCCCTAGGGGGCAGTAGTATGTATCGTGATCGTGACTGAGAGAATAAAAATGAACAAAACTAACTTTTACAAGTACTATACATTTACAGTGGCTGTTACAGACGATTGATTATAAGTCAGCAATTCCTACTGCTGCACCACGGAAGCTATTGCATCGTCCTTGAACCTTTTGTGAAAGTGTTTATTTGATCTTTGCACTTCAGGCTTTACACTTTATATAGTTTATGTTTACATTTTGTCATTTATTACTAAAATATTAAAAATGTTTCAGTTTTCAGTAACAAAACTTTAACGTGTACTTTAGTTTGTATTGTTTAATTTATTTTGTTTTTATTGTAATGGTCACACTAATACAAAAACTTCTGATTATTTTCAAATTAATACGTTTCACTGGTTATTTTAATTTGATTATTATTAATTTTTTGGTGAGACATGCGCTGGAGCCCAGAACAGGATGTACAACCACAGGTCGCAGGCATGAAATAAGCGTGACTAATCGAAAAATAAATTGAACGATTAGTCAACTACCAAAATAATCATTAGTTGCAGCCCTACAATGTAGTGACATCAAAAATGGAGAAATGTGCTTGGATTTTCTTTTCCTAGTTAAGATTCTAGCAGCTGCATTCTGCACACATTGCAATTGATTGATGTCTTTTTTTGGGTAGTCCTGAGAGGAGTGCGTTACAGTAATCTAGTCGGCTGAAAACAAAAGCGTGAGCTAAATTCTCAGCATCTTTCCATGATATAAGAGGTCTACTTTTGCTATATTTCTTAAGTGGAAAAAATGCTTTCCTAGTGATCCGATTAATATGTAATTTAAAATTCAGGTTACAGTCAACAATTACCCCTAAATTCTTTACATCTGTCTTGACTTTTAATCCTAATGTATCAAGTTTATTTCTAATAATCTTATTATATCCATTATTGCCAATCACTAAAATTTCAGTAGTTTGAGAAAATTACTACTCATCCATTCAGAAAAATAAATAAGACATTGTTGTCAGTGAATCAACAGAGTCAGGTAAACCATTGTGTACACTAGTATCACATGCAGATTCCACATACTTGGGAATCAAGCTACTAGCTGAGTTCAGGGTCTTTGTGTGTGTGTGTGTGTGTGTTTCGGGATTGTCTATCTGCATAACTGCTGTAGTTTGCTATCAGTCAAAGACAGGCAAACTCATGGCCTATTTACCATGTGGAAGTTTAAGAGCATCTTGCACTATTAATGATCTAAAACAATAAAAATATACAAAAGTGTTTAACAAAATTCTCAGTGCTGGAGCTTTTTTCAGGAATTAGGGACGTCTGTAGCATTCCTGCTGTAGGAACTTGGGCCATTTGTACTGTAGTTCTTGATATGTTTTTTAGTTAGCACCTACCCTAGGATACAGTATGTACTTTTCATTCAACCAGAAATGATCATAGGTGGGACCTCAGATGATGAATTGTGCTGATTAGTTTAACACAAGCCCTGCACCCATTTTACATATCTCTTAGTTTTGACATTTTGAGCATTATTGGTAAAAATGGAGTACCGCTTTTTTCACCGCTTCACTCTTCATAGCCACCTTCCTTGTGTGACGCACATCAAAGCATTAATCTCCTTGTCAACTCACAACTGCTTCAAAACAAAGTGTGGGAGGGTTGCTTGTGAATTCCCGATCTCGAAACACTTTGCACATCACTCTTCATGGCCACCTCCCTCACTTGTGTGCTGCTCCAAGCACTGCATCAAAGCAATACTCTCCCCAGTGAAGCAATAAAATGGCAGTGTCCCTTGTTGACTCGTGAACATGCCTCACTTTGCACAGCATCATTTTTCTTTACATATCACATTTTACATAAAGGTTACAGTTCTTGTATGATGGGAACAGATCACCCAAAAATGGCCAGGGAGCACAAGATGCCCAGGGCCTACATCATACAGAAACTCATTCATTCCTTAAAGCAAAGCTAATGTGGTGGGAAAATGCCTATAAACAAAGTTAACCATATGTATGGCAGTAGACAGCTTTTTGTAAATTTTGCCAAACTTCAGTCTTGGGTGCCAGATAACGGTACAATCTTGGTCCAGGAAGAGGTACTAATTTAATAATTTTTTTTTTTTATTTTTTTTTGTGTAACTTTTTCTGTGCTGTTAACAGTCACGAGTTAAAAAAAAAAAAAAGTTTAGTAAGAAAGATGTGCTGACAATCATTGCCAATCCCAACAAACTGATTAACATTCATCCCTTTACCAACAGATTTATGCCAGCGTCTCTTAATCCTCCTTTAAACCTCCACTTTGAAAGGAAGCTTTATCACACAGTCAAATGTTGCACATTTGCAGAGCCTACAAGTAAATATATGAAACATTTTCTTGCTAATCATCCTGTGGATTTACTGCTTGTTCCCCTTTTGTTTTGAGAATTTGCCAAAACATAAATTGGAAGAAACCATATAATATGAGCTCCCAGCCAGCAGTGGAAGTATCTGAACTATGACCATGCAGTGAATGTTGGTTTGGTCGTTATTGAGTATCAAATTCCCAGAACTGCTTAGTGGCTCATACTAAACCCACTGTTTTGCTGCACCTGTGCATTTACAGTGCAGCACCCAACTCCACGGTGCATTTGGTCCATATTTTATACTATCCATTAATCTTTTTTCATAAATCCACTTATATCCAATTCTCAGTCATTAGGAACCAGATTTTTCACTTATTCGTGATAATTTATATTTGCCTTTCAAAATAACAAATGCATTTTTCAGCATGAGAGAAAAATTCAAATGCTGGGAGAGAATATTTGCAGGGAAAAAATGCAATTTGTGTACTTTTAAACTGGCCAGGATACAAACCCACTCTCGTAGAAAAAATGATTGCTAAGCTCTCTTACAATGTGCAGCAACTATCTGCCTTTCCACTGTTAATCTGAGTTTGTGTTTCTGTTGGTTTTTGACTTATTTTATGCATACATTGTGCATTCCATTCCATTTTGGTCCAGGTTATTTTTAAGGTAATTTCTGAGAGTTTGCATTTAAGTGCCATATTTGAACTTGTGGGCAAAATCTGAGACTTAATATTTATATAACGGTAAATCATTTTCATATCATTACACCAGGGTTGCTACTTTAGCATGATTAAGTGTATTGCTCTATCGTAAAATAACCATAGTGGTTCTTTGTCTAAGCCATAAGATCATAGAATGGTTAGGTGGTAGCGTGTATGCTTGGGCATGAAAAATTAACCTTGCTAATTGTCCTCAGTATTTTCTTTAATAAACCTTTCCCACAAGAGGTTGTTTCACTAGAAAACAATAACCAATAAATGAGAATAAATTGTGACTTTTGATAGCATGTTAGTTAAATAAAGCAAAGTTTTGCTGTTAGTGGCAAGGGGGAGGCTCTTGAACCTGTGAACTCATTTCTTACCTCTGGTTCACAGTTTTACTTAGAAGTATCAAGGTAGATTCAAGTACAGGCAGTCCCCTGGTTAAGTACGAGATAGGGACTGTAGGTTTGTACTTAAGTTGAATTTGTATGTAAGTCAGAACAGGTAAATTATTTTTAATAAATGCTATTGTTGACCGAGTGTAACCAAGTGCTCTGCCAATGAATGATGGAGTTTCACCTCTCTCTGACCTTTTTATTATTTCTTCCTTATTTTCAATGGTGATGTTTTTTCTCTTCTTTACTATATCACCAGCATTTGAATCAGATTTGTGTTTCAGAGACATTCTTGAAGGGTAAAGACAAAAGGTTAAGATGAGCTCTTTTGCACAGCACTGTACATGCTATATCTCAGCAGGAAGGCACCCATTGTCAACACGTCTGATGTACTGGCAAGAGACAACTTTCTGCTATGTGCGTAACAGTACAAGCAGGCTTGCTATTGAGAATGAATGGGGGCGGTGAGGGGCAGTTCATCACCAGCCCACCTCACAGTCACCACCACTACAGTATGCTTCCTGCAGCGTCTGGCCAAAGGCGGGTAGTGAATTGCCCACCACCGCCCCCATTCATCAGGCAGCTATCCGAGGCACACTACAATGCTACACCCCGCGGCCCTGTTCACCCTCAGTGGCCTTCGTTCAGTCACAACCGGGTCACCGTTTGCATCATTACCAGCTGCCCACCGAGAACGAACTGGGCGGGCAGAGAAACCACTGAGAAAATCATAACTGTTATGAAAATAAGATGATATTATTGAAAACACCTGGTGTTTATTCTTACACAAAGAAAGTCTTGTGGCAGTAACCAAGGTTTCAGTCCTTGTGTCCTAATAGTTTTCTCTCTGTTTCTGCCTTCTAGATCTGTGGCCTTATATTGATAATCATAGGCATCGTGGTGCAAGTGCAGCTTAATAAGACACTGGTAATAAGCAATGCAGCATCCTCTGGTGCACCAGTTGTCCTTATTGTGATTGGTGGCGTCATCTTCTTAGTCTCTTTCTTTGGCTGCTGTGGTGCCTGGAAGGAAAACCACTGCATGATCACTATGGTAAGAGATCTGAAAGTTCTTAATATTATACCTGCATCACGTAGGTAATGGAGACGTCATTTATTGATTTTTTTTTTTTTAGTTTGCCATCTTGCTCACACTTGTGTTCATAGTGGAAATTGCAGCGGTCATTGCTGGGTATGTCTTCAAGGATAAGGTGGGTTTGAATTTTTAAGTATTCTACTAAATATTATGGTGTTTTTTGCCTTCTTTTGTATTTTATGCATTATTTTAGATAAACTTAACATTTTAAACCATGTCCTTAATTGGGCATATTGGGTGGGTTTCTGTATTCTTTTACTAGACATAACTATAAACAAAGAATGAATTTAAATCTTAAAATTAAATTAAACATACAGCTATTAAAGAATGAGTAAGGACACAGTGGATTCATAAAGTATTTAGACCTCTTCACTTTCTGTGCACTTTGTGTTTGTACATTTAATTAAAAAAATAAATAAATAGATTTGCCATTTTTGCCCATCAATCTACAAGGTGTCACAATAAAGTGTGTAGAAAGTAAAGGGGTCTGAATATCCATTGAAATTAACAGCCTGTCCTTAGAGCCACTGTGGTTATGGTAATATTTCCAGTCCGTTTATAATTACCTGTATCATTTGCAGTTAGGAGACCCAGGTTCGCTTCCTGGGTCCTCCCTGTGTGGAGTTTGCATGTTCTCCCCATGTCTGCGTGGGTTTCCTCCCACAGTCCAAAGACATGCAGGTTAGGTGCATTGGCGATTCTAAATTGTCCCTAGGGTGTGCGTGTGTGCCCTGCGGTGGGCTGGTGCCCTGCCCAGGATTTGTTTCCTGCCTTGCGCCCTGTGTTGGCTGGGTTTGGCTTCAGCAGACCCCCGTAACCCTGTAGTTAGCGGGTTGGATGATGGATGGATGAATCATTCTTGTTTTAAATTAACAGTCATATTTAAGTTACTAGACTTCATCAGCAGAAATTTAATGGAAAAAGTGTAGAATGCAGTTTTTTTAAGAAATTCATAGCTATAAAGATTTTATATTTTATAACAGGGTTAAAATACTCAACAGTCTGTTTTATTTTCCTTTTTTATGCCTCTTGTTCAAATTTGCTCCTGATTATGTAGAAACAGTGACAATTTTAAAAAAGATCAGAAATTGATGTATAAAAATAGTGAAGTGTTATTCCCTACTTGTGTCCTTATTACCAAGCAACAGCTAAAATCGAGTAGTAAAACACAATTTCACTTTTGGTTTATCACAGTGTATGAAATACACATACTTGTTTGTTGCCTGTAAAAAGTCAAAGCATTTTTTTGCAAGTTTCTGAAATGAAATTTATATGTACAAAAACTAGAAAATAACTTATTAAATAAATAATAAGCAAGTTAAAGTTACTAATTGGCTGGAATATAAATCTGTAGCCACAGCTAGTCCATTCCATAGTATTTAGGATTAGGAATATATGGAAATTGAATGAATGTGATTTTATAATTAAAAATGGTAGTAAATTTGAAAAAGATGTATTTTTATTTATCTGGCATTTTTTGCTCAGTACAAAACTCTTCATTAAATTGTTTCATCCTTCAGAGTACTCTTGGTGTTTTGTTAATTTCCACAGGAATCTTCATGTTTCGTATTTACAGTTACTGTAAAATTGTGTACTGATATATGTAAGGCAGACTTTGTATCACATTGCATGCTCTTCTTTTGGACAGGTGAAGCCTGTGTTAAACATTTCATTTCAAGAAATGATCAGAGAGTACAGCCAAAGTAAAGAAATACAGCAAAATGTTGACTTCCTGCAGAGTTCTGTAAGTTGGGGTTGAATGAGGGTGGTTGCTTTTTACCATTTATGTTGTTTCCATTTTTTTATTGTTTGGTGGGCAGTCTTAATGGCTGCTATGTAATAATGTCACAAGTGATATGCACAAATTGTCACAGTGTGTTTTTTGGGTAGGTCACATTGGCTTGGTGGCCATTTCCTCCCAAAATAAAAGCAGTACTGGTACGGTGGTATTAGTGTCATATCTTCACCTCATATCAAAGTAGCCAAGCCCAATCATGTTTAATTTTTCCCCCCATAATAGCTTTTGATGTTTTGTTACTGCTTCTGCATATTTCATTTTGTTTGGGATTGGGGCACCTTCTGGCTTTGTGCTCCAGTGAGTTTATTTTTTTCTTTTTACATTGGTAATTTTATACCTTTTTGGTTTTAGTTAAAATAGTTAAGTGGCTGTCCTGGCAGCCTGGAGCCAAGGGGGTGAGCAGTTTTAGCTTTAGTTTCAGGCTAGAGTTTGGGGCCGTTACATTTTGTGGATGTCATGAGGCCATTTATTACTGTTTTACACAATGTTTCATTTTGGTTTTATGTAAATTAACAGTTTGGCCTTCATACACTGCTGTGACAAACTGTTCACCCCCCATAAAGGGTGTTTTTTTCCTGCATTGCTTCATACTTTTCTCATTAAAGGCTATTAAAAGTTCACTTAGTATTCAAACATTAGCTTTTGGTTTAACAAATACTTCAGAACCTTTATTTATTTAGACCAAGAGACGGATTTTCATTTTGTTTGTTTTTGAGGAATCCTCTATTAAAGAGCAAAATTTTTGATATCTTTCATGATGTCAAGACTTTCAGTACCTGTCCTGAAATCATGACATTATTACAGGTATACTTGACTTATGTGCAATGCAGTGTTATGTTTTCTCCACATATACTCCACCAATAATGGCGGTAAAACTACACTGTTGACACATCCTTCCATTGAATATTATTGCTTTAGCCTTAAAGATTAATGAGGATGCTTTTTAGAGATCTTAATTCAAACACTTGTCCTTTTATTGATGTACAGTTAATATCTACTGTACTTTGGTACTTCTCCATTTTGATCCCTGGTGCATTTTTATTACTACTCTGTTAAAGACTACTGATGTACAGTAGTCTTTACTTAAAAATGAAATTCTAATTGGGACGAACAGAGGAAAAGATACTAAAGCACAGTTTTTGAATAAATGCAGGTTGTTAAGAAATACTATTGTTTGTTTTTTGGTTTAGTGATTGAGCTTATACACATGTTCTTATTATCTGTAATACACACCAATTTACTGCGGTAAAAACAAATTACAAATGCAAAGGTAAAGGTAAAATGCTTAATTGATCAAATTATTACTGCAATTATTTGTTCATTATCTACACATACTATGCTTGTTGTCAAGTACTGTGTGTGTAAGTTTATGCATGTCTTTTTTTCCCCTCATTAAACTGGGAAATTAATTTGACTTTACATTGTTCATTAAGAGACAATTGTGTGTTTATATAAAGAAAAATGGAGAAAAGCTTCAGATTTTTTATCGAATCGTTCCATTGTTTTACTGTTGTTTTTTTCTGTGTCCACAGTTCCAATGCTGTGGTGGGAATGGCTCCAGTGATTGGCGCAATGCTACATCTTCCAATATTCCAGTCTCCTGCTGCAACACGACAAGTTCCCCTAAAAACTGTAATACTGCAGACCCAGGCCAAATTTACTCCCAGGTTTGTCTGGTCTTTATATGGGGTTTGGGTATTGATCTTTGTTAGCCTGTTGTAAGAAGCATATTTATTAATACATTTACAGGTAATTGTTATTTTTAACACTACTGTGCGTGCTTACATTTTATATCTGCAGCTTGTGCCCCTGAATGTATGTGTGCATAGCCTATTTTTTTTTATTATGCACAAGGTTGAAAGTATTGGTAAAACCTCAGAACAGGGTGGATTTAATATGCTTTCTACATATTTCTCACTCTCTCTTGATTTAAAGATGAACCATCATTGTGTGGTTCTTTGGATGGATCCTATACCTCTGCTGTCATTTGTTTATATATGTTGGAGGTCATGATTATTACTTTGTGTAAGCAGCTTAATTTCTAATGTTTTCTGAATGTCTCCATTGTAACTTTTTACTCTGGCAACACTTTCTAACGACTGTGTTTGCAATTTCTACAGGGATGTGTGGATGCTATGGACAAATGGATACAAAAAAATATCCTCATTGTTATAGGAGTTGCTCTGGGAATCGCCTTCTTCCAGGTAACATTTATAGTGTATTTGATGCAAAATTGTGTATGTTCTTGTGTAACTTTTTTGTGCCAGTATCCCACTTAAAGTAGTTGATTGGGTGGCTGTTGTTTTTAGGTAAATTTGCTAAAGCAAAAGCTGTGGTTCTGAAAATTGTGTTGCAGAAATGCAGTTCCTTTCAGGTTTCTTCCCCTTCCATTTCAACAAGAAGCATGTAACTGTACACTGTGTTTGCATGAGGTGTCTAAAATGACTAACAGTTTTACCTTAGAAATAGTGAATTGCACACTTATTATATAAATTTATAGTTTTCTTTATCCATTTTAATTGCTCTTGCTTACATAGGCTTGACAGAGACCTCTTGATAAGCTACTTTTCTTCATTATGTTTAGGTGTGTCCTGTCAGCTTTGCCAACATATTAATAGTGTTATGAAAGGCGATGAGCCTTGCTTTTTCATGTGTTTTGGTCTGCATTATAATAAAAATCTATGCTGCACATGGTATAACAGTGTTAAATTACATTAGTTCTAACAGGATTTAATATAGCTCCATTTAATATAGCTAAATATAGCTTATATATGTGTGTATGTATGTATGTATGTGTATATACAGTATATGTGTATATATATATGTATGTGTATATACAGTATATGTGTATATATATGTATATATGAATATGTGTATATACTATATATATATATATATACACACATACATACAGTGGTGTGAAAAACTATTTGCCCCCTTCCTGATTTCTTATTCTTTTGCATGTTTGTCACACAAAATGTTTTTGATCATCACACACATTGAACCATTAGTCAAATATAACACAAGTAAACACAAAATGCAGTTTTTAAATGATGGTTTTTATTATTTAGGGAGAAAAAATCCAAACCTACATGGCCCTGTGTGAAAAAGTAATTGCCCCCTTGTTACAAAATAACCTAACTGTGGTGTATCACACCTGAGTTCAATTTCCGTAGCCACCCCCAGGCCTGATTACTGCCACACCTGTTTCAATCAAGAAATCACTTAAATAGGAGCTGCCTGACACAGAGAAGTAGACCAAAAGCACCTCAAAAGCTAGACATCATGCCAAGATCCAAAGAAATTCAGGAACAAATGAGAACAGAAGTAATTGAGATCTATCAGTCTGGTAAAGGTTGTAAAGCTGTTTCTAAAGCTTTGGGACTCCAGCGAACCACAGTGAGAGCCATTATCAACAAATGGCAAAAACATGGAACAGTGGTGAACCTTCCCAGGAGTGGCCGGCCGACCAAAATTACCCCAAGAGCGCAGAGACAACTCATCCGAGAGGTCACAAAACACCCAAGGACAACGTTTAAAGAACTGCAGGCCTCACTTGCCTCAATTAAGGTCAGTGTTCACGACTCCACCATAAGAAAGAGACTGGGCAAAAACGGCCTGCATGGCAGATTTCAAGACGCAAACCACTGTTAAGCAAAAAGAACATTAGGGCTCGTCTCAATTTTGCTAAGAAACATCTCAATGATTGCCAAGACTTTTGGGAAAATACCTTGTGGACTGATGAGACAAAAGTTGAACTTTTTGGAAGGCAAATGTCCTGTTACATCTAGCGTAAAAGGAACACAGCATTTCAGTAAAAGAACAACATACCAACAGTAAAATATGGTGGTGGTAGTGTGATGGTCTGGGGTTGTTTTGCTGCTTCAGGACCTGGAAGGCTTGCTGTGATAGATGGAACCATAAATTCTACTGTCTACCAAAAACTCCTGAAGGAGAATGTCCGGCCATCTGTTCGTCAACTCAAGCTGAAGTGATCTTGGGTGCTGCAACAGGACAATGACCCAAAACACAGCAGCAAATCCACCTCTGAATGGCTGAAGAAAAACAAAATGAAGACTTTGGAGTAGCCTAGTCAAAGTCCTGACCTGAATCCAACTGAGATGCTATGGCATGACCTTAAAAAGGCGGTTCATGCTAGAAAACCCTCAAATAAAGCTGAATTACAACAAATCTGCAAAGATGAGTGGGACAAAATTCCTCCAGAGCGCTGTAAAAGACTCATTGCAAGTTATCGCAAACGCTTGATTGAAGTTATTGCTGCTAAGGGTGACCCAACCAGTTATTAGGTTCAGGGGGCAATTACTTTTTCACACAGGGCCATGTAGGTTTGGATTTTTTTTTCTCCCTAAATAATAATAACCATTTAAAAACTGCATTTTGTCTATGTATGTATGTTCCAGCATCACTTCCAATCGGCTGGAGTAATTTTCATGAAACTTGGTACACATGTTTCTCCTTGGTCGACTAAAATACTGTAGGGTGAAATCAACCCTAACCCATCCCCTTCTGGGTAATGTGTTCTTGCAGTCTTGTATGCTTGTTAACATCCAGCTGACACTCGAAACGGCCACCAGAGGGTGAACTAGAGGTGACTGCAGGCATTCTTTGTTTGAGCACCACTGCGCCCCTGTTGCTTTTGAAAAAAAATGGAGTTCTATGCGTGCAAGTGTGTGTGTCTGTCTGGCCCGGAAATGAGACGTAGAGTCGGTTGAGGGCTCCAGCTCCGAGGATACGCAAGCGAGGCCAGCACACCAACAAAAAGAAACTTCCTGAGAAAGAAGAAAGACAGCCGCTGAGCTGCTAATGCACAAACGATGCAAATAACACAGTGCATGAATGAATGTAGTAAATGATGTTGCTTTAGAGAATAATAAGCGTACATTGTTTTCTGTAAAAGCTAAAAACTTTCATTGTCACGCAGTAAAAATAAAGAAAATGTTGGACTGGTGTCACCCATTACACATTCCGATGCCACTTTATATGCATCTGTCCAACTTTTTCAAGCCAATCTGTTCAGTTCCAGAATCTGGATGTCCATGAAATATTAGTCATAGGGAAAGACCAATCCATCACAGGGCATTCTAAAGCACATGCCTAGACTTACAGAATTCAGAGTTGTTGCTTAATTGACAGTTGCATGAATAACACACTTTTTCAAATTTTGTTGAAAACAAGGTTATGTAACGGAAAAACTTTACAGATAAAATCTGGCAGGAGACAAGAATGTGGGCATTTTAGGCAGGAAGCTTCATACTATTTCACTAAGGCAAAGCATTCACTGAATAACTCAGAAGTGGGATTAGAAAGGGGCAGTAGTGTTAATTTGCGTATATATGAGTTTAGAATTGTAGTTTAAATCTTACAATGTTGATATTTTATTGCTGGCCTTAATGAGAGTGCAAATTAAACATCACAGAGTAACCTGTCATTATTTTCTTCTTTTTCTCAATAGCTCCTTGGCATTATCTTTGCCTGTATGCTAATGAAGGCCATACGCAGTGGATATGAAGTCATGTGACATAATGGACAGCTCTGACTTTGGCGAGAGGAGAGAAATGAAAGACTTAAGTTTTAACACTTCTTTTCCCAGTGATGGCTATGATGACTTCTTTTTTGTCTTTTTGTTGTAGGTGTTCATTAGTTGTTTCTCTTCTAAAGAGTTTCACATTATGAGAATGTAAAAAAGCAGCTGCTTTCACAAATCTCAGTGTGTGCATGTGCAAGCAAGGAGGAGAGATCTCAAGTTGGTGTGATTCCTAAATTTTGCTTTCATCATTCTAAACCAGTCTTTTTCAGTTGCTTTGAGAAATACCGTTTGGGCTCATGTGTAAATAATATCTGAAGATATGTCCATGCTTGGGTCACCGTAGGGTTGTTCAGAAATCTCATTGTCCTGTTTGCCTATGTGTCGTTTCCTCCCCCCGAACATGTCTTCCAGACCTTTCCCTAAAATAGCAAAAGTGCCCACTCGCTAGAACTTAAGTGGAACGTATCTGAGTAAGACTGCTGTATAATGAATTGCCGTTGATTAAGATAATGTCATTTTCTTCTGCACACCAATGCTGAGATGTGTGAAATTTGCTTTCTTTTTATCTACTATAAAATGTTTTCCCTGAGGGTTTGCTGTAATTTCAATCTTGTGCCTTTTACACCAGCAAAATATTTACATTTCTTGGATATGAGTGAGATGAGCATCTCTCTTACTTTTTTTTTTTAGGATTGCCTCTCGGGTTATGACCATACATGGTCTTATCTTACAAGGGAACATTTGTTCTGTCTGCTTATTGTAGCACAGATTTCCTAAACCCTGCTAACTTCCCATTGCCTGCTGGGCCCAGATTTGGTTGTAGGAGGGCTGAATTTATCCCTCCCTTTTTTTAAATTTACTTTGAATGAGACGTTCTACAACAAAGAAGAGGATAGGATGCCTTTGCCCCTTAGAGTGCCTATTAGTGAAACTTTCCTTTGGGGAGAAAGGGATGTGGGTTCTTCATTCACACTTTATACTATATAAAAAGTTGAGGTTCTCTTGTTCTTTAGTTTTTTTATTATTATGAAGGACCAAGTAAGTGCCGTTGCATCTTTTTCTTATGCTCTGAACTGCAATAAATAATGTTTGTATCCTTTGTGTGTGGCTTACTTTTTGTCTGAAGCAAAGGATCATTACCCAGCACAACCAGATTCAGAGACATTTAAGCTGACATACACACACAATGGCTTTTATTGTATCCTTGACTTATGGCAACTTTTGAAATCTCTGAGGAAGTCTGCTCTGGCACATTCGGGCTTGATGGACCTTCAGTGGTACAACCCAATGCAAAATTGTGCTTGAACTGGTAATGAATGTGGTTCTACTTCATGTGTATTGTCCCACTCTGCTTATAAACTTGCAGGCAGTTAATGTGGCATTGAAGGGTACTTATGGAATCAGGCGTCTTGGCTAAGAGCAGCTCTGTGCTGGCCGAGGAAGGACGGCACTTAACATGCTGTCCACAATAAAGGCAGGAGCGTAGGAGAAGGGAATCCAGGCAAACTTGGCGTCCCAGCCAGCGCTGTACCGGGTCCGTGGGTATTTGGCTGACAGTGCGTGTATCATGCAGTTGGTGACTTTTGACAGGTCTGGATCACAGAACGTATTCATGATGAATCTCTGCAGCTTAATGTCTGTTTAAAAGAAAATGGAAAAAAGTCAGTCTATGTGCAATTTAATCATCTCTACTATCCTGCTGAACCTTAAGAGGACAGGCCAGTGCATCATAATGGGTTTTTGCATTTAAACTTAAAAGAAATGGGTTTAACTGACATAAATGGGGGCAGTTGCTGTGACCATTAAGGTCACTGTTGTGGCCTCCCACTAGTAGAGCTTTACGACAGCAGGCTAACTGCCTAGTGGATGTTGCCTCTAAGTCTCAAGTACCTTTTGAAGTACTTACACTTCTCAAAGTATTTTTCACCATAACTGTCACGAATCTCTGGGTCCAGCTGGTTCCAGAGGCGATGCAGCTCCTTCTCGATGGGTTCCAGGCTCGTCACTGCTGTCTTGAAAAATCCGGGTTCAATAATGCTCACTTTAATACCAAAGTAATGGATGTCCCTCCTAACAAGATGGAGGAGTTAAGGTTAGTGAGTATAATATGGCGACTATTTCTCATTTTGATTGTGAAGGTAAAAAATCGAGTTATACTATTCCATTTGTACCTTAGACAGTCAGAGAAGGACTCTACTCCAAATTTGGAGATGCAGTATCCACCACCATTGGCTGCCAGTCTCCCCAGGACAGAGGCTACGTTAACAATACGACCTCTTGCCTTTTTGATCAGTGGTAAGAATGCTAAGGTTGTCTCTATGACCCCCATCATGTTGACACGCAGAGTGCTATGGAAGTCTTCTGTACGCATCCATTCCGTGGGGCCCATGGGAACCGAGCGGCCAGCATTGTTTACAAGGCCCCAGAGTCCTGTATTCAAGAACAGTTGGTACACTGTCACATGTGGCACAGCAGATGGTTTAGCAGATCAGTTTCTCTCAGTGTAATATGGTCCTTATGGACTTAATTATAAGTAGGAACAAGAACACCTTATTAATGATGTTTAGGGATTTTTAACTTTCACTTATCCAAGTGAAGTGCTGTTTTCAGATTTTTTAGCCATAAAGCTGAACTCCTGACCAAATCACAGTAGAGGAAAATGTACCGTGCCATTTGATCCAAGACTAAAACATAACCTTTGCAGAAGCACACTTAGTACTGAAAATTAATGTTGATGTGATTTTAAAAAAATCCCTTGTCTAGATACTCACCTTTACCTCCTGTCTCTTTTTGCACCCACTGCACGGCCATCTTCACGCTAGCGGCATCTGTCACATCCACCAGGATTGTTTTCAAGTTGGGCCCTGTGCCCCTCTGCAAGTCGTCTGCTCCTTTTTGTGTGAGGCAACCAGCCAACACCTGAAATCCACGGCGCTCCAGCTTCTTGCATAGCAGGTTGCCGAATCCGGAGTCACAGCCAGTCACAAACACATATTTATTTGAGACCTTGTCAATCACCAGACTGTCCCTCCAGAGCCAGACTGCAACCCACAGAACAGCCAGGGCCAGGACCGCATAGAGCCACATAGGAGCAACACAACCTGAAAAGCACAGTGAAACATTATGGTTAATTAATTTACTGAGGTAGTGTGATGTGCTGCCATTTAAACTCTGGGCCAGTGGTGGGATTAGAATTGCAGTTAATGTGGCTTTCTGCTTGGTATTCATGAGGGAAGTGGCTAAGAAAATGTATCTATTCTCTGAGCCGGCTTGAACCAAACTCGGAAGCCTCCACTATCACCCCTGGACACAAGGCAAGAAATAGGGTGACAGTGTAGCACAGTTTAATCTTCATGCTGGGCCAGTTTTGCACCACCAGTTAATCCTGTATGCACATCATTGAGCTTTGGAAGAAATAATTAGGCAGCCACAGGAAGAATACGCTAACAACGCTGTACTTTATTGTCTTTATAGCTCTTAGACCTCATGCTGGAAGAAATACAATGTAGGGAACATGATATCCATAGCTTCAAAGCTGACCAAAGATGATTTCTTGGAA